>NW_024412396.1:61950548-61993957 GCF_014898765.1 Herpailurus yagouaroundi
GTGATGATTTGAGGATTCTGACTTGGCCATGCTGAGAGCGTCGGTGCGGACACATTGTGATGTGATTTCCTATATGGAAACAGCTCCAGCATGGCCAGTCAGTGTCAAAGAAGCTGGAAACCGAGGCCCGGCCAAAGGCGGGGGCAGCCTAGGCCCACGCGGCCGCACATCCACCCCTAACACCCATGGGCAGCGGGAGCTCTGCTGGGGCCTGGGGTAGGGTCGCCCCTTCTCTGGTCGCGTTTGTCCAGATGCTCTAGAAGCCCTGCAAGCTGTGACATTTCTGGGTCTGGGGCTCTGTGGGAGGACGGTGGTCCCTGCTAACCACAGCGGCAGCACCTTCTGGAGACAGAAGGTCCGGACACGGATGTGGCCTGGACAAGCCACAGCAAAGCATCTCCCAACTCACTCCTGAGCACCCAAGGCGGGTGGTGAGCAAGGCCTCGCTTCCAGAAGCT
Source organism: Herpailurus yagouaroundi (assembly GCF_014898765.1). Classification (NCBI taxonomy): domain Eukaryota; kingdom Metazoa; phylum Chordata; class Mammalia; order Carnivora; family Felidae; genus Herpailurus; species Herpailurus yagouaroundi. The sequence continues at coordinate 61,951,007 of NW_024412396.1, forward strand.
TTCCTAGGCAGGAGGTGATACCGTGTTCTCAAATGTTCCTGAAATCATTGCCAGCTCCCGTCCGTCCTGCCCCGGCCACAGTTGGAGAAGAGTGTGCGAGGCTCTCCCGAGGAGCAGCCAGGCCAGGGTCCACGCAACACCTTGGGCTCCTCCCTCTGTGCATTCAGGAGAAGCTAACTGAGTGACCCCTGAGGCAGGCCCTGGGGATAAGGAAATGCACAGGGCAAAACGTCTGTTCTTCAGGAGAACGTGGTCATAGACAGACTGAGAAATCAACAGCTACAAGGAAGCTGGAAAGTGCCGGAAGACAGGAATTTAATCTACAGCTGAACACAGAATATGTGGGGACTGAGCTTCACGGGGTGAGAGAACATTCTGGAAAGGCAGAAGGGACAGTCCATACCAAGGGACGGGGAGGGGCACTAGGGGACATCCTAGCAACTGTGGCTTACCTAGCAGCTGGAGCTCGGAGTGGGCACAGCAGGGGAAGGGGATCAGGCTGGGGGCTGGCATGAAGGGCTCATGTGCCATGCTGAAGAATCGGGGCCTCAGCCAGAGCTTAGGGTGCATGGGAAGATTTTAGAGCAAAGTGTCAGATGGCTGGGCGGAACATTCCTTGACCTCCCCCAGCTGAGCTCAGCCTGGTGTAGCAGGGCTAACGGCGGACGCTGTGTCCTGCTTTCGCACCAGCTGACAGAGGTGAGGAATGGGGAGATGGGAGGGAGGGCGAGACAACGTACTGTTCTTTGCTACCAGTATTTTTAGGTCTAAAAAAAGACCACCCACTACTGAGAAGCTCGGGGAACAATATGCCAGCTGCCCATATGCCAGTTGCCACAGCTAGAGTTTTGGAGGTGAGCTTACCTGAAGGTAGGAATCCGGGTTTTCACCCGCATCCCCAGCCAGCACTTATCCGGATTGGCACATAGGAGTTGCTGAAAAACAAGTGTGGGATGCCTGTGAGTGAGAAGGAGGCAATCTATTTTAAAACTTTCTCAATTGATTTCTTCTTAAATTCTTCATTGTCCTTTCCTGTTTTTTTGGATAGGCTTAAATGTATATGCCATGCTGGGTAAGGTGTCATATGTATTTAAAAATAACTAGGTGCCAGAAGAAACCAAACTCAACTTCTGAGGTGTGTGTGTGTGTGTGTGTGTGTGTGTGTGTGTTTAAAGGAAGCCCGTTTATTTTAAATGCATTCGACTAGTGCTCGCTTCGGCAGCACATATACTAAATGCATTTGACTATATTTAGAGGCTAACTACACGCTAGATATGGCAGTGCCCTAAATAGGCTTGCACGTAGAGTGAAGAAATACCACTAAGTATTATGCTGGAATTTCCTGATTGTAAACAGGAGAAGACTGTCTGCAAACAGGAGGTCTATAGTCTCAGTGCTGCCCCTGGGTAATCTCCTTGGATGGATTATTAGAAGAATGGCTGGCAAGCTCTTGGCAAGGAAGCCAATGTGGGCTCCCTATGATTCAATAACGGAATGAACGAATGAAAGAAGGAATGGATGAATAAAGCGTGGTTGTTCTTCATATGAGGGATATGTTGCGTAAGACCTCATATAATTTAATACATGCGTAAATCAAGACTAATTCCCCCATGGGAATAAAGTAGGATTTACATCACTTCAAGTTGTGTACATTAAGTGCAACCTTATTCCTTCCCATTGCCTTATTTCGGATTTGCATAATTCGTATCAGCATAGAGTATGACTTGATTTCCTCTTTTATAAAGGAGGACTATGGATTTATATCTGGAGATCGAGGATGTGCTTGACAAAGTTTTGATCGGATGCAGAAATGTAGGCTGCATTTTCATAAAGCCAAGCGCAGATGCCCTCAAAGTATGCTGATCACAATGAAATTGACCTACCAGGCGGGTCTCCAGAACCATGCCACAGAGCTCCAGCTCTGTCCTCATCAATATACAAAAGATATTCTCAAATCTGTGATACAACAATAGCTGGAGAGAAAGCAAGTGTTTCGGATGACAGAGTCAGGGCCCTCACGCACCCACCCTATGTTCATCTCAACTACCTTGGACAGTGGACCAAATCTAAGGAAGGTGGCATTTAAGAGAGAGAAATACAAAGTCCTGCACTTTGATCCCAAATGAATATCCAGAGAAATACACCAACAGGGACTTGTTTTAGTTAATAGCAAGTTCAGTCTGAATCAGTGGTGTGAGGAGTCTTCTGAGAAAAAAAAAAATTAATTCAGTCTTTGGTTTTCTTAATTGAAGCAGAAGATCTAGAATGGAAGGAGTAGCTAGTTCCTCCTCTTCAAACTTACCTGGAATTCTCTTTTCCGCTCTCAGTTTTGATCACAAGCTGGAACGTGTCCAGAGGAGAGAAAGAGTAGACAGAACTTGAAATGTTTATTCTGGAAAAGACTTAGGGAGGAAATTATTGTTTGCACATGTATAAACGGCCACCATGTGCAAGAAGATTTAGGTTTGCATTTTTGTGGATTTCCATGCCAGTGCAAGGACCTTCGGGTAAAAGTTTTAGGGAGTGAGATTTTGTTTTCGTAGAAGGACAGTTAGAATGTCTGAAGAGGAGAGGATCACCTGAGTTCATGGGGTTGGTCTGGCCATCTTGACACCATTTAATGGCCGTGTAGAAAGAGTCCATGAATCTGATTTCCTTTTCTTTTGAACTCTCAGAGAGTTAGTTACAGATGTTCCCCCCAAAATAAGTAAATAAAATAAAATAAATGGCCAGTAAATTATGAAAAATAATGTAACTTTGCTAGTAACTAAATGAAAATTCAAACAGTAAGAATGTGTATTTTGTCTGCTAGCAAAAATTAAGGAGAAAAATAAATTCCAATATGGTAAGGATGCAGTGAACTTGGTTTTCATTCACTGGTATTTTTTTTAACTTTTTTTTTAAACATTTATTCATTTTTGAGAGACAGAGCATGAGCCGGGGAGGGGCAGAGAGAGAGAAGGAGACACAGAATCTGAAGCAGGCTGCAGGCTCCAAGCAAGCTGTTAGCACGGAGCCTGATGCGGGGCTCGAACCCCCAAACTGTAAGATCATGGCCTGAGCCGAAGTCAGATGCTCAACCGACTGAGCCACCCAGGCACCCCTTCACTCACTGCTATTTGCACTGATGCCTTTTGGAAAGGCACATCGAGTCTTGTAGCACTGATGATACCTCTGTTCCGATAGTCCAGTAGGCGAACTAACAAAAGACAAGTTGAAAATATGCAAATAGCCACTTGCCCGAAGATATTCATTGTGGTAGTACTTATCACAGAAAGGAACTCCAAGCAATTGAAACAATGGAAAGGTAACAGTTGAAGATGGCAGGCATTCGCTCAATGGAATGTTATATATCACTTAAAAAGTCATTTTCACTGTAGCTGTAGGGAAAATGCATAGGACACAGTGTTACGTGTGCACCTGTGGAGAATTGTCACCTACAGAATTCCACAGATGTGATGATTGTAATTACCTACCCGGCAGATGGATATGACAAAAGATAAGAAGGAGAATTTGCCCTTTTGAAGTCCGGCTTCGCCACTAGCCAATCCCTTAACTTTTCTGTGCCTTAGCTGCCAAGTCTATAACACAGGGAGTTTGGACTCAGTGGTGTCCAATGTCCCTTCCAGTTTTACGATGTGAACAGAATGGACCTGTTTCAAGAAAAAAGTGTATCCCAGAGGGATTAAGAAATCAGCCACTGTCTTGCTTTCAGACTTTCCCCCATCATACTCCACTTCCATATTATGTATTTTTAGAAATCAGCTTTGAAATGAATAGCAGATGAGAAAAAATAGAATCCCTTGATCTTTCTCAAATAAATTGCTGCATTTTGAAGGAAATGTAGCCATATGCTCCCTAAGTACTTTAGCGTGAAGCAGCATAAAACAGTTCTCAAGTCATTAGGATACTTTGTGCAAAAATGCCCAAGGATGATTTCAAATCAAGATAGTATTGCTAGGGGCATTAGTGAAATGCACTGTCCTGGGAAGGTTTATTCACACAACACAAAGGGAAGAGGTGGACATTTAATAAACTGGTGTATTCACTTCTATTTGAGTCTTTTAAGGGGCGCCTGGGTGGCTCAGTCAGCCGAGCGTCTGACTCTTGGTTTGGGCTCAGGTCATGATCCCCAGGGTTGTGGGAGGGAGCCTCATACTGGATTCCTCACCGGGCATGGAGCCTGCTTGAGATTCTCTCTCTCTCTCTCTCTCTCTCTCTCCCCAAAATAAAACTTAAAAAAGTAGTAAAAAATTGTCTTTAGCCAGTTCCCAAACCCCCAGTTTTGCATCCCAATCAATGGAAAAATGGTCAAAACATACTTAGGTTTGTGCATAACGTAGGACCTTCTTAATTCACAGGGGTCTGAGAAGCAGACATGAGGTTTCAACTCACAAACAAGAGCCTCCTAGTCGCTCCCAGACTCCCTGTGAAATTACCATCATTTCTTGAGAACTTTCTAGAAGGGTGGTGATTTCTTGGTTCAGACACTTGCCATCAGGCAGAGCAGTCAAGAGGAGAAGCTGGTCGGGGCTGCTTCTCACCCTCAATGGGGCCACTTGCATAGCAGCAACCACATGGGTGGGTCTTCAGGCTCCATGCGGCGCCCAGGGAGAAATTTCACTACTCTGAGGATTCATATAACTTTGCAGACACAGTCGTCTGATCTTTTCAGGAAACACCCCATTTTCAGTTGTCCAGGAGGAATTTTTAAAATGCAGGGACAGGGGTGCCTGGGTGGCTCAGTCAGTTGAGTGTCCCACTTTGGCTCAGGTCATGATCTTGTGGTTTGTGGGTTTGAGCCCCACGTTGGGCTCTGTGCAGACAGCTCGGAGGCCTGGGGCCTGCTTCTGGTTCTGTGTCTCCCTCTCTCTCTGCCCCTCCCCCACTCGCACTCTTTGTCTCTCAAAAATGAATAAACGTTAAAAAAAATTATAAAATGCAGGGACAGTCCGCATCTAGATTACCTAAAAATTACAGAAAAGCTTGTGTATTATGTAGCTATTCAAATAAGGCATCTCTCCAGTAAATAATTACATCTTCAAGGCAGAGTCCAGACTCTTGTAGTTTGTCTCAAAGAAGCCTTAGACACATAGCTCCCCAACCAAATGCACAGCACAGCATGGAAAATGCTGCAATTAAAACCATGGCAGGAACGAAACAACGTCACTCACAAGTGTGAGCCTTATTGGTACCTTTGATGTCTTCTTTCTCTGCATTTATACCAAGCTGTTTTTAAGAAAATAAAGACACTGGCCATCCTTTGTTTGCCTCTTTTCAGGGGAGGAATTGGAGTGTGAATTGGAGAGCTTGGAGGGGGCGGCCGGGGTGCCATCTCTAGGGAAGAGAAGCCAGACGGGGAGGCACATGAGTTCACGGCAAGGAAGTGAACACACACAGAAGCAGCTTCCGCATCCGACTGCTGTCCATTCCAATTAGTCACCTGGCAGTACTCTGAACTGAACTGCAGTAAGATTGCCACTGCTTAACCCGCAGGAAGCTCGGCTCCAGAGACACTGGCCCCAACCCCCTTGGGGGGCCACTTAAGCACCTGAGCATCTGCCTTCCACAGCAACTCAGGGCTCCTCTGCCATTAGCTTTCAAGTCCCTTCAAGCTGACTCTACCTGTCACCGTCGCCCAGCGGTCACTGGGATAGAATTGGAGCTACAGGAACGCGTCTTGCATTAAAAAAGAACTGCCTCGCGAGGGTAGCCTATGGATCGTTAACAAAAAAACGTGCAATTTTTTTCCACTGCTGTGGCATCATTTCAATTCTTTGCCAGTAGTCTCCCTTCTCACTTAAGCCGTTTTGTAGCCCAGAGGTCTTGTGTTGGGGTCTTCACTGCAGGTAACGGCTACCAGATTTCCCTCCTCTCTTCCGTGGGAGGGTCAATATCCCCTGGAGAATCAGATCAGAATGTTGGAGGTGTTATTGTCTGGACACAGTCCCCTCAAATATTCGGATACTCAATCCGCCTGGGTGGTGACAGATTAAATCCTAGAGGAAGAAAGTCTAGGGGTTAGAAATTTTATCGCAAGAAGTCTTCAGGGCCTGGGATAGGCCGGCAAGGCTCCAGCCCCAGAGGAGAATTTTCGTTTATTGCTTGACAGCTTCCAAATGAAGGGCAGAATCGTTTTTAACCACAAGCCTGAAGTTCTGTGACGGGAGACTGGCTGTCCAACAACTCTTCAGAGCAAGAGCTGGGATTCTGAGACGCACGGGTTCTCTGGCTCTGGCTGGGAGTTTGTGTTATTTGCTAAAGGTGTGTCACTTTTTTAGAAAAAAACTTTATTTTGAGAGAGAGCACAAGCAGGGGAGGGGCAGAGAGAGAGGGAGAGACAGAATCCCAAGTGGGCTCCGCAACACCAGTGCAGAGCTCGACGTGGGGCCGGAACCCACAAACTATGAGATCATGACCCGAGCAGAGATCAAGAGTCGGACGCTTGACTGACTGAGCCACCCAGGCGCCCCAAAAGGTACGTGGATTTTCTTTTTTTCTTTTTCTTTTTTTTTACAAGGGAAGCAGGCAGGAAGATGGGTAGGTACCGTAAGTGTGGCTCAGACCCTAGAACCGAACTGTAAAAAACAGAACACACACCCTAGTGCAGGTAAGAAATATAAATGATTTTACTGCTCAGCATTTGCATATGGAGACGCAGTGCACCCAATAATACGTGGCATCGTTCTTCAATTGATGCAACTCAGTAATTTTTATTGCAACTGGAAGACAATACATCACAGAAACTTTATGGTAGGTCTGGGGAAAAGTGTTATTTACAATAAATGATGAAATAGTTTGTCTTTGGCAATATGATTACATATGAAGAATGCGAAATGCAAGTATGGATGCCTCCAAAGCGACACCATCAGGTCCCTAAGTTTCGGCTGATTGTGCAAGCCTCCACACTGCTCCTTTAGGTAACACAAACGCAACTGAACATCACTTCCTTTTTCCTTTATGGTTCTCCCTTTCTATTCATGATATTGGCAGTTTCATACAGAAAATACAGGAAAAAAAATTGGCTTTTGAAAAATTATTACTCTAGTAAATTAGAATTTGGCCATGTAGGTCTATTGGCCGGCGAAGGTCAGATGACCCTAAGCATCGATAGGTGCTTGGTCTTCTGATTGCTTTATCACTGTTATTTTTTTTTTTCTTCTGTAAAACAAAAATGAAATTCAGAAATGTTACAGAATCAGAGTATAAAAAAAAATGTACAAGTGTATAATGCTTCCCAGACACACCCGGAGACTCCCCCCCCACCCACATTTTCACCATGGCAGGTATAAGTAGTATGAATAACGAGCATGAAACTGGTTACTGAATCAGCTATGAGCTTCGACGGCCTCAACATACATACTCAAGAAATGCTTTATGTTTAAATAACTGAAATTGTGCTAAGTTTCATCTAAAAAAAAAAAAAAAGAAGTGGGGGAGAAGTTTGGGGAACTCAGGCCACAGTAATGAAGGGATGAAATACAATTTGTAGGTTTGATAGGCTCACCATATCGAAGTCTGTGCGAATCCAATATGGAGTATCAGTTATTTGCAAAAGGTAGGGAAGGCTGTTCTCAACTTTTGCAAATGAAATACAGTGGAAAAACACTGCTGAGTATATCCCAAATAAATAGTCTTGATTTCAACGCTAACAAAACGAACAGGAAGGGTACTTGTGAGCGTATCGCAGTAAGTCAGAAGTGATCTTTCACCTAGGTCTGATTTCAAAAGTACGACAGACAGCAAAATGCAGCACCATAGACACATCGGTTTTCGGCCACTAAAAGATGAATCGTTTTGAAAATCGTATTTTCCTTCCTTAATTTTTGGTCAGTGAAGCTAGCACTTGTTTGCTGAACTGTGGAAGAATTTCAAGGTCACACGCATTATTCATGATAAAGCAACCGAGCTGACGAGTCTGTGCTTAATTCAAGAATAACCAGTAGAAGAGAGAGAAAAAAAAAGGACTTAACCGCCTCCGGTGCTCTCTCAGAGGAGGAGGGGTTAACAGATGAATTCACAAAGGTAGGCGGGTCTATACAGAACACTGAATGCCATGTGTAAATCCTCATGAAACTCCAGAAACAGGAACACCACACAATGTATATACTTTGATTTACACATTCCGTTACAAAGAAAAAAGACACCATTACAACTTTGTAACTGTGTTAACTGCAATATAAACCAAAGTCCCGAGTTTGGAAGGTAACTAAAAGAGGGTTATCACTTAGGTTATATAGCAAAAGTGTTGATGTATATTATATATAGTAGTATAAATAATAAAAAAGTATTATTTAAATTAGATCACAGTGCTGCATTATGTGCATAACAGTGTTTGATATAGTATTGGAGGGCTGGGACCTAGGACACTAAGGATTTAACTGTCAACACTGGTAAGTCACAATCAAGAGGGGACACAGAGTTCAAATGTGTTCTTTTGGTGGCAAAAATCCTGAAGATGAAAGAAAAAATACTTCTCTACAGAAACATAAAAATAAATGGCAACATCTGGGCAGCTGTGATCCACCAGAAAGAAACGAGTCCCAAACCCGAGTCAAGTTTAAAGGGAAAAGAGAAGTCACATTGAATTTGATCCGATCCCCTGTGGAAAACCCTCCCATGTAGGTCACTTGTACAGAACTCTGATTCCTTCTCCAAAAGCCCTTCAAGGAGAGGCCAAGAGCCCACACGCGGAGCGTGGGGTAATTGAAACGTGAGTTGGTAGCACTCGATGCTGTGCCCAGCGCGTCCGAGGACCGGGCTGGGCACAGAAGCCATCTGGACGGTTTTCACTCTACAGAGCCCACAGCCTGAAGTTGTCCCCGGGGCGGGAACGCCACTCGGTACAAAGGCGGCTTCTAGAATTGCCCTGTGGTAGTTACTGCCGCACCCAGCAAGGACCAGACTCGTCGAGCGCCTCTATGAGAAAAATCAGCTCTTGGGAAAAGCCTCCGACACACCCCTTCTTAAAAACTCAGCCCCAAGACTGAAACCTGCCACAGTCGTCTTGGCCATCTCAAACCACCACCTAAATGTGGGTTTGGTTCATTTTAGTTTCGAATAGACAGCTTCACCAAAGAACTCTTGAAACGTATATTGGTTAGAGAGGGAAGGGAAGTAGGAGCTTATGGTATATAATAAGGCTGGGAAAAATCTATGATGCAAACCCTTTCCACGTAGTACTAGATAAAGGTAAAAGACAATTATAGTAGCATAAAAATAACTGTCTATGTGTGTATCATTTAAGGAAAAAGAGCTACAGTCTCTTTCTCTTAAATGTGTCCGAGGGCCAACAGCAAGTAATTGTAGATGTCGTGGTGCTGATGTATTCATGGTTGTTTTCGAAAGCGTCTTTAAATATTGCTATAGTTCCCCGTCTCCCCCTCCCCCCTGCCCCATGTGAGTACGTGAGATACTGGAATGACACACGAAATGCCACTTCTCCCAGCAGGAGAAATGAAAGCAAAAACACCACACCCCTTGAACGGTGCCCAGGCGATCTGTCAGACTAATGAATACATATGCTAGTTTTGGAAGCTAAAGGAACACCTGACGTTTGGGAAGTAATTCCAAGACTAAAGTGAGTTACACTGGAGCAAAATATTCTTTCACAAATAGGCTTGTGCTTAAATTCTCTACTGCTCTTGGAGGAGGGAGTGAGAGAGGGTGCCTCCTGCCCCCTGGCGTGGCGAGGGACGTGGACAACCTCATTCTGCAATGACTTCACTACAGACGGCCACATACACGTCGATACTTTTTTTTTTTTTTCCTCAACAGTCAAAATACAAAGTTAAACACAATTGAGCCATTGTTTTGGTTATGCATAATGTGTATGCCTCCAAAAACAGAAGAAAAATAGAAAAAAGTACCCTCACTAAAGTTTCCCCTGCAAGCCACCCAGCAGCCCCTACAGAGGTGCCGAGGGAGACTCAGGAAAATAACACTTAGAAAGCTGCCCGATGAGGTATTTATGCAAAGAGAGTGGTTCTGGAGTTAAGAACACACTTTTATAAGATAGTTATCTATTTCTCAAAGAGATCAGAAAAGTAAATCACACACATTGCATTTTCTTATTTTCTAAAAGAGGCCTTTGCTCTTTTAGAAAAATGAAGTGAGGGGAGACAGCCCACGGGGGGGGGGGGGTGGTTAACTGGAAGAAGTCCCCGCCAGAAACAGTCTTGGATGTCTGCCTCTGCCTTTCAGGAGGGAAGTCTAAACCTTATCCTGGGGGGTGGGGTGAGGGTAAGGGTCGGGGGGTGGGTGGGTGTCTCCTGGGTTCGGTCAGGTGACAACACGAATCCAAGTGTCGCTCAGGCTCCACGGCTAACACGGCTTTTGGGGCATCAGATATTTGGGGAGATGGAGGGAATAACACATCCTCTCCCCCATCTACACCCGGAACAAATATGCTGGAAGTATTCCGGTTCAGGTACTGAACTCGACCTGTCACAGGGATGTAGACTTTTCTTTCCCCAGGTTCTCTTTCCGGCAACCCAGAGGAAGCAAGTCGCGGGGTACGCGCCAGATGCTTCCCTCTGTCCTGGCTGATGGAGCTCCTGACCGCGCCTGCTGCTGGCCGATGGGCTCTGCAGTGGCCCACGACGGTCCCATTTTTAAAGATCACCGTCTCCCCGGGCGGGCCCCCCCCTCCCTCCCCCTCACCACCACGTCCTGAGCCACAATAGTGGGTGTTCCTGTTTACGTTTTGAAATTCCCCTCCACGTGGGTGGAAGATTTCAGAGATTTCTCGTCGCATCTCCCAAGGTAATTTCTTTTAGGCAAAGATAACAGGAGTTTCTGGTCTGCGTGACATCATCCGGTTGTCTAAATTCAGCCCTCACAATCTAGGCGGGCTTCATTCCAGGCTGGTTGGTGCGCACGGTACAGGTGGCCAGCCCCTCCTTCCCACTGTGAGATGGCATCACAGGAAAACTGTCTGGGGCTGGTCCTTCCAACACCCATGTCACTTTCTCCTTCACGCGTACCCTAACTCACACCCTCATCCAATAAGGCCCATTAGCGTGCTTCCACTTCTTCTGGTGAATTTGCATAATTATTCACTGCCTTCTTTCTAGAACCAAATCCTGGTAATGGTTTTCTCAAGTCGGCGTCCTAGAAATTCTCGATTCTATCATACACACTCACTACTAAGTTTGCCCTCAAATTATTGCGTCATGGTAAACATGTACAGACAAAGAGAAAGGACACACTTTTCAACAGAGAATCAGGGGGTCGGGGGCTGAAGTGCAGACAAGGCAGTACAGAGCTCCACCATCCAGGCCCTACCAGAACACGAAGATATTTTCTATTGCAGAGTAAGATTCCCCAACAGTCAGAATTTGTCCCTGAAGAAGGTTAAACCTTAAACACCTGCTTCAAAAAACCAAAACAAAATAATTGGGGAGGAAAAAAAACAAAACAAAAACAACAGAAAAAAAATGAAAGAAAGAAAAAAAAAAGAAAACCGAAACTCTAAGCCTAAGGGCTTAAAAATTAGAGGCATAGCCTTTTCTCTATTTTCTATATTTATATGAAAATAATTCATGCTTCATGCTAAATACATTATTTACCTTACAAGAACTTTGTTATTTTTGAATAAAAAAAAAGTTTGTGTTTTGTGATTTTTTTTTTTGTTTGTTTTTTTGTTTTTCTTTTTTCAAAGGAATCCATGCATTGTGGATCAGAAATTTCTGCGGGCTACACTGGCTGAATGTGGAAATCATTGATTTTGCAAAGATGAATCCTGACTGGCATTAATTGCAAACTCCACTCTGAGGGCAGTACAGGAGTTTTTTTTGCTTTTGTTTTGCCGTGTTTTACTTTTGTTTGTCCGTCAATGTGCCTTTGATCTTTTAAAAACACACCGCAATACTAATGGCAGCTTGTGTAGCTTTTTTTTTTTTTTCCCCCACTCGGATCAAATAGTTTTGACAGACAGAAAAAGATCTATACCATTATTTTCTTCCTTGACAGCTATTGTAATTTCCTGGACTTGATTTTCACTTGGGCAGTTAAGAAGAGCTCGTTTTCTGCATCAGTTCTCTCTCTCATATTTGTGTGTGTGTGTGTGTGTGTGCGCGCGCGTGCACGTGTGTGTGCACATGCGTGTATAGGTGTGTGTGCAGGGCCAACCTCAGGCTTATGGCTTGTGGAACATTCTCTTAATACAGAACAAAATTCAAAGATTAGCAACATCACTAAAAATTGACCCACTCTCTCATTAGTCACTGACACCTGGTATAAACGAGTGGTTCGGTGTCCACCTCCTAACATGCTACTAGGCTCCACAGCGAAGAAGCACCTTTAAAGGACTGGAGACCGTCCCCCACTCCGTCCACCCATCCCTGCACACTTCATGGCCACGCCAAGGCTTTTCCTGGCACAATTTAATGCCCGGCGCCACAAGCCTGGACCTGCTTCCAGGGGACCAGGACTCTTCCTTCTCCCCAGTTGCCTTATGTGCATTCACTCAGCGAACCCAGCTGGGTGGACATCCTGACCTTTTAAACCTAAGGGTTGGGCCTGATCGATGGTTACTTTGCACACGTGCCTTCTAGGTGCCGAATGTGTGTTCCCGTGGCATGATCGTTGGCATCCCTGCGGATTCAGCCACGTGTTTCTGACAAAGCTGGAGGAAGCAATGGTAATTTTGGCTTTTTCGTTGTTGTTTTTTTTGTTTTTTTGTTTTTTGTTTTTTTTTTGTCTTCAGATAATGAAAAGCTTTTGTAAAACAGCTGAGTGTCAATATGAGTTCTATGGCTTCAATCTCCTTTAAAAATAAAATTCTTAAGGGTCCAAAACAAAGGAGGGGCAAATTAAAAAAAAAAAAAAAAAAAAGAAAAAAAAAAAAAACAAAAACAAAAAAAAAAAAAAAAAGATAAGAAAAAAGTAATAAATTGCTGATATTGCCACAAATCATTAGAAATCTCCTGACATGCTAAAACCAAATGGCCGAAAGTTCAAAACAAATCAGTGACTTGTTTTTAATTCTTCGTGGTTTCCTTTTGCTCTTTCTGCCCCTTTGCCGTCCGATTGGTGATGTTATTCAAACAGGACCGAATCCCTGCCAAGTGCAGGAGCGAGCCTGCCGCCTCTTTCATCTCCTCGTCGTCGCTCTCGGGGGGCTTCTCCGTGCGTCTCTTTTTGAGGGGCAGCGTGTCGCTGGGGACCTTCCTGGCCTTGGCCAAGTGCTGGCGCTTCTTGTGCAGGGCCGCGTAGCCGCTGTCCCCCAGGGCGTCCTTAGCCTCCTTCGGGCTGTGTTTCCGGTCGTCCTCCTCCGTTTCGCTGTGGCTCTCGTGGCTCTGGAAGCTGCCCTCGCTGCCCTCCTGGCTCCCCTTGGTGGCGAACTCGTAGTGGTCGTCGGCCGAAGAGGAGGAGACCGAGTCGCTGGCCGGCGACGTGCTCCTGGCGGTGGAGGACTTGGCGCTGCTGTAGTTGTGGTCCTCCTTGGGGTCTCCGCTGACCACCGGGGAGCCGCACGACGGCTCGCTCTCAGTCCGCAGCCGGCAGCCGCTGAGGCCGTTCCTGCGGACGGGGCGGCGGGGAGGGGGGGGTCACAGAGAGGACACAGGTTAGTGGCAGCGTCTGCGCATGCTCGCGCATGCGCACCCAACCCGCCCTGCTTCGCAGAGCGGGTCCGAGCCCTGCCCCCCCCCCCCCCCCAACCCGGGCCTCCCGGGTCATCCCATCGCCCGCTTTTTCACTCCGTGTGCGCACAGACGTCAAAACAACACTCTCCTGTTAAACCATCAAAATCAAGCTGTGCTTGGGTTCGCACACCTGCTAACACCGTGGGGTAGGCACCGCCAGGCGATGCTGGCTGGGTACTTCAGGGACAGAGCCCGCGCTCTTCCGGAGCTGCGACACGAGGGGCCTTTTGTCAGGGGACTGAGCCCAGTGTTCAGCCGAAAGAGATAACCTGCCACGTGGTGACAGCTATTCACTCGCGCCTGCCCTGCCTCGTTCATTCTGTAAATATTCACTGAACACCTAATATGAATGCACGGCCTTAGGGAGGGTCCTGGGGAGGCATCCGCGGCGGAATCAGATACAGACACTGTCACAAAGATGCTCAGAGTCGAACAGAGAAGCAAGTCGTGGTTACATCACCGGTGAGAGAGAGGGCACTAAGCTACCACCTAACTACGCTTACCACCTGCCAGGCGCCACGCGCCGTCCGCAGGGATGGTTGCACTGAACTCTGTGACGTGGACAGGAGCATCCCTGTTTTACCGATGCTGGAAGAAGGGTCTGGAAAGCCACACAACTCAGAAGCAGCAGAGCTGGATTAGGACCAAAGTCTGATTCTCAAGATGGGCTCTTGATGCAATCTGACGGACTCTCGCTGTTTTTCTGATTTCCCTATAACTAGGTCCCTTCTGTACACTCCCATCAGGACCCGACGGCACTCACCACACCTGATTATTGTGTGGTGGGTGTCTTTGTGTCTGAATGATGACCTGAACTGTCTCGTGCTTCATGCTGGCAAGGGGAAGAGTGACTGCACCCACTTCACTGTGGGGCTGAGGACGGGAGAGAACGCCCCCATGTGTCTGGACCAGTGTCTGGTCTAAGGGTGAGGACGGTGATGTTCATTCCTGCTTAGGCCACACATTCCCAAAGGTGGGCACCCGTTCTGCGTGGACGGTAGCTGTATTTTTGCCAGTGTCCAGCACACAGGTGTTCAGAAGAGGCAGTGCGGTGGTCAGAGATGAACACGCACAGGAGAGAAGGGTTACTTCGAGCTGGAGGGGATAGACCGAGGACAAGGAAAAGGTCTGTGGAAGATATGGTGTTTGACTTTGGACATGAAGGCTGAAGGTTTGGGCAGAGAGGAGAGATGTTCTATTGTACCATGCTGGCCCCGTGTCCTGCAAGCGTATCCACCTGATGATAAGCTTCTAGGAGACCTGGGGAACATGAGGGCACTTTTCTTTCTTTGCTAACACATCCACAACTGTAGGCACTCCTTTTGTGTTCCCTTCGCAGAGAGCACTTCCCACCGTCTTTATGAGCTGAGCGATGCCTTGTTCCATGTCTGTGCTTCCCATTAGAGTGTTAGCTCCACAAGACAGGGCCCAGTCGTGTTCTGTCCCCCAGTGGCTAGCATGTGCCAGGTGCAGAGTGCCTGCACACAAGATAATACTGAGCAAGTGTAGGAGCAGAAGGAATTGTGTGGCTGAGAGAATGAAGTGTGGGAAGATGACTGTGGGTCTCCACCAACAAACACGTCTTACTGGATAATCCCTGTACATATGGCACCTGCAGAAAGGCTATGGGGTTAGAACAATAAGAGTCGGTCTCGAGCTGTTACCCTTTCTTTCCTGGCATCCCTGTGGGTCTTCAGGCTCAATGAGACCCTGGTAGCAGCCCAGAGAGAAAGTAAAAGGGGAGTAGAGTCCTTTGTGTAGCAGGGAGTGAAGCCAAAGAGTCTCTCCTCCTTCTGGTGTTCCAGAGGCCTGAGGTTCTCTGCTAAATTTAAGCTGGTGGTTGAAAATCCCACTGTACTATGCACCAGCAAAACGCCTGAGGGCCATTACCCAAATTCAGTCGTTGCTACATGCCTTGAGATCATCAGGATCAACCCCAACAATGACATTGCTGCACAATGACCATTCATTTGCACAGTGAAGTCCTAGCAGTCTCCAGAAGGGCCCCAGATTGTGTCCTGCATTCTGCGATCGCAGATCTATGACCCCCTCCACCCAGTCCTTCCAGAAAGAGCCTGGCTTTCCTGACAGGCTTCTGTTCACATCCTGGCACTGCTTATGAGTGACTTCCAGCGGGGCTCCATGTCTCCCTTACAGGGCAGGGTGATGACATGAGAAGTTCTCAGCACAGAGGATGGTTCTCAGTGGTGCCTGAGAATTCTGGCTTGGTTTCCCCTGTTGCTGTCAGGCAGTTCACCCCCGCTTTCTGTTGCTGGGACATGCTTACCTGAGCACTCTTGTTTTCTTTCTATCGTGGGTGAGGAGGCTGATGGGGACACAGCATAAAGTAAGAGGAAAGAGGCCCCGAGAGAGAAATTCCTCACGGGCTTGCCTGTAAACGCAGCCCCTGAGCTTTGGGCAATGGCCTCTGCGATATCTATTTTCTGCACACTCCCTGTTTCTTGGCTCTGTCTTGGGTGCATAAAAGTGGCTAGGGAAAGATTACTTTGAGGTGTTTCCAAATATGAAACTCCATAAATGTAACTAATTGCACAGGTAGCTATTAATAGCTATTAAACAAATGAAACTGACAGTCTTGGATAATGGTTCTCTTGATCTTTGTTGTTGCAGGTAACTGCTGTAAAATCCAAAATAATTAGTCCACTGAACTAGCAGAAAACAGTCTCAGAGTGAACCCGGCGACACTTGGAGGAGTAAACTGGGCTATGGTTGGCTTTCCGAAAATCAGTTTAGTTCTGAATCCTGATTTTTTAACAACATGAGGCTTATCATTCACTTCACTACCATGGTTAAGCAAAACAGGGTACCTCTGAGCATATATGGCGAAAGAGAGAAGGGGAGAGAATCATGGGAGCAAATGAGTATGAAATAAGATAAGTGTTGTCAAAGCGAATTCTTAGTGAATCTAGGTGAAAGGCATATGGTGTTCATTGTGCTTTTCTTTCTCCTTTTCCACAGGGTAAGAAATTTTTTTTAAATAAAGAGTTTGGAGTAGGGAGTAGGAGATGTATACCAGAGTGACAGCACTGATAGAACATTCTAGTTCCAGACAAGCGGAAAGGTTCTGGGCCTGAGAACTTCTCTTTCTTAAAGGAGATAAGCACATATGAAAGATGTACTAAGGACACACTACCATCAAATGGAGAAGAGAAGAGAAAATCACTTCTGCAGCCCATGAAGTGAGTGTTACATAGGGCAAGGTCTCTGGTACTGCCTGGAACCACACACTGCATGCCAACAGTGATTCCATAGACCACGTGCCACGATACTGGCCTGGCTCAGCCGTTCCACAGATAAACAAACAGAAACTGAAGAAGCGTCCCATGACTTGTCCAAGGTGCCTCGGCTAGTTCTCAAAGACCGCTCAAGCAGGAATTTGAAATGTCTTTAGGTCTCTCTCGAGAAAGGAAGTGTACTGATAGGAAACCAATACGCCCACTGACCATATTTCTGGATAAAAACAGGTATGCAGATGTGACTTCAGGGAGCAGGAATTAAAATATAAATGCATCTCTCTCCCTGACACTGTAGCATGGGTGCAGGATCCATAAATTCCACACCAACTCAGCAGGAAGCGACAAGCTCCTTCAATGATTAATAACTTGATGCCATGTTGTTTATGGCGGCACAAGCCAGCCGCACCGACTTGATGTCAAACGCCTCGTCCTGCAGGGGCTGTCATCATAGGACACCACATACTTAAAAGAAGGAACCAGTCATCCTGAACACGTTGGAAGGTAAATTTCTAACCACCTCTTCAAAACTCATTCATTAGAACATACACGTGATACATCTGAAATGCCCGCCATTTTTCAGACTTCTCTGAATTTAGGTGTGACACCATTTTCAATGATCATGTTAGCATAAATTAAAGCCATTTGATTTTACTAGACCTCGACAAAACCGTGTGTTATTAATCTCAAAAACCTGGTATTCATTCTCTGGTCAAATCAATAGGAAATATCGAACATAAAAGGTGAGAAATCACATTAGTTCAGGCCGAGAATGAACAACGCTTGCGACTAACAAGTCAAAGTACAGCTTCTGATGGGACACGGCCATCTTGTATCTTCTCTATCGGTTAATTATTGGTCCCGCTACAGTAGAACCCTATGTAACACCCCCACCTTTCACCTGTGCACAAGGTTCTCTCTGGAGCTGACGGCTTTAAATCTAGAGACTATCATTTAGGGTGAAGTTGTCTGCCCAAGGGGTTGACTTGAGAACTCTTGACTTTGGCCAAGCATGCAATTAATGGCATTCGTCAGCAGTGCTGGAGCTGGTGCAGTTCTTTGGTCTAAAACTGACCACAGGTAGAAAGACATGGATGAGAAGAGATGGCCAGGGAGTTCCACGTTCAGCTGGGTGGCAGAGAAGACATCTAGAAGACACTCTTCTGACTACCCCAGAAAAGATTCTGGATGAAGTACAGCAACATAGTTTTTAAGTCATGGCTGGTTTTGCTGGAAAATAAGGGAATCTTAGAAACCCAGGCAAACACACTGGTACGAAAAGAACGTCACACACAAACAAAAGGTTAAAAAATAAGGACAAAATCAGAAACAGGAGCAGTAGGTGAGCAAGAAAGCCAGGGTTTCTCTGGAGTAAAAGCCTACTGTAGCCCTGGGACAAGAGCCCAAATTTATAGCGATGGAGAGAGAGCCAAAGAAGATTGATTCTGGCAGCTCCACAGTTAACTGTGGCTCCTCGAAGGGGATTAAAGTGGCCTCAGGTGTACTGATCCCTAGGCTCCCAGCACAAGTTTGAAAGCAAATCCTCTCTTGAAGAATGCAATCTGAATTTAAGCCACCAGGATTCCCACATACTAAGGTTAATCCAATATTCAAGGAGAAAGCTCAGAACCTAAAATCACCAAACATACCAGTGAGCAGGCCACTGGGAATGCATAAATGTAAAAATGTCAAATGTAAAAAGCTAAGACCTCTGAATGATGATACCTTCAATGAGGTCCTAGACCAAAGTAACTGCCCCTCAGAGGCAGGCAATGGGGATGAAAGCCAGGCTTAACTCTCAGTTCCAGATGGCATGAGAAATAAGAAAAGCCTCCCCTGAGATTTTTTTTAACCACAAGCCTTGAGTCTTGTGGGGATGAGGCCAGAATTCTACTGTGTAGACCCAAAGACCTTAGGCTAAATTTAATTTAAAGTGCCCAATGGTGCCTACTAGAAGAAAATACAAACCCTTTCTGGAAGAACATACTTCAAGCTCAGGCCACAATGAATTCCCATGGATAAGACTTCAGGGACCAGAGGTTAATAATAATAAAAAAAATAAATAAACACAAAAGAAACAGCCACTATAAGCCAGAGACAACAGAAAAAACAACTATACAATATGAACTGCAAAGCTGGCAAATATTGAAATAAGTAGGTACATGATGTCAAGAATGAGTACAGAAATAAAAGAGGGAATTGAAATATACTAGATCTAGGAAGAATAGATTATGAAATCGAAGCAGACGGATTTTGGAAAGCATCAGAGTTGCGAGAGATGAAAAAATATAATCCCTGAAATAAACCTCAATGAAGCCGAAAGAGAAAAAGTTAGTAAAAAAGAGCGGTGAACTGGAAGATGGATCTAAAGATACTATACACAGTGCAGCAGAGATGAAGAGATAGAAATATGGAAGATTGGGCATGATGTAATACAAAAGAAGATCCAACATAAATCCACCTGGAGTTCCAGAATGAAAGAGACAATGGGGAAGACCCAATACCTGAACAGAAAGTGGCTGAGAATTCTCTTGTTTTGATGAAAGGTACCAACCAATCTTCAGATTTAACCAACAAATCCCATGGACGACAAAAAGAAATACATATCTGGACACATCATAGTCAAACTGTAGACATTTAAAAAAAAAAAAAAAGAGAAGATGTAAAAGTAGCAGAAAGAAAACACATCACCTAAAGAAGAATATTGGTTAGGATAAAATGAGGGAGGTAGATCAAAGTGGAAACATATTCTCGAGGTGAGAGAGGAACGGAAGAAGCGTCAAACGCTATCTTCTAAGAATGAAGGCAAAATAAATATGTTTTCAGACAAAAAATTGTCAAGGCTTTAACTAAAAGCAGATTGTCACGGTAAGGACTTTCTTAAGAATGTATTTCAGGAAACAAGGAAAATTTTCCAAAAAGAAAGGTCCGAGATGTGAGAAGAAATGATAAGCAGAGAAAATGTAGTCAACTATGGACTGAACAACACAATAATAACAATGACTAAGTAACATAAAAAAAAAAACCAAAATGAAATACAACCACAGTATTGGACAAGTGTAGCACATCATCTGGGAGGTAGGGAATAGCAGCTGAAGTATTCCAAGGGCCTTGTATTGCTCAGGAGTTTAAAAGTATTGATTCACTTTAAACATTTTAAAATATTCATGTTATAAGTTCTAGGATCAACATTAAAAGAAGAGAAACAAAATGTATAACTTTTAAACCATTAGAAGGAAAAAAGGGGGGAGTGGGAGCTTTTGATCGATTTAAAATAATGCAAGAAAGGAAAAAGAATCAGGAAAAAACCAGGACAAACAAGTGCAAAATAAAATGGTAGAAATAAATCCAAATATGTTATTAAAAAGGGACTAAAAACCTTCAGTAAGAGGTAAAGGTCATTAACACAGATTTGTTTTTTAAAAGCTGTTTCCAAGAGAAAAACCTAAAACACAAAGACAAGCAAAGGTTAAAAGTAAAAGGATGGAAAACGCTGTATCATGCCATGCTGGTACAGCTATATTATAACCAGAGAAGACAGATTTTTAAGGCAAAAATCATTACTACGGATAAAGAGAGTTATTAAATATTCATAAAGGTTCAATTCACCAGGAAGCTACATCAGTTCTAAACATGGATTCCTCCATGCAGATAGCTTCAAAATACCTACAGCCCAAACTGAAAGAGTTACAAGGAGAAACGGTCAAATCTACATTGATGATTTTAATACATCATTCTCAGTATTCAATTGACCAAGCATGCCTTCCCTCCCTCCCTTTCCCTCTCCGCCCCCCCCCGCCCCCACACGGTTAGCATGCAGATTTGATCTAATAGACATACAGAACATGTGTTAGTAATGAAGAAGGCTTATCATTTTGAAGCACACATAGAATATTTATAAAGACTGATAAATGCTAGACTATACAGCAAGTCTCCACAAATTTCCAGTATCTTCCAGATCAACTCTCTAGCCACAATGACTTAGAGTTAGTAATCAGTGTTGAAGGGATAACTAAAAACAAAAATAAGAAACCACCACCTTCTCCTGGGTTTGAAAATTTAAAAGCACACTTCCAAAAGCATCTGTGGGTCAAAGACATTAAAATGGACATAGAAAGTACTCTGCACTGTTAATAATGAAAATAAAGGTATCAAAATTTATGGGATGTAATGAGGCAGTAATTTCAAGGAAATTATAACCTTGAACTTTTATAGAAAAAGAAGAAAAGTTTAAAATGAAGGTAACTAATCCAGGCAAAGAAAAAGAGAATTTAAAAAAGGAAACTATAAATGAAAACAAAAATAAAATAAATGAACACCCCCACCCCCAAAACCCAAAAGTTGTTTCTTTGAGAGGAAAAACAAAAAGCCATGGCAAGATTAAGCAAACAGAGTGATGTTAAAATGAAATAAGAATGAAAAAGGGACATAACTGCAAAGGTATTTTGAAACATGACAGATACATTATGAGTAACTTTATGCCAATATTTTTGAAAGCTTAGGTGAAGTAGACAAATTCCTACAGTTACCAAAATGAACTCAGAAAGAAATTAAAAATAAGCCACACTGTCCCCGCAGTATTTCCTCTCTCCCTCCTACCACAGAGCATAATCTAATCCTGAGTTTCAGAGTTGCCTTCAAAGACCATGATTTCAGAAGGTATAAGCTGACAGGTGCTTGGTCTTTAAAAACAAAACAAAATACAGTATAAAGAAGACCTGTGGCAGGTACAGCATTGGGAATATAGTCAATGATATTTTAATAGTGTTGCATGGTGACAGATGGTAGCCACACCTGTCACGAGCACAGCAAAATATACAGACTTGTCCAATCACTATGCTGTACATCTGCAACTAAGGTAAGATTGTGTGTCAACTATACTTCCTTAAAAAAAAAAAAAAAAAAAAAAAAGACCAGTGGCAAATCTTCCCTCAAGTTGTACAGCTAGACCACACCCTATCTTAACACCGAAGGCTCTCGGCTTCCTGAACTCCTGTTACAAACATCTTCTCAAGGGGAAAGACATAGTTAGATGACCAGGAGCAGACCTTAGGCTGAGAGAGTTTTCCTGATGATTGTATTCTGACAGGACCTTAAGTATTAATGTTTGTATTACAGTAAGAGTATTAATTTCTGACTTGCTTCATGTTCCACAGGAATTGCAGTTTTCACGAGGTCCAAATGAAATTAAGCAGTCTCAGACGGTGATTAGATGGAACTTTCTTATAAATTAAAACTTGCTCTCTTTCGGATGACCACCATCATTCCTTAAAACCAATGGCCATTCTTCTTGGCATAATAAGCTCAATGCAAGCCTTTTCCTGGGACTTAGGGCAAAGCTTCAGGTGCTCAAAAAGGAGACCTGGGAAGGTCTATGGGGGGCAGGCTAGATGAATCCAAGAGGCTCCCCACATTACTAATTTTATTTTTTTCCAATTGGTTTTATTGTGGTAAAATATACAAACCTGAAAAACTTACCATCTTAACCACTTTTCATTGTACAGTTCAGTAGTATTAAATACATTCATAATATTGTGCAACCATCACCACCATCCATCCTTGGGATTCTTCATTTTATACAACCGCAACTCTGGCCCCAATAAATACTAATTCCCCATTCCTTCCCTCCCTGGGCCATTGGCAACCACCTCTCTATTTCCTCTCTCTCTGATTTTGACCACTCTAAATACCTTGTATGTGTAGAATCATACAGTATTCATCTTTTTGTGACTGGGTTATTTCACTTAATGTAACGTCCTCAAGGTTTATTCATATTGTGGCACGTGTCAGAATGTCCTTCATTTTAAGGCTGAATGATATTCCATTGTGTGTATACACCACATGTTGCTTATTCATTTATCTGTTGTCGGACACTTGGGATGCTTATACACTTCAGCTACTATGAATAGTGCTGCTATGAATGTGGATGAACAAATATCCCTTCGAGACCTTGCTTTTGGTTCTTTTTGGTACATGCTCAGAAGGATTGCTGGGTCATATGGTAACTCTTTTTAATTTTTTGAGGAACTGCCATAGTGTTTTCTATAACAGCTCCACCATTTTACATCCCTACCAATAGTGTACAGGGATTCCAAGTTTTCCATATTCTCATCAACACTCATTGTTTTCTGGTTTTTCTAGGAGTCATCCTAATGGGCGTGAAGTGGCATCTCACAGTTTTGATTTGCGTTTCCCTAATGATTAGTGATGCTAAGCAGCTTTTCATGTGTTTTGGCCATTTGTATATCTTCTTGGGAGAGATGACTATTTAAGTCCTTTGCCCATTTCTGAATTGGTTTGCTTGTTTCTCCATGTTATTTATCAAACACCTACGTAACGCACACCCTGTGTCAGTAACATAACTGTGTTACCCTAATAACCCGTAAGACTGGTTTTCTCATGAGAAGCCCAGGCGCACCTGTCCAACATCACACAACCACAGGATAAGGACCCAAGAAACTTGGCTCCTGAGTTCTCATATGTGATTTCTGGGCTCTGTTGCCTTCTGAAGGACTCCTACCCCCCCCCCCCCCCGCCCATCCATTTTTTCCCCAGTCCTCTTTGGTAAGCCTTGGACATTTAATGGGTCAAAAAAGAGCCGTAAGGGTTGAAGGCAAGGTGGCCCAGATCCCAGAGAGTTGCTATGGGCCCTACCTGGGAGGCAGCCCAGAGTGCTATAAATGTAGGAAACTTGAGGCTCCTGTTTCCCAAGAGGGCCAGAAACAGTTCTTCTAGGGCTATAATCGTTTGTTCCATTCAATGTATTCGCTGCAAGGAATTTCACTGGGAACACAGAAGACACAGCCATAAAACTAAGATGTGTGAGCAGTTATTTTGAGGATAATGTGTCTTGAGGACTCTACGCCCAGGCAAATTTAAAAATAAGCAGGTTTCCAACAACTAAGGATGGGCCAATCTCTGAGGTTATTGAGTAAAAAGTCAACACTGTAAAGTCAATTACACTATTGACAGATACTCTTACAAGGAGATTTCACATCATAATTATATGCAAAGGAACCCAGCAAATACAAGCTGTGTAATGATCAGCTAATAAAAGTAACACTTCATCTATGTCAATAACAGTTTCCGAGTTAAGACAAACAAACATGGCCTTTGCCACTCGGTGGTGGAAAAAAAATCCCTGAAAGACAAATATTTTCGCTTAAGGAGAAGTCGCTTAGACTCACACAGAAAACCTGTCACACAAAGCAGAGTCGGAAATTGGTCTTTAGTGGGTGAGTCTCTGGCCCTCCCTCCATCCCTGGCTGAACTGATGGGGGCAGTGACATAAACACTGAACACCCCCAGGATCCCTTGGTCACTGTCGTGGGGTCTGGCAGACATCTGCTATTGTTTTAGTCTCCTGTGGGCTGTTTTCCTTTTAACCTTAGCTGAATTCAGGTTCGGCTGACACATGGTCAAATTAAAAAAAAAAAAAAAAATTACAGTGAATGTGAAAGAGCAAAACAAGATCCGTCCCCCACTCCCACCCCAGAAAACTTATTTGTGGGTTTTAGACAGACACTGATTCTGCAGATACCTCTGTGGCTGTGTTTATGTTTATTCTTTCTGGAAGCATCTCAGTGCCTATTATTTGCCAGGCATTTGGGACATGAAGAAGGCAGTGTATTATAAGCAAGGGTCCTTGACCTTACAGAGAGCACACAACACTCCTCTCCCCCCCTTCATTTCTCCTAACACTGAAGTGGAACAATGCACTGGTAACGCACAATGGTTTTCTTTATTGGTCATCTCTTCTTTATGGTAACCTGTCTAGTTTTTGCAAACAGCAGTGGCACATTTATTGACAACTTCTCTGATGCTCAGGAAGGTCCTGAGACCTTGCGTGCTTTCATAGTGGACAGCCATGTTGTGCCATTTTGCAGCTACTCTCACTCAGCCTCAAACGCACCTTTTTACAGTGTTTCAAAGGCTGGGGCTGGGGCTGGGCTGTTCAAGCCACACGTCTGCTGCACCACCTGGCTTCACATTAGGCTTGGATAACAGGAGTTGCCACTGAGAGACTGGGAAGGGGGTGGAGGAAGAAAGGACACGCTCCTTCTTGTGTGTGTCCTGTTCACTTGTAGTGGCAGTTCATTCCTGTAGTAGCTGCTGAATCCAGCTGTGGTCCTCCTAATGCTTACAGAACCAACTTCTTCATGTTCCCTTAGAGGACGTGTGCCAGCAGGAGATCCCGAGATCTCCTAACATCCCTCTGGTCCTTCCATAGGTCCCTCCTCTGAGATCAGAGCCTCTAGCCCAAGCTGAGGGGTACCCCTCAGAGGTCCGGATCTCCGACCCCAGCTCCTCTTCTGAGGTCTGAGCCCCACTCCCACGGGGCAACCATCCCAACCTCTTCCCTTCCTCCTTAGCCCGAGGGGATGCGGCTCCTTCCAGTGACTACCTTCTCCAGGACACCCGGAGACCTCTTTTCACCCTTCCAGTTATCTGGTTAATAACTTCCTCTCTGGTTAATGGTTCTTAACATGAAAGTCTCCCTGATTGAATACCTAGTGTTATCGCTGTCTCCTGACTGCACCTGAAACCTGTTTTGTGGTCTTTTACTGTGGAAAAGCCAAAGTGAGGTGCTCATTGGACTGGATAAGTGGCAGCTGTTTAACCAGAGACAAGACTTCATTGTTTTGCTGTGGTGTTTTGTTATCTTCTAACCAGAACATAACTAGAACACCAACAACAAAAAAATCAGCATTTTAAATAATGCCTCTTGGGAGTACTAATCAGTAAAATGTATGATAACATACACCACAAGGGTAATAATTAAAATCAGGGGGTGGCTCCTGCTGAAGGCCAACTTGGTCTCATGTCTCTCCCTCCCGTGCCTGGCTCTTCTGTGCCCTTCTACGAGGAATGGCTGGAGCCACATCCAGATCCACGTGGCAGGCGCCGAAAGACTGCTCAAGACAACAAACTGAAATCTACACTTAGAATATGCTAATGAACATAGATTGTTGCTCCACATGCAAACAGTCTACAGTCTCAAAGTCCTGTCAACCAAAAAGGTAAGCCAGGAGGTGAGGCAGAAAAGATGTTAAGTAAGAAAAGAAAATGGAACGTGTTTCTCTCATAATGCGAGGCAAAGGTGTTGATACTTTGGCTGCATGGAAAAGGCTTATCATTTAAGAACTCGAGAATTATTGACCTACAGATAACCAAGAAAGATCCTAGAGAAGTATAAGAGAGGGCCTTCCATATATTTTTGGAAAGTATCACCATGTTGGGCTAGCAGAAATGATAAGTGGTTTTCTAACTTTATTATTATTATTATTCTAATTCCAACCAAATTCCTTCCTTATCAGGTCCTAGACACCAGCGTCTGCCCTGAAGACTGAGGGACTTCCATCTTGGCAAGACAAGGCTGGTTGGCCAGAAGAGTGAGTGGGAAAGCACCGTGTGGTTGTTTCACACGAGTGAGCTCGACGTTGTGTCTCCCTCAGGACCCAGCTAGCAGACTTTCTGGGGTGGTTTCCTCTGGGACATGACACTCTATGGAAGAAAAACGGTCTTCAGGTGCAAACTTGATCCAACAGTGCAGAGTGAGCAAGCAGATGATGCTGTGGAGGGGGGCAATGTGATGGGCCTTCCAAGCAAGAGCCTGGGCAAACCTGAGGAGGCATCAGCCACGTGAGACCCAGCCTGTCTACGCCAAGCGAACCATTGACAACAGAGAAGGACACACACACACACAGGAATTTTACTACACCGAGTCACCCATTAAAGGGCCACAACCAAAATATGGGGGCTTTCAAAGGAAAGGGAAATTCATCCAGGGCAAGCTCAGAGGCCATGTTCAGAAAAGCTTTGTGAAGCAATCATTTTTGTGATGGACCCTGAAGGAGGTGCATGTGGGGGCTGAGCGAAGTCTACATAGAGGCAACCGAATGGATAAGATCGGCCAATGCTAGACATATCTGGGGAACAAATTTGGTTCGAGGACACCAGAGGACTGGGGTTATGTCAGGCTGATGTGTGGGAGCCATGGAAGGTGTTTCTGCAGACGGCTGGAGAGGCACATTTTAGGAAATGAGTCTGACAGTGGCTGATGGGTGGGCGGGAATGGGCAGAGAAGCAGCAGGAAAATGGGAGGCGGCATCCACACTGGCACATGTAAAAGGTCTAAGCTAGCGAGAGACCCTAATCCAGGGCCAGCAGTGGAGATAAGAAGGATGGAAGAAGGAAATTTCCCAAGGAAGAGTTCATGTGGTTTGGCAACTGACCTGACTCTTGGAAGCAGGGGAGTGATGCCCCATGTTACTTCTATCCCAGTAACCAAAGGCACTTTTCACACATGATTTTGCATTTCATTCTGGAGGTAGACCAGTTAGCCTAGAATCTAATGAACAACTTGCTCACCACTTCCTTATTCCCACCTTGTCCCACCTTCTTCAACAAAAAAGCTTAATTTGTCTTCATCTCCTCATCTACAAAGAAACTAAGATAATTTGAGCCCAGAAGGAGAAGCTGGATTGGGGTCCCTGGGGAGTTACTTTGCCTTTTCTTTAAAAAAAATTTTTTTTAATTACATTTATTTATTTTTGAGAGACAGAGTGAGACAAGGTGAGAGTGGGGGAGGGACAGAGAGAGAGGGGGAGACACAGAATCCAAAGCAGGCTCCAGGCTCCGAGCTGTCAGCGCAGAGCCCTATGCAGGGCTCAAGCCCACAAACCATGAGAGCATGACCTGAGCCGAAGTCGAACGCCTAACTGAGTAAGCCACCCAGGCGCCCCTACTTGGCCTTTTCTTAACACCCAAACCAAGTTGATTGTCTTCACTCCTTAGAGGCTGGTCCTCTTCATCCCAAGTGGCCCCGTGGGACACATGATGCCCTTCCCACTCCTTCCGGCAGGCTTTGTCCAGCGAGTGCCTCCCTTACCTCACAGCTGCCGTCATTCCAATGGGAGTGATTGGCAGCGGCCGAACTCCAGGAAACAGCCCTCGGCTCAGAACCCGTGCTCCATTTTGTATCACTCCTGGAGGAACTGGAAAAACAAAACGGAAGAAGATACCACACGTGAATTCAAAGGTGAACATTTCTGTTTTGAGTCAGAAATTCTGGATACATCAGGAAGAGAGAGAGAGAGAGAGAGAAGAAAAGAAGAGAGAGAAAGTGGTTATTATAGGCACAAGGAGTGAGCAGTGATAGAAACACACACACACACACACACACACACATATGCACACACGTAGAAGGGGAAAGAAAGATACCACGCCTCAAGAAAGAGATTCGGTCGGCCATGTCAGACCAATACCTTACCATCAAATTATTGATGCGTTGGTTTAAAAAAGGGTGAGTTTTCAAAAGTGGGCTTCAAACATTACTTCCTTGCGTTTATTAAATATAAGCTTTTCTTTCCACTCAGACCCTAACAAGATCTCGAGAACACTAACACAAGTCTAACAGCAATGACCAAACAAAAGCATTTCTTCATGCTTCTCTGGTGATGGTCAGAAGCCGAGAACATCTTTCTATCTGTCCTTAACCTGACAAGAGAAAACAGGAGCCAAAAGGAAAGCAAAGCTGATTTTATAAGTTGCTTGGCACCTCAGTGCTCACAACACAGTGTGTGCTCACAACGATTTCGGCCGCCGGAGGAAAGACCCCTTCCTCAGTGTGGCTGGGAGTGGACGGTTGGCAGGGTGGCTCTGGCTCCCGTCTCAGAACCATGCACAGCCCACTCTGGAGGACCCACTGCCTCCTTCCTCGAAGCTTCCCCAAGCAAATCTCCCCAGAGTTCTCTCACCATCCCGCCTTCTCCTAAATACACACATCCCTGGAGCAATCGTAAGCCGACCTTTTTGCCAGTGCCCATCAGATGATGTCTGTTTCCATACAAACCCACAGTGGGCTCACCCCTGTATGAGGGTTTACACCACAGGGGAACCACAGGACATCCCCGATCGTCCATCTTTTTTGACCTCCCAGACAGCAGTTTCATTAGGTTCAAGCTAATATTCTTACTGTACAACCAACCCCCTCCTCCATGTGTCTCCAGGGCCAGGCGTGCATCGGGAAGCACTGAGGCAGGGCTTGGAGTCTTAGCTTTCATTTCAGTTTCTCTTGTGTGACTTTGTGCAAGTTACTGAAATCTCTTCTTCCTTCTCGGAACAGTGTCCTAGGAACCCTTCTGCCGTCAATGTCCTGAGTCCCCAGGGCTCTGGCTGTGTCCATGGAGCCCCCCGCACAGTCTCATCCAGAGGCAAGGTGGATAAATCATGCCTTCTCAAACAAAGAGCCTCTAGAAAATTATACATACAAAAAATGTAAAACCCTTCTGGGTATTAAGTGTCAAAGTCAGTATTATTTGTGGAGAACACTCTTTACGAAACACAGACTTTTTATTCCTGTAATGTTTAGGCCTCTAAGGGCATGTTTCCATAAATTTTCTGAACCTTTAACTAGAGGTCTTTCACGTAGGATGAGTGTCCACTCCTGAACATGGATGATGTTATACAGGCCGATTCCTAGAGAATTCTGTGGCTCTTGCTAGAATTTTTGCTATTTCTCTTCCAGGTTTGTGTAAGGCTCTTGCTATTGGGTTTTATAAAAGGTGGATGGGAGACAAAAACCGGCACTTAAACCAACTACTACTAATGTAGTCCAGGGGTCCGGAATCTTTCCATTCACTTACCCCATTTAACCGTGACAGTAGGCTGAACTAGATCAGGAACTCTTACCCGTTCCTTACTATCAGCCTGGTTTCGGATAGCAGATCATCGGAGACAGGAGCCTTACCAGGTATCTAAAAGCACGAAGCCTGTTATAATGTAATACTGGAGGGAAGCATCCTATTTTGCTTCGTTGATGAGTTCTTTCTGAGGAAGAGTATCTAAAATTTATACTAACTGATCTACATACTCATTTCAAGACCTCCTCTACAGCTACGAGACGGCGTGGTATTAGTGTGAACACAGACACACAGATCATGGAAGAAAACAGAATCCGGAAACAGACCCGCAAATATGTGGCCAACTGACTTTTGGCAGAAGGTATCAAGACAATACGATGAAGGGAAGCAGAGCTACAACAACCGGCGATCCGTTCAGGAAAAAATGAGCCTTGGTCCTTACCTCATGGCCATACACGAAAGTTAATTAGAAATGGATCATAATGCAAATGTGAGAACTAAAATGAGAAACGTTTTAGAAGAAAATATAGGAGGAAAAGTAGCAGCAATTCCCAAGGACAGACATGCAAAAATCAGTAGGACTCTAGAGCCTGTAGAAGAGGCTTCAGGTTGCTTGAAAAGAGAGGCTTTTAGTTTGTCTGTCTGTTTTGGAGATCGCGGGAGAGGGTTTTTCAGTTATCTTGCCGTACGGCAGTCTTGTTGAAATGGCCAGAAACCACAGGCTCAGTCCCATTCTGATAATACCAGTGAAGATATCAGTCACTAAAGATCTCATCTAGAACGGCGAGCAAATCTGATAGAAAGGACTACTGTTAAAATCACTTAAACCCTTAAAATCCACACCACAGTCGTAATTCTTGCCAGCAAAATTATTACAGTCCCATATACAGACTGTATCGATGCATGGATTAACATACCGAGTATCTGCTTATGTATTCCATGAAGGAGACGCAGGGTCGCCACAGCTAAGTGGGACAGACAGAGAATGGAAATACACTGTGGTAAGCGGGGCGAGCGGCCTATAGGCATGAAGGATGGAGGCATCTAACCCGAAGTAAAGGGTGTCTGGGAAGATTTCCTGTAGAACTCCAGTCGGAGTTGGCATTCAAAGGCACAGGAACGGCATATACAAGGCCTGGAAGTAATAAAAATTACGATGTGCACAAGAACAAAAACTAACTTGGCTAAAGCGTATGATCCCTCTGCAGAAATGAGGTGCGTTTGGGCTTCATCCCATGGATATGGGGAAAACCATGAAAGGGTTCTGAGCGGGGGAAAAGGTTTGCAGCACGGCGGCTGAGAGCCAGACTCTGATGTTGGAGGGGTCCAACACCATCTCTGCATCCCATCTCTGGGTCTGCATCCCATCTCTGTCATTTACTGCTTGTGTCCCCTGAGCAAGCCACTTAAGAGGATGGGGACAGAAATGGTATTTATCTCACAGAGTGGAGATTTAACTGAGTTAATAAAGGCACTACTGTTATACAAAATTACCTCTTAGTCATCAATATTATCATCATCAACATCAACATAACCAACATCCCCTGAGCATCCTGAGGCAGCCTGTGCTTTCTCCATTCCAGGTGAGCCCAAAGTCCACAAGAACAGAACAGAACAAACCCAGACCATGTTGGAAGAACTTAGCCATCTTCCTGGTCACAGAACGTAGCTGGAGGAACGGTGACAGCTCTTATGGGGCTTCTGGTCCCATGTCAGAGTCACCCCTGTGGGAAATACCTGAAACACCTATAATTCTGGGACAAAGACTGGGGTGCCCTGGACAGTGAAGACAGCAGATGGGAGTCACATAGCATGGCCAGGGAGTCATCTGCCAGCCAAAGGAGAAAAGCAACCCCAAGGACAGTGCCCTAAGCCCAGAGTCCTCTGCCCAAGCGCCTAGAACTGTTACGCCCCAGGGGGGATGCCCTACAGGGAGAGGAACAAAGAAAGGAAGCGAACATAGACTGGGGACCAGGGTCTTTTCGTGTCCTCAGCTCATCTCAGCCTCCAGGCAAGAAGTGCTCTGCAGTGGTTAAGAGTACAAGCTCAGGGCAACATGGCCTCCGTCCGCCCCAGTCTTGCCTCCCCACTAGCTCTGCAGCTTTGGGCAAGTGCCTCAACTTTCATGTGCCTCAGTTTCCTCAGCTGCAAACCTGGTATAAACAGCCCATAGGAGTGTTGCTGAGTGTTAAATAAGACGACTGATGTAAATTGCTTAGCTCGGCGGCCGGTCCAGTATATAAGCTCTTCATCACCATCTTGTCTGTCCTTCCACTATCCCATGCACCTCTCTACCTTCCTCTTACTAATTATAAGGAACAGGGCCTAAGGGGGATGTTGGGGGGTGGGGTGGAGGTCAAGACAGGGAGAAATTCTTCCAGCCTTTTATGCTTTTCAGATATCTCAACTCTGCATTTGCCCACATCTTCCGGATTAATGAAGTGTATTCACTTCAAAGAGAATCTCACGGACGAAGCTATTCCGCAGCACTAAAAGGCTTTCCCTGAGCCATTTCCTGAACCTCACAGACTTCTGGCACATAAACGAGGCTCTTCTCCTGACTCCTGGAGTTTGCTCTCAAATGAGCTGCAACTGAATGCTGCCTCTGCCAACCAAACCTGGCACTTCTCAGTCCTCATCACCGGCAGCGCTTTTCATGTTGGGATGGTGATGTGTTCCTATTTGCTCATGGGCTGCCAGAAGCCAGCTGTGACACTTAACTATTCTCCCATCTTTTCTCCTGCCTGTCTCCATCCCCAAGCGTCAGGAACGTGCCTTCTGGAAAACGAATCACAGCCTGTCTAAAATGTCTGTGAGGTCCATATTAACCCGTCTTTGGTTCTGGAGACTCGGAGGGAGCATGAATCCATTCCTCAGCTGTTTTCCTACCAGCACGGTCTATCTACCCCTTCCTTTGCCTCTGCATTGCCCCCAGGGTAAATCAGACCGAGCCCTTTACAACCAGCCCGTCCCACCCAGTGTATTGAAATTGTACTGAAATTGTACCATGGCTCCAGCCCTCCAGCCCAGAAGAGTACAGTGAGAAAACTGGATATGCTTGTGGCGGTCACTGCAAAAGGCACAGGCCTCCAGCAACCATCCTTTCCTGTCAGATCAGTTCGACGTTCAGCTTTTACACACAAGAAGACACGTCTCTGAGATTCTCGGGTTCCTGGGACGGGGCGCCAAGGACAGGGGCCCCACGGCTCCCACTTCTTGCTGACCATCCCCTTTCTCTTATAGTGTAGAGTGACTCTAAACTTACTTATTTTTAGGCAATAAGAAAGTAACACGCAGAAAGAGGAGTGAACCAAGCAGCACTGCTCACCGTGATCGAAGCGTGATCACCTGGAGGACCCAAGAAAACCGTCTGTGGCACAAGACAAACTTCCCTCCACGCTCCGCCACCCTCGGTGTGGCCCCGTCCCAGCCTCCCCAGCCTCCTTCCCGATGCTCAGCTTCCTTGATTTTCACGGCTTCTAAAATTAACCTCTGAGCTCCTGCTGCCTTTGGAGGGCAGCCCTGGCTGACACTACCAGAGGCCATAAGTTGAGCAGCTAGTGCTTCCGATAATCCTTCCCCTTCCCGAAGTGGGACTTTCCACCTGCTTACTTGGAAAGATGCTGGGGAGGGGGCTGGAATGGGGGAGCCTCCGTCCTGGTCGCCTTCCTTCTCCAGTGCCTGGTGTGCTGGATGCACACTGTAGCTCCAGGGGGTGTGGAACGCTGCCTCCTTCCCTCACCTCTGCTGTCCCATTTGGTTGCTTTGTTTATCATCCAGAGTTCCTCTCTGGGAACATTCCAACTAGGGATTATATAAGCCTTTGAAGATGAGAATGGTGATCTGACTTCCTAACAATCCCTCCATTGGGGTTAAAGATGACTCACAGGGCTTGTCAGAGGGGAACAGCAAAGCAGGTACTTAAGTAGACTCTAGAAGCTGGAATTAGTCTATATGGCTACTTTGAAGGGAGAGGGGGAGGTGGATGGGTCTAGAAGCACAACCCAAAGTTCAAGAGATAATGAAGCAGCAATGTCCTGTGCTGATTTTTCTGGAAGTGGTGTCCTATAGCACATGCAAGACACAACAGCATACCTTCTAGAATGTTCCCCAGGCTGCAAAGCGGAAAGTCTGGAAAAGATAACATCATCACTGGGGCTCCGGGGGATGGGGGTGGGGACAAAATGTTGAAGCCTGCGGTTTTGATTAGATGCACTCAGCTGCCTCATTGAAAGTGAAGCATCCGGTCGCCAGGAGAGACTGATGGGACCCATAAGGAGCCAGCTCAAGTAATACCAGGGGCAGGGTCCGGGGCAGGCTGAGCTCCCTTGGGGCACTGTGGGACCCCCTCAAAGATGAAGGGGCCTGGCTGACTGTGATTCTCACCAGTTTCTTGAGAAGTTTCCTTTGTACGATCTACTCAGCTTGGACTGTGGACGGTGGCTGGTTTGCCAGCCCCGAGCTAGCTTTGCAGATGCTGGGCGCAGGGAAGGAAGAGAGGAAACAATCTAAGTGGCTGCTGTACGGTGACCTTAAGTGGGGCGGCTATGAAGGTCGATGGCAAAGGAAAAGCCTTTCAAGTCACCCAAGCCAGGCTCTTACTGTTGGAAGTGACAGCAGCAGACAGACGAGCCTGGTGGCCCCTGTTCAAGCAGCATCCTAGCCCAGGAGGGGAAAACAAGGGGCTATAAATAGTGCATGAGGAGGCTCTGTAAACAGCTCGGCCACAGCGCAGCCTGGGGGCGGGACACAGGCAGTTGCGTGCAGATGCGAACCTGTGCTCCCCGTGCGTGGGCAGAGGGGATGCCTGAATGCTAGGCACCCACGTCCACACCGGGACACGTGCACACAAACACCATGAGTCAGGCCGCCCGCCCTCCACCACCGGGGCTGGGTGTCTGCCGCCTCTGAACCTTTTTGGTGAGGAATCACCTTCCACTTTTTCCAGGCCTCGGGGGCAGCTGGCAGGGCAGGAGTATGGAGGCTGCACCACAGAAAGTATCTACCCCTTCTCCCTTCAGGAGGCCAGACACTCACCGAATCCCAGGAAAAGAAACACGCAACATAAGATAAGGACAAGGGGAGGGGGAGGCAGAGGGAAGCCGAGAAGTGCTAAGAGAAGACCGAGGCCCCCAGCTAGAGACCCCCCCCCCCCCCGCCCTGCCCCCGACTCCTTTACTGGGAGGCTGACCAGTGGCCACCTGGCTTCCCAAGTGCATGTTCACTTCTTTCCTAAAGTCCTGTTCACATCTTCAGGGGCTTTGCTCCGGCCTGTTGACCATGTGCTAGCTTGACCATTAGAGGATTTTACTAGAGATTGGGGCCAGATGGGAAGGAGAACACAAAGATGATGCTCCTACCCCCTCCCTAGTCTTTACATTTATTTCTTGGAGGCTCCTGCCAATGGGCCTCTCCTTCCATGACTTTTGTGGGCTTCCTGGTTCCTGCCTTCTTGGACACTGGAGCTGTCTTCTTGGCCTGGAGCTTTCACGAAGGCCGGGCTGAGGCTGAATTTCTCACAGAGCTAACACTGAGGAAGAAAGCCTTCTAAAAAAGCCCTACAGCTTTGACACATAAACACTGAACTTTTAAAACTCAAATTCTGCATTTCCATGCAAGTAAGACTATGGATACCCTGAAAAAATAATTATTTATAGTTTGAGTGTTATAGTGAGGGAGGAGGGAGAAGTTCATTTAGCCACTACTGATAATGGACTTCCATGGAAGCTGCTAGGGATCCGTTAATGACCAATCCCCCTGCCTCTTTCCCTCTTAATTCCATCATTCTGGTTCATCAAAAGCTTTTCTTTAAGCCAGTGATCCCTGTGCACAGTGGCCGGGTGCTAGCGAAGATGCTCCTGAACCTTCTACGCCTCTGGTGAGAAAAGTGTTTTCCTCACTGTTAAGTCATGCAACATGACTCCCGAAACTGTTTCAGACTGTAACTTGGTTACAATCTGTCTGCACTCTTCCCGCAATGTCATCTGAGAATGGAGTTTTGTTTTGTTTTCAATTTCTCTGCAACTTCAAACGTCATTTAAAAACCACATTACAGGGTAACTGCTAGTCACTGGACTGTGCTAGTTACACAAGTGCTTAGCAATGGCGTTTGCTTCTCGGAGGTGTGGGCAGCCTCTAACACTTCAACTGCTGGCAATCTGAGATTAGCCAAGAAAGAAAGGGAATTCTACGCCTTTCGGAGCAGGTAATGGCAGCCCCTGCCAGGGGGATGAGTCTCTCCTGAGACACGTCTCTCGGGTCTTTTAAAAGTAGGAAGGAGAAAGGATAGACTCAAATTTCCCAAAGCTGCGGGGAAGGCTGTGACCAGTGGAGGGCTAACTGTTAACAAAAGCACCCGAGAATGAACGTGGGGGATTTCCCTGACTCAGGGAGCCAGAGCCCCAAACAAGCTGAGGGCCCAGCCCCAAGAATGAGCCCGGTGGGTGCTGGGGTCCGCTGCATCACCTTATCAGCGTGTTCCGTCAACAGGAGGCTGCCACACAGCAATGTCCTGAGCAGACCCCAGGAAGTGAGCTGGCTACCTGCTCAACAGGGTTCTGGGTGGGGGTGAAGGGGGGACCGGGGAACTAGCTTCAAGTCAGGAGGACGAGGGGACAGACAGATATCTCCATTTAAGGTCATTGTTCATCACTCGGGAAGGAGACCTTTCCAAGGTGTAGCTCAGAGGTGGGAAAAGACACAATAGAAGACAAGTTCAAGGAAGAAGAAGTGCTGTTTCAAGCTTGACACTGCTCAGTGGCCAACGGCCGATGAAGACAGGAGCCCTGCTTGGCAAAATCAGCCCGGCCCTTCTCTGTGACAGCTTGGAAGACTGGTGGGGATGATGCGGGGTGGGGGGTGGGGGTGCATCATGATGGTTCATTTCAAGGCTACTTCAAGCTCTTGCGTCCCCATCTTGCCGGACTTTCCTCTCCTCTCTAGCTATAAAACGGCAGCCTGCTATTAATGAGGTCCCAAAGGGGAAAGAAATTTCTGAAACCGGGCACTGCTCAGTTCCATCACTGTTAGGCTGGCCCCACAAAGCCTCTTCTAGCAGAAACTACAAACTCACAGGAACTATTCCTGCAGGAGAAAGGAAGTTCTCTCCGCGGGAATCCATTATAGGGTCTGCTTCCCTTCCCCCAAGTCTTAAGCCCTGAGATTATATTAAAACTTTGTCATCTCGGAAACACACCTATGCATTCATTCACACATAGGCGTGGCCGCATGTCTGCAGGCATATGCATGTAATCATGCACTTAGGTTAAGTTTTAAAGGGATTCTACAAGGGAAGTTCTACTTGAGAATTAGTTCTTCCTATGGCCTGGTATATAAATGAGAAGGTTAAGTTCACAAACTACGGTGCTGTAGGCTATAGAAATATCTACTCACAACCTGCTTGTATCTCAGGGGGAGTATTCAAAAGCATCATGGCACTGGCAGCATCAATGTCAGGATCTGGAAAAATCAACCAATAAATAACATTATTTACAACGGGGCCGGTGTCTGTGTGTGGTTTTTTTTTCCCCCTGCAAGTTACAGTTTATGAAAGCAACAGAGAAAAAAAAAAAAAAATCTGGGAACAAGATGAGCTATCCCAAAGGTGACTTTCTTCCCGTTTGCGTTTGAGAGGAAGAAAGGTATTCTAGAATGAGATTTAAGGGGCAGGTTAGTAAGTTTCTCAGACAAAGCATGGTCCTTCCTCATTTCGCTCATTTCATAATCTGACTATATGTTCCTGATAAGTTGCTGATCTGTGCACCCCTACAGCTTACTCCCCTGGCACGGAGGAGTAGGGGAGTGGGGTGACAATAGGACATTTAGCTACAGAAGTCTTTGATGAACTGGGGAAGCTCACAGCACCGAGAAGAGAAAGCCCTAAATATACCTGCATCTAGTGAGATACAAACAAGACGTCGGATCATTTCCATCTGTCAGCAGAATGTAAATTGTACTTTACGAGACGCTGTGTGCACGCAGTGGTGGTAGCAGAAGTGGTGAAGGCATTAATACACACACACACACACACACACACACACACACACACACACTTAAGATATAAAGGAAACATGAAAGTTATGATGTTGAGGGCACAGCGTTTGCTTCCACATCTATTACTGCTTTTAATATGGGACAAAAAGAATACTCATCACCTCGCTGCTATAATTCTTAATAGGTTTCTGAATCCTTACTGATCCACCAGTTGACAGATGGCAGGTTATATAGAGACAGAGAAAAAATATTATCCTTTTATAACTAAATTCATTTTCCTCTGAGAAACAGCAGCGCTGCTGCTATGGAAATGAAAGTCACCATGGCAACAGTAAACAACTCCCAAGAATGGTCACTGAATAGGCTGAAAAGAACATCTGCCCCAGAACAGCGTCCCAGCTGCCCTGGGGCGAAATTCGCTAATAGTGCAGTGATGCCCCGTGACAGAAGCTGCCGCCTGTGCCCTGTCCGAATAAATGAAGTGTGCAATTGAAGTCGACATCAAAATGCCTGCCCTTCCAGATTACTACCTCTGCGTCCGCTAAACCCAATGACTAATGATGGCGGGTGGGGGTGGGCAGGGGGGCTCGTACTTGTCAGTTTTTGTACAAATTACATGCCAAAAAATTCAATTTACTACTAATGGCTCCACGGCACTTTATTTTAGGTATTATGCTAGGAAATGACTTTTTTACTGTTTAAAAAAAGTACATTTTTCATACTTCATATGTGCAGTTTCATTCCAAGGGAGTAATGTGATACAGTATAAAGCCCCACAAGCGATTAATAATATGGATGACGCTGGTTCTAGAAGACAGCGTCTCAAAAAAATGGGGGAGGGGGGAAAGAACTTTAGAGGCCAGTTTCGATTTCGCCTGCAGGAGGCCCCTTACTTACACTCTGTCATGGAGTGAAGGTTTATGTTAATAGCATGAGGAACAGGTAAATTAACTTATTTGGCAACTCCTGGGGTGACATTTCTAAAACAGTCATCGTTCCCCACTGATATTAAAAAAACATATATATATATATTAGTTGAGCTGAAAGACTTAAGGTCCTATTCATGGTTCCCAGGGTTCCTGCTGCCCCTAGGCCCCCCGTCTCCCCACACAGCGTGTTGCCAAAAGCAGGTCTCTTAGGTTCTGGAAGGTTTTATGGAGGGACTGAGGTCTCCTCCCACTTCCTCTTTTTGGAAAGGGCCCCTTCCTCTTTCAGGGCCGAGAAAACACACCTGTTTCTTGGCAGAGTTAAGATTCTTTGCCATCTTTGAGAACGCAAAGTGTTGCCAGCAACCAGGGCTTGGCCCGGGTGCCTGGCCCCGGTCTCCCCAGGCAACTCTTACCCAGACTTTTCCTCAACGACAACGACCAGGAGGTCCGATGGGGACAGACAGAACAAGAGGAAATACAGGCAAAATGTCAAGAGCCTCTTCCTGTTCGTTTTCCCAGAAAATTAAAGAAAGTATTTCTTTATTCTTCAGAAACACACGACCACCAGAGAAAGGTACAAAGGGCCACAGAGAGAAAGACACAAGACATGAGAAAGAGAATCTTTCATGAACCAAAAGAGCAGCAGCATGCACACGAATTTCGCGGAACCTAAGAGGCAACTTGGGAAGTGCTTCAGGCCCACAAAACATCACCGGGACCACCACCCCCATCCCATCTGAGCCAAATAAACACAGCGACTCATTCAGGACAAGTCCCTCCAGTGGCTTCCTTCCGAGCAAGCAGACGTGCTATGCCACCTTAGGTGATGCGTTTTCTGTGAGCACACTGTGGGTCTCCCTGAAAGATTTAATTCTCTGTGGTCAGGAGAGACCACTGATGGTTTACATCTTTAGGTAGCAGAGAGGCTTTCTGATGGAAGTATTCCTATTCCAATAGGACACCTGAATCCAGAGTGCTTGTTTGGAGTTTTTTGGCTGGAAGGTTTTAGGCACTTGGGCAACTGTTTTGGGGCTAGGGGCTGGTCCGCTCTGGAGGCACAGCTGATTCTGAAGGATAACAAGGTCAAGGACTAGATGGAGGGGAGGATGAGCAGTGGGTTGACTGCATATGAGTTTCCCTGGGCTTAAAAGAGAGGTTTTTCTTCCCGCAAGTGGTTCAATCCAGCTTATGAGCATAAGAAAAGAGAAAGATATTTTGGTCAGGAACTCTTTTTAGGAATGAAGATCTACTTGGCCAGGCGTACCCTTCACCCTTCGCTGTTGCATCTCTAGGGACCTGGGTGAGGGGTCCAGGAAAATACAGAAGCACTATCCTCTTTATTTTTGGTGAGTACAATCTTCCAAAATTAGGATGCTAATTTAGCATCCTCACACAGAATCCCCAAATCAGTTACCCCTACTTAATTCAGTCTAACACCAAGCGTGCCATCACGGATGCTTAATAAAGTTACGACCATCCTCAAATCAGAATCAATCTCAAGCCTGGATTAAAAAATTCCTCCTCTGCTCGTGGCTCAGTAACAAATGTTACTTCTCCTTTGGACCAGTTCCCAGCGCCCCATTTCAATTTTCATCTTTAATGCGGTTGTCTTATTCCATTGCCTCTTCTCTGCAGTACAAGGCTGGAAAACGGCCACACACCTCAAAGATGCTTTCAAATCCTCTTCTCGCGAAGGTACACACACAAATACATTATGCTACAGTGATGGAAATAGGTAACAGAGTCTCTAGAAACAACAGTTCTGTTTCTTAGATTAAAAAAAAAAATAGATTAAAAAAATATAGACAGATATGGCACTTCATTTTCCCCCAAAATGTGGAGATGGGTTTCTCTGGGGCACGGGGAAAGGGGGAGGGCCTTTTCTCTGTGAGTGATGGGAAAAGAAGTAGTCGAGGCACGAGAACTCCTGGGGTCAAGTCCTCAGTCTGCTGCTAATTAACACGTGACTTTAAATGTGCAGGGGTGGAGTTCATTTCTTTTAAAATCGTGGTGGGTGGTTGTAGACTTGGGAGCGGACTGGTTGGTCTTCCAACTCATTCCACATAGATCCTAGCTCTGCCTATAAAGTCCCCTGACTTCCTCTTCCCTTTCTGACCTGTGGCTGCCAGGACTATGGACTCCCAAGAGCACCTACCAAAAGGCGCATTTATTTCAACGCTTTTGGAGGAAGTGAACACCCTCGGTAAGGCTGGAAGGATACCCTATTGCTTCTGGAAAGCCATGACCTGTCATTCTGGGCATCTGCTGGGTCCACTCTGAGCAATCCATCCAGCCTGGCTCAGGTGTCTTGTGGATTCGGAGTGTAGCTTCTGTCTGCATTTGCTCTCCTTCTTCTGGGATCTGGGCTCATGGAGAAATGACTGCAGAGTCTACCTATTTTAACTAAGAATACGATGGACGGTTGGAAGTCGTGGCCGTAGAACTGCTGCAAAAACGTGAGCACTGTCCTTAGCATCACTGAGCTGACTGATCTAACGAAACAATAATGAAGCATTGCCTGTATGGAAAGCCGAAGAATTACAACCAGTGACTCTCTTAGAAATCGTTTAATTGTCCATAGGTCTAACACGTTTAGTTCTCCCCACTCCTCCTCATAAACTGAAATGTTTGATAGGACGATGAAAGGTCTTTACAATACTAAATAAAAAAAGATTCACGAAGCATAAAAAAAAAAAACCAAAAAACCCACGATGAACAGATGACACCCATGTGGACAGAAATTATGGGATACAAGGACATGATGCGCAATCAAATGCACACACCAAGGTGCTCCTATTCTCTCACCTTTTCCACTAACAAGTGAGCCCTGTTACGGGGCTCCCCCTCACCTGCCTGTATTCCCAACACCTGGAACAGTGCCTGGAACATAGGGGTGCTAGATAAATAGTTGTCGAACTAGCGAACGGAGGGCTTATCCAAGAGCTGTCTGGGGCTGCCACTGCTCATTCCAGGGCCGAAGCCTTTTTTTTTTTTTTTTTTTTTTTTTTTTTTAGTTTACTTGCTTAATTTTGAGAGAAAAAGAGAGAGCTTGAGCAGGGGAGGGGCAGAGAGAGAGGGAGAGAGAATCTCAGGCGGTTCCATGCTATCACCGTGGAGCCCAGTGTGGGCCTTGAACCCATACACCTTGAGATCGTGACCTGAGCTGAAACCAAGAGTTGGACGCTTCACCAAATGAACCACCCAGGCACCCCTCTTTTCTTTTTTAAGAAAGAGTGATTTTAAGAAAAAGTTAGCACATTTTAAAAAAAAAATTAATTAATTAATTTTTAAGTAAGCCCTAAGCCCGATGTAGGGCTTGAACTCATGACCCTGAGATCAAGAGTCGTATGCTCTACTGAGCCAGCCAGGCACCCCAGAGCATAAACCTCTTGATGTGCAGTGGAATCCCCTGGAAACTCCAGAAAACCAAATGTCAGGCCCCACCTCAGATGACACTGAGTTTTGCAAAAGTTCACCAGAGGATTCTGATGTGTAGGAAAGGTAAAGGACTACTTTTAGTAATAGAAAATCAAGGGTATATGAATACCACCCAAAATGAGTCCATGCCAAGTGCTCCCCAGAAATCTGTTACCATCTCTAACATCACTAGGTCTCTTTGCTTTGAAATATCTTTATTCACTTTCTGCAATGCTGCATGAGTACAAGGCTGCACATCTGAAAGTATTCGGTTAGTCCGTGAAAATGGAGAAAAAAAATGCTTGGGATAACTTTTAGGGCCAAGGAGACAAGAAATAGATGAAAACAATAAACAAGCAAGCAAATAAATAAAAACCCTGATTAAGGTATACATTCCCAGGCAAATTCTGGACACGTGTGATTTCATTTATGTACACTCCATATACTAAGGAAGTGGTTTTTCAATCAGGGACGATTTTGTACCCCTTCCCTCCAAGGGCATATGGCAATGTCTGGAGACATTCTTTTAAAAGAATTTTTTATTTTTGAGAGAGAGACATAGACAGAGAGAGACAGAGAGTGAGCAGGGGAGGGGCAGAGAGAGAATCCAAAGCAGGTTCCAAGGCTCTGAGCTGTCAGCACAGAGCCGGATGCGGGGCTTGAACTCACCAACTGCAAGATCATGACCTGGGCCAAAGTCAGACACTTAACCGACTAAGCCACCCAGGCGCCCTGTCTGGAAACAGTTTTGATTGTCATGACGGGGTGGGAGGGGAAGGTAATACTGGCATCTCATGGGTAGAGCTCAGGGATGCTGCTCAGAATTCCACAGTGTATGGGAGAGCCCCCCTACAACAAAGAATTATCCAGTCGCAAAATGCAAACAGTTCTGAGGCTGACAAACTCTGTAATGAGCTATGTGGACATGCGCTGTGGTCAAGAAAAGTAGGTCTTCGAGTCAAATGGTCTCAATAGTATACATCAAAAATAAACAGATATGGAATTCACCTTGTTGTTGTCGGGGGGGGGGGGGGGGGGGGGGGGGGGGGGGGGGGGGGGGGGGGGG
>NW_024412396.1:61994057-62009638 GCF_014898765.1 Herpailurus yagouaroundi
CCTTTA
Organism: Herpailurus yagouaroundi; assembly: GCF_014898765.1. Lineage (NCBI taxonomy): Eukaryota > Metazoa > Chordata > Mammalia > Carnivora > Felidae > Herpailurus > Herpailurus yagouaroundi. Next base: position 61,994,064 of record NW_024412396.1, read on the forward strand.
CGCGGAGTCCCTAAGCAAAGGATAACAGAGAGGATATCTATGTTGGTAGCTTTGAAGCCAGAGAGGTAGGGAGTGGTGCTCTTTGGCCACTCTTCTGATCAATCAAGATATCTGTAACAGCAGCCTCTGATTTCGTAGGGAGCAGCAGCACAGGGGAGTGCTGTCAGATCTACTGAGGTCACCTGCCACCAATATTTCTTCCACTTCCCTGTTGGCTGAAGGTTCTTAAGACGGTATTCACCATGGGTATGAAATGCAAACATCTGAGGGGTTCGCACAGCCAGACAGGGGAGAAAGTGACACCACAGAGCCCAGTGGACTATCTTCACAATGGATGGGACCTTGAGGAATAAAAACCTCATGCAAAGATTGATTCCAAGTGGCGACCTTAAAAATCATCGTTATGAGGGGAATTGGGCTAGAGAACACCAAAGGTGGCCCTTCTCCAAAAAACGGAGTCCGAGAAAACCCCAAACGCTTGCTACTCTGAAGAAACGAGGCAAGTTGAAACCAGCTATTAAGCAAGTTGAAACTAAGAGTAGTTTCTGCAAAAGGGAATCTAAATCAAGCTGAGGAGGTGGGGGATGAATGACTGACACATGCATTCTAGGTATTACTAGGCTCCCAGTCACACATCTTGTGATTCTTTCTCAGTCTAAAAGCAGTGACTGGTGAACTCTACAGGTGAGACGCACCGACTACGAGACGCACCGACTACGAGAGCAGCGACAACTTTGCAAATTAGTAGGAATGCACATATCCAAGTCAGCTCCCTGTTTAACTTGTGTAAATTGCCCATGTATATTGCCCCTAATTGCATTTCGTGCAGAAGGGGATTTAAGGGAAAGGTTCTGGTTGCTAAGTACGCAGTTCAGGATGCATCCTGGGCTGGGAGTCAGACGACAAGGGTTCTCGTCTCTAGAGGACTCAGACGCCCGTCTCTAATGTGGCGTTAGGGTGGCTGAGCTGGGGATGCTCCGAGGGCCATGAACTCTGAGTCACTGCTGCTACTCCGCTGGAAAAGTAAAAGAAAGCTCACAGACACTCCCCACGGCAGATGCTTCCAACTTGTTTTGTCTCCTGGCAAAAGAAATGCTTTGACTTTGATGTCTGCTGGGTCTCTTGATTCTACTGTCCCCTTTGCTTTGGCCTTTCTGAGAGGTCTGCATGGCATCGCTTATCTTTCCAGATGCGTGCTTCCAGTGAACGTAAGACCTCAAGCCCTTTCCCAGGACACGGAGGGTCCACCCTGTTCTTCTCGGCCGGGACACTGCCGCTCCAACACCTCTTTTATCCAACGCTCAGAATTTCCCTAACGATCAACGATCAACATTTTACCTCTTCAATGTCTTCGACCAGTTGATGGAAGTTTTTCTAGCAGCTGTCTGGGAGCAAATGGAAAGGGGCCACGTGGATTCAGGGTGACCTGTACAAGACTTCTGAAATTCTAGAACTTGAAGATCAGGGTAAAGGTGACAGGAGGCCCAGAACAGGTTAGGATTCTGTCCTATGAGTCACAACCATTTATTTTTTATTTTTTATTTTTTTAGAGCCAGGGAGTTCTGGTTTGGCTCTGTCTGGCTTGTGAAAACTGTGCTGCAACTGCCTGTCTGTGATGGGTTAAAAAAAAGAAAAAAAGAAAAAAAGAAAAAAAGAAAAAAAGAAAAAAAATATTTTTAAGTTCGTGCAGGTGGCATGAGAACCTGTATGTTCCTTGGAAGTGCCTTTCCCTCTGTACCTCATTCAGTTGTAAATCCGCTTATGGCCTTCTCTGATTTTTGCCTCCCTGGAGATGCTGTAACTGATGGCCACGAGCAGAGGAGACATCTGGGGATTTTATGAAGGGGATTCCGACACAGGGAGGGAGGACAGGGAAATTAATGCTGAAGCCTTCTAGACTCTGGATTTGTTTTTGCTTTGAAAACCTCCTGCTTGGTCCGGGCTTCTTCAACCAGTGATAGAGCCAAGGCCCGTCACCAGGCCGGGAACTGGATGGGGGCTCTCACGAGAGCCGAAGGGCCGGGCCACACTGATATCTCAGAGGAAGGACGTCGGAGGAGAAGCCAGAGACAGAACCAGGCCCAGAGATCCCCAAGACAGGAACCGAAAGCCAGCGGGGCAATCAGATACCCAGAGGACAGGGCACGCGATTGGCAAGAAGTGTTGGGGGACCACCAGGGCATCTATCTTCATTTCTTCCTCTCTCCACACTGTTATGAGCTCATCTGTCTCCACCATCACTGCTCCCCACGGATGGGAAGATCAGTTCTTGCCCAGGCTCCACCCTGGAAGCCACTTCCTCCTCTAGTGACGGTCCCAAGGGCTGCGGACCTGCAGGCGACCACGGTACAAACTCTCCCACTGTTCCTGCCATTCTGGTGGGGCCACCAGGCAGGGCAATCTTGCTGGTGCTGGCCACGGAGCATTTCCACTGGCGTGGCATCTTCAGTGAGCTCTGTCTTCAACTGGGTCGACGCGCAAAGCCTCTTTCCGGGAGCAGAGGTTCAGCTCAGAACGACACTGGCAGGTGTGTTAGTGAGAGTAGATACCATTCACTACCCTGACACCAGAACTCCAGGGCACATATCCACCGTCTGCCAAGCTCGCCTCGTCCGCCGCCCTAATGTCCGAGCGACAAACAGCTGGAGGGGAGAACTCTGAACACAAGGCTCACTTTGTCTGGGAACGCACGCGTTACATGACTCGCACGAATTTCAAAAGGGACCACAGAAGCGTCGATTTTCCCTGTTCTGACAGGCGCCTGTCATCAGACAGACACGTCAGAACTAAACCGCACCCCGTGCCTTCTGCACAAACGTCTATCATCTTGAATCCTACACCGCCCCATGCAATGTGCTACCCCTGTATGTGACTACGCCGTAAACATTGACCCATTTGACCTGATCTCTTCGTTGAAAAAGGTGTTCCGACGCTCAAATCAGTTTCCTTATTGGAGAGCTCCTTCTCAAACATCTGGAAGGGGGGACCACCGCCACTCCACAGGTCAACCCCACAGCAGTGAGATGCTATGGCATGGGCAATGGTTAGGCTCTCCACCCAGGAGTGACGCCCAGCATTTCCCTTTACTACTTCAAGACCCGTTAGAGGGTCTTCTAAGAACCCATCTGCAGTCGGAGGACATGAATGTGGGGAGGGAGAACAAATAAAAAAAACAATTCATCTGTTTACAGCCCATCAAGTAATGGGTGACAGTATCCTTGGAGAGGGCGTTCCAAAGAGGCTGGAACCAGCGAACGCAGGAAGGAGAATTCACAACCAGACGCGGTACGGAAGGAAGGGAGTTCAGAGGAACGTGTCGTTTCCCACCTTGACCCTCTGCACCCGCCTCGCAGGGATGTGAGTTCAAGTACATACGGCAGAATTCCCCTACTTTGCTACAGCTGATTTCCACATGAAAGTTTAGTATGTTCTCCGGGGAGAGGCCAGTCTATCCACCAAGGCCCAGAACTGCTCTCCCCGCCACCGCGCCCTGTGTCTGTGGCACCTGAGGGAGACCAGTCCGGCAGGTCTGCATGTGTAGGGGGCAGCGGACAACAGAACCAGCACCCGGCCCACAGTGCTGGGTGGCAAAACGTACAGCGAAGCCAACGGTCGACACCATGTCACCGTCTACAGGTCTTCCCTAGCTAGTCAGGAGGTCCCCCAGAAAGCAAATGGCTCTCTGGCCACCCTGTGCCCAAATGAAAGAATATACTACTAAAATGTAGTTACTTAAATCCGGTTGAGGGCATCTTATCAAGAGATCAGAAGGCAATACAGATACAACCAGGCCCCCTACACACACACACACACACACACACACACACACACACACACTCTCTACAATCACCCACTGACACAATCCTGCTTCTGCTGGCAAGTGGGTCCTGGAAAGCCATCTCTTTCTCCCTTAGAGACCTGAGCTTCAGACACAAAGAGCAACCAAAGGCGGCAAAGCACACATCTCATCGCAGACCGGGAGATCCTTACTCCTGCTTCAGCCCATACGTGCGCACTAAGGACGCACCATCGCTCTTGGGCAGCTGGAGCGCGGTCCTGATAAGGAATGGTGCTGAGTGCTACCAGTCCAACCCCTCGGCTGCCCTTCCAAAGTCACCTGGGGCTGCCGATTCTTAGGATTACCGGTCACCGAGCTCTGTCTGGGCCTCAGTTTTAGTGCTTAGCAGCCTTTTACGCTTTCTGGTCTAATCCTCTCCACCCCACCCCGCAAATACATTAGGAAAAAAAAAAAGATTAAAGCAAATCGGGTGCTTGGTATTTTTTTTTTTAAACCTTTGTGTAGTTCTCTGAAACACATTTATTCAGAAACAACCTACACTATGAAATATGGCAACTGAAAAATAAAAATAAAGCGCCAATAAAGCCCCTGTTTTCCTTTATCCTCCATGGTAACTTCCCCTAATGTCTGTCTCAAACCTGGCTCCTGGGATGTCCTGAAGCCCTTAGGGGTTGCGGGGTAAGTGGGCACACTGAGGAGCTGTAATAACATAATGGTTATTAACTGTTTCCACTGAATAGTGCATACTCGGTTTCATACAAAGAGACAGAGGCATCATCTATCCCTCGTTGAGAACAAAAAATATCATTAAACTGTTAATGAGCAATTCCTTTTAGATCCAGTTCTACAAAGATTCAATAGTAAGGCTATACACAAAAGTATCATGAACATAAAAGGATTAAGCTTTCTACCCAACAAAATTTAAGCACAACATTGTGCTCCTGGAAGAGACGTGAGAAGGAGCCCAGTCTGTCCCAATCCTGAAGGAGATACCAACCATTTCCAAGGGTGGGTGAGCCCTGCACTCAGAGTCCATGGGTAAGGAGGTTAGGAATTAACTTGGGTTTAAAGTTTAGTCTAACCATAAATCAATGAGTTGATCTTCTGGTGGGCGAACGGGAAATCTGTTCTGGAGGCAATCCCCAGAGAAGTCTCCGGAACAGTTTCTGGGAACGGCTGAGACCCTGAAACAGGTATTGTGGGGTTGTAAGGAGTCTATTCTGAAGGATCCCCCTTTTTGAGGAGATGTGCTTGGTTAAAAAAAAAAAAAAAAAAAAAGAAAAGAAAAGAAAAAAAAATCGAGCTGCTTACTTTCTAGCCGCATAGCATAAGTGGTTTAAACACCCAGGGCACAAAAATACTAAGTGAGCATCAAGTGGAACAAAGTGGGCCCAAGTGTGGAGGGCGAGAGCTTGATCAGGGAGGCATGCTTTTAAAAGAGGTGAGTTCAGGCCAAACCTGATGTCCTCTTGCGGACGCAATGTATTATTCATTCTAGAACTATAAATGTGAAGCCAAATAAAGGTTTTCCGTTTGTGTCTGGGCATACCTGTTTTTGAACAAATCAGGAGGGATGACAATCACCAGACAATATGATTAACAGAGCAAGCAGACGCTAAAGGCAAAAGTCACAAAAGGCAATGGTGCGGTCATGGGAAGGTCTGTCCCCACCGGGGCTGTGGCAAGGACAAAACCATCTGGAGACAGCATTGCAGGCCAGCCCAGCAAGTGCGTGGATCAGGTTACTTCGTGATAGCAACTGGCTTCGTTCCCCTACCGTGAAAGGCATATTTCATCTTTCAAGAGGAAAAAGTTATAGCAAGGACAATGCGAGCAAAACCAAAGGCTACTGGAAACAGAAAAGGCAAAGTCTATCCATGCCACCATGTTGGCACCTGCATTTCTCTCCCACCCTTGCAAGATTCTTCTAGGAAGGGGTTCAGCATATTTTCACTAAGCCTGAGCCCTGCCCGGGAAGTCTTCAGACTCGGGCTGCACCAGAGACCGTTGTGGCCACTGTCTTTTAAAGGTAAGGGCTTGGGGGAGGGTCAAGGAGAGGAGCAGAGGGGAAATCAAAATGATTACCCCTCTTTTTAAGCCCATCCAGTCTTTCCCAGTTCAGATTCTGAAGAAACCCAAAAAGCCTGTTTCTGCAAGCTCTTACCACTGAGAGGCTCTGGGTGATGGGCACTGTAGGCCAGGTAGGCACAAGTTAAGTCCGTGCCACCAGCCTGCTGTCCCCCGCAGATGATTATTGCCTCAGAGAATGTGCGTGTGGGATAATGTAAGACAGGCTGCAGGAGACAGGGGCAGGGACAAAGATACTCTCCAGAAGTCTGGGCTTTGGCTTAAATTATGACGCAGAGCAAATGCTGAGACGCCTTAATTTCCCCTCCTTCCCGCATATTTATCTCTCCCTCTGTTTCTCCCAGGTAAGAAAAAAGAACTTGTTTTTGAAAGGTCCCTGCTTTTCAAACAGAAATGTTCTTCACAGAGCCAATCTCACCTAAGGCTGAACCCACGTATTCAACACGGTATTCTTTCAAAGTTATTTTCCATGCAATCTGCTGTATTCTGCACGTAGATTGCTGGCAAGATGGAACGAATGAACTAAAACCTGGGGTATCTCCCTCCTGAGCAGTGCTCCTCTGAGAGCACCTACCTGTTGCCTCCTGGCAAAGAAGGCTCCAAATCGCTTTTAGAACTTGTCATCTGGTGCCGTGGTAACTAGGTGGGGGTTCATGGGGTGCTGGCAGCAGAGGGATGGCTGGCTGTGCCTGGGTGGGTCGGAGCAAGCAGTATACGGCACTGCCAAATGCAAGTCTGCCATGAAGTCTCTTCTGCAAACCTCCACCATGGTCTCTCCCTTTCCAGACACGCAGAGCTCTTCTCACCGTGCCCGGGAACCTGCTTTGGGTTATCTTCTAATCACTTCTTGTGCATAACCATTTCTTGTGCACACACAGCGTCTTCTCAAAGAGATGACTTCCCTTGTCAGTAGGGGCACTCTTAACCCTCTCTGTAGTCCCTGTGGGAAGCTAGTGATCATTCATTCACCTTCTGGAACAGTTAGTACCTCTCTTCTAACAAGCCTGTCTTATTTGAATTCTGGGGGAAATGGGGAGAATTCTTCTTGTCTTTGAATTCTTAGTTTAGGGAGGATGCTTGCTTCAAGAGCAGAAGACGCACTGAGGGCCGCAGGCGGCCAGCCCACACATTCTCCAGAGTGAGCCACAGCTTCAGGTATCTGAGTGGAGTGCAGAGGAACCAGGGAGAACCTCTTCTTGCTTGTTGAACTGCCACAGAGGCTTGGTTAAGTACAAAGATGGTGACTCTCCTAAGTAGTCAAGACCTGATCAAGAGCTTGTCTCAATCAAGGGTCTTCTGGTCCTTTAGAAACGGACTTTTTAAAGACGTCTCATTCATTCCTAGATACCTGATTAGCTTCTAGGCTCTGCTACTTCTAGAACCTACCACACTGACTCAACCACAAAGGCCTCCTTGTGGTTAGCTCGGGTTTAATATTTCCATACACTGTGGTCTAGCCTGCAACATGGACTTCAAAAGCAAAAGAAAGATTAGTCTTAATCTCCAGAGGGGCTTAGGGTTACAGGCAAGTAGGATGTGTTTCTGAGTAGTCTGTAAACTCATCTAAAGAAGCTGGACATACTATCAAGGTGCTACAAACATATTTGGGTAGAGTCTGGATCTCAGACTCTTCCATTTGGAAGAAATGCAAATGGAAGAAATTACATGGTTAAAATTACTGTAGTCTCCACCATTCCTATTAAAATAAACTGGTTCGGAGCAGGAAATATATGTAATAAGCCCAGAACACCTTGTTGTAGTAGAAAATGAGGACACTGTCAAACTCTACGGACTTCTGGGGCGCCTGGGTGGCGCAGTCGGTTAAGCGTCCGACTTCAGCCAGGTCACGATCTCGCGGTCCGTGAGTTCGAGCCCTGCATCGGGCTCTGGGCTGATGGTTCGGAGCCTGGAGCCTGTTTCCGATTCTGTGTCTCCCTCTCTCTCTGCCCCTCCCCCGCCCATGCTCTGTCTCTCTCTGTCCCAAAAATAAATAAAAAACGTTGAAAAAAAAAAAAAACAAAAAAAAAACTCTACGGACTTCATGTCTGAAGGGCTGAGGAACTTACCTGAGGGCCTGCATTGGCCAAAGATGGGACAATTTGATCTCCCATGAGGATAGCAGTGACACTAAACTGAAACATATCAAACATGCTTACACCCAATACTTTGCAATGACGCTAAAAAAAATATTGAAACTCACTGGTCACCTGGTGGAAGTGCTAGGGCACCGACTCATTCTTTGAAAACTGATGAAAGAAGCAAACCATTGCTCTGCCTTTCCTATATGAACTAGGAAAAGTGACTAGCTGAGTGAATGATGAGATGTTTCTCTATATAGTATTCTTTGGAAAAAAAAAAAAGGTATTCTAGATAATACATAAAAAGGGAATAAAATTTTGCATTTGTAGAAATTTTGCGAGCCCCTAATGAATTAATTTATCAAAGGAGAGATAATCAGTAGGCGTTAACACCACAAGTAAGAAACAAGCAGATACAGTGTATTACCTGATAGAGGTATAAACCCCACTTAGAAGTAATCTTAACCAAAAAAAGTGTTCTGTCTGGAGACACTTGGCAATGTCTGGAGACATTACGACTGTTGTGACTGGTGTGTGTGTGTGGGGGGGGGGGGGAACTAGTGTGTAGAGCCCAGAAATGCTGCTAAACATCCTACAATGAGTAGGATGGCCCCCACAGCAAAGAATTATCTGGCTCTAAACATCTAGTGCTAAGGTTGAAAAATCCCACTCTAGATTTAATACTCAATTTATAGGAAACCCAGGGGACAAAGAAATAAGTTAAATGACAATAGGAGATGAATCAGCAGAGTTCAGCCTATAGGAAACTCTTATAGGACAATCCAAATTCTTTAACCACAGCAGTAGCGGCAAGAAAAAATGACAGAGCTGGATAGATAATTATGGAAGGGAGCCAACAGACTGAAAGAGACATAAGGGACAGGTCAATTGATTATAATGTATGAGACTTATTTGGTTCCTGACTTGAAAAATAAGTGGTTAAAACAAAACAAAAACTACAAGCAATTGGGGAAAATAAACATTGATGAATTATTGAGGAATTATTCCCCCTGGTTTTATTGAGATATAACTGACATATAATATTGTATAAGCTTAAAGTGTACAAGATTTGATATATACTGCAAAGTAGTAATTAAAAGGAAACATACCATGGTTAAGTTAACATCCGTCACCTCATACCGTTACAGTTTTTTCCCCTTGTGATAAGAAGTTTTAAGATCTAAGGGATTTATTAAAAATTTTAAGGCGTGTTATTGGTACTGTGGTTAAGCTTTCTAAAAAAACGTTTCTGTATTTTTGAGCTACGTACAGAAATACATACAGAAGAAATGATACAATATCTAGGAATTTGCTCCAGAATCCCCATTACCTGGGGGTGGAAGGTGGTAGGAAGTGGAAAGGGTACAGATGAAACACATCTGGCCAGGATTTTGCTGATCGTGGGGCGAAAGGTGATTGAGGCTTATTATTTTCTTCTTTGCAACATATACCGAAATGCTCTAAGTAAGTTTTCATAGTTAGAAAAATACCGATGGCAAAATATACCAGACCAACTGTACCAGACAGGGAATATGCTCTTTATCAACAAAAATATGGCCCTTGATGTGGAGCTCCAGGTGATGCTGGGTTCCGAGAAGGCCATCGGGGAAGACAGGCTAAGTCTAGACTCACTGAAGTTTTATCTCCCTCTTGAACATAGGTTAAATTTGACCTTCCGCTGGAATTGGCGTGAAACAGTGCTTAAACCTGATGCTTAAACAGCATGATAAAGCTCAGCAGGCCTAATTTACTTTGTCTTACGGTGCATGCCCGGTTCAGGTTGGGGGAGTGTACGTGGGGTGGGGAAAGGGGTCAGCACCCTCCTGACCCCTGAAAGCAATTAACTTATACTTCCAAGCAGGAGGTACCATTATCTTTAACTCAGCAGGCATAACTGTACATAATTAGAGGTCATAATTATGGTTCTCTTTTTAAAATGTGACCATAGTATCCAAATTGACCTCTTGTGGCCGCGCTGCCTACTCGCTGGGAAGTACATAAAAGGCGGGTACAGGTCCTGTCCATCGGCGACACCATGACGGGCGGCCAGAGTCCCAGGCAGTTTGTGAGCTCAGGAAGCCTTGCTTATTCCCTGCGGAACCTCGATCTGTTTCGGGGTTTACTAATTATCATTTTTCACCGAGAAACATTTTATTTCTTTAAATAGACACGGACTAGCTGGCACTTTCCACGGGCTTCTTGACCATGGCAAAGAGGCAAAAGCAACCACTTAAATTAATATGCCAGCAATTACCTGCATCTACTGTCTAATTAGCCATGTAATGACAAAGTTGCAAAGATAATTCCTCATCATTTTTTCACGTTAGCGTTTTTGTAAAGTTGCTACAGAGACCCTGCTTCCCTTTAAAAATGTGGATTTGGGGGCGCCTGGGTGGCGCAGTCAGTTAGGCGTCCGACTTCAGCCAGGTCACGATCTCGCGGTCCGTGAGTTCGAGCCCCGCGTCGGGCTCTAGGCTGATGGCTCAGAGCCTGGAGCCTGTTTCCGATTCTGTGTCTCCCTCTCTCTCTGCCCCTCCCCCGTTCATGCTCTGTCTCTCTCTGTCCCAAAAATAAATAAAAAACGTTGAAAAAAAAATTAAAAAAAAAAAAAAGTGGATTTGGGGGCACCTGGGTGGCTCAGTCGGTTGAGCATCCGACTTCGGCTCAGGTCATGATCTCACAGTCTGTGAGTTCGAGCCCCGCGTCGGGCTCTGTGCTGACAGCTCGGAGCCTGGAGTCTGCTTCCGATTCTGTGACTCCCTCTCTTCTCTGCCTCCCCTGCTTGCTCTTCTCTCTCTCTCTCAAAAATAAATATTAAAAAAAAAAAAATGTGGATTTATTGTTATTTTATTTTACCCCATAACTGGCCTCCCCTAGCAATATTTCCAGCTTATAGAGCCCGAATCATTTATACATAACAAATCGTTTTGTGGGGAAAGAAAACCTACCTGGACTGCTCTCAGGTCTGAGCACAGAATAATTGAATTTTTGAGCTCAAAGAGACCCTCAGAAATCATCTTCCAGATGAAATGCCGGAGGCAGGTCCAGACAGAAGGGAAGCAAATGCAGTGGCAGAAAATCACGGGGTGAGAAGCTCGCAGAAACATTTCATGACCAACTTGTGGTTAGCGCCTTATTTGGTGGCCGCGTTAATTCTAGTTCCTGCTTCCAACACAAAGCCCAAGCAGCTGATCTGTGTCTCTCATGCCCCTTAGGAGCAAAGCTTCTTCACTCTTCTGGTACCAGGAGCCATTAAATAACCCTGACAAACATCCAAGTTCTTTCCAACAGCATTTTAAATCCTCAGCCAATGCTTGAAAAACTGGAAAGAGGGTTGGTACAGCATCAGCTAACCTTTTTCTGGCAGTAAAAAGGGACTGAAAATTCCAAAGTTTGACACAAGTAGTTTCAAATGGATAGGACGGCACCAAATCACAACATCTACACAGCCGAGTGACAATTCTCACTTGGAGGCATGAGCTTCAATAAATGGCCCTGAGAAATACAGGTCTTTTTAAAAAAAATTTTTTTAAGCGTTACTTATTTTTGAGAGAGAGAGAAACAGAGAGCGAGTGGGGGAAGGGCAGAGGGAGAGGGAGACACAGAATCCCAAGCAGGCTCCAGGCTCCGAGCTGTCAGCACAGAGCCCGAGGCGGGGCTCGAACTCACCAGCCACGAGATCATGACCTGAGCTGAGCCGAAGTCGGACGCTCCTCCACCTGAGCCACCCAGGCGTCCCAACCAATGTTGTTTTCTTGAATCAAACAGCTTGGGAGTGAATTATGGTTCCTTATATTTGTAAAAAGCTCCTCTATTCAGAAAAGGAAAATTTAACTACTATTCAGAGGCGGCCAACACTAGAGTTTAAATAAAAGAGTAATTGCCTTACTGCTTTTATAAGCATGTCACTACTAAGAAATACTACTTTACTACTTTATTTTCTTTTGGTTCAGTAAGAGAAGTCAAAGGAACAAGTCTAAATACATCACAACAAAGGTATTTAATTGAGACCAGTTCATTTGCATCTCAATGTAAAGTCACCGCATGATACACTAACGCAAATGCATTGATAAAAGTTCATTCTACCATTGTAATGAGTACGGGGCGGGGCTCCGGCCCACAAGTGGCTGTATTAAGTGCTTCAACTTGACATTATTTCTTGAAACATTTCATGCAGCTACTTGGCCCCGAAACTCCAATTCCGTGCTTCACGAGGGCTTTTGCAAAATACTTGCCCTTATGTCACACAGTTCCAGAATTCTGGCTTGACACAGAGTGTTGTCACTCAAACATCCTATTAAAATAAAAGGCTCGGTTCCCTAGAGCTTTGCTTTACTGCTCAGTAAATCGTATCCACCGTATTTATCCCCAGGCGCTACTTGCTACATTAATTTATATAACAAGCTGCAAATTAAATACCATCGTTTCCGAAATTTTAGTTCTGGACTGCACACTTCATTTAGCTATTTGTTGGCCGGTGCCCCACCCCTGGTGATGGAAAGGGTTAAGAAGAGGGGGGCTGTTAGGTCAGCCCCTTCCTGTGGTCGTTCACCAGACTGAGCATGTTGAAAAGCAGAACATTCCTTCCACCTCGTGAAATCCCGGCATCTGCTGAGTGGCAAATTCAGCTTGCTCCGTTTTGTTTCACTACATTCGCAAAAGAGACCGTACAGTTTGGACTCCGGAACACTCCGGAACACAATTACTTTTCACATACCTTCACCCTCTCTAGTTGCCTATCTTCTCCATCCGAGCACTCTGCAAAAAGCCAAACACCCAAACAGGATAGCTAATGAACCCAAAGCGGATTTAACCTTCCTGATTTCATTTCACATAAAACTGTTAATTTATCTGATTCTTTTCTTTACTTCATTACCTTTCATCTGGAATATACCGTGTCCCACCAAGTCAGCTGGTATCATTCTACATGCTTCTCTCTCTGCAGTTTTCAGTCCTAGAAGGACGAGAACCCAAACTTGGAAGCAATTTCGGAGATTAAGCTTCCCAAGGAAATTCATTTTTATCACAATCTCCAATGTTTCAAAGTGGCCAAGTCACCTTGGTCATGTTTATTAACTAAAGGTAATAGGAAAGATCCTAATCAGAGCTTCGATGTGTGCAACTGCACAAACCAATTCTCTCTCAGCGAACGTGGACTGATGGTTCTCAGCTCCAACCACTGAATCTCATTTAGTGCCCTGGGACCTGACTGGCACCACCTCGGCTTCCTGATGACCACCAAAACAGAAGCAGTTTGTGAGGAAGGAAAGGGCTGCTCCCGCTGAACACTGAGCAAAAACCATGCAGAAGGAGGGAGGGGCAGGGGTAGATGGGCAGGCCACAGGAAGACTGAATGCAAAAAGTGCAGGCAAACATTGGTGTTCTGTGACATTTCTAGAGAGGTCCATAGCTGTTATCCAGCTCTCTCACAGGTGGATTAGACAGAACAGGGTAAGAATCCCTGGCTTTACACTCCCCCATCAGAGATGGAAGTCTCACCCCAGAATGCGTCTTTAGAACATCACTAAAACTCTCTCTTTGCTGAAAGGAAGCATTAAGATTCTTTGGTTTGAAATGATCTTGCAGTTCTTGGAATGCTAAGAAAAATGTATTCGGTTAAGGACTGAACGTATGTGTCCCCCCCAAGATTCCTGTGTTGAAGCCCTTACCCCCAGCCACTCTGGAAAACACTGTGGAGGTTCCTTAAAAAATTAAAAATAGACTTACCCTATGACCCAGCAGTAGCACCGCTAGGAATTTACCCAAGGGATACAGGAGTACTGATGCAGAGGGGCACTTGTACCCCAATGTTTATAGCAGCACTCTCAACAATAGCCAAATTGTGGAAAGAGCCTAAATGTCCATCAACTGATGAATGGATAAAGAAATTGTGGTTTATATACACAATGGAGTACTACGTGGCAATGAGAAAGAACGAAATATGGCCCTTTGTAGCAACGTGGATGGAACTGGAGAGTGTGATGCTAAGTGAAATAAGCCATACAGAGAAAGACAGATACCGTATGTGTTCACTCTTATGTGGATCCTGAGAAACTTAACAGAAACCCATGGGGGAGGGGAAGGAAAAAAAAAAGAGGTTAGAGTGGGAGAGAGCCAAAGCATAAGAGACTCTTAAAAAGTGAGAACAAACTGAGGGTTGATGGGGGGTGGGAGGGAGGGGAGGGTGGGTGATGGGCATCGAGGAGGGCACCTGTTGGGATGAGCGCTGGGTGTTGTATGGAAACCAATTTGACAACAAATTTCATATATTGAGAAAAAAAAAAAAAAAAAAAAAAAAAAGAAGCCCTTACCCCCAATGTCATGGTATTTGGAGACAGGGGCCTTTGCAAGAGAATTGGGGTTAGATTAGGGCACGAGGGTGGAGCCCTCCTGATGGGATTAGTGACCCTGGGGTAGGAAAAGAGAAAAGAAAAATGTCGCCTGCCCCCATGCCCATGAGCACAGGGGAAAGGCCACAGGACTGAGCGTTGGCCCTCTGCAAACCAGGAAGCAAGCTTTCCCTAGAAACCAAACCCCTCTGGACCTCGATTTTTGACTTTCCAGCCTCCAGACTGAGAAAATATATTTCTGTTTGAGCTACCAAGTCTGTGGTACTTTGTTACGGCAGCCAGAACAGACCAAGACACACACCGGGGCGGGGGGGGGGGGGGGGGGGGGGGGGGGGGGGAATGTATTAGCAGAATGCAACAGTTCACAAAGACTGTGCAGGAGCCACTGCAGACTCGATGGCCTCTATCCCATTAGCCTTTAGCTGGAGAGGTTGGGAAGCCGAAACCAAAAAAAAGCAAAAAAAAAAAAACCAACCCAAAAAACCACACTTCGTTTTCCAGACTCTCTTGCAGTTAGGGCTCTGGGTGTGGATTCACTCTGCCAGTTAGATGCAGTCAGACTGACTGCAGGTGCGGGTGAGGTGAGGCTCCCTTTGGCTGTCTGACAGGCACCCAGGGGCGCAGAGACTCTGGGCTTCCCTGCAGTAGTGGTCCAGTGTGCATTCTCCAGCATCCTCCTCGTGGCTCTTACGAGAGCGGCAATGATCTCTGGGACACACACAGGAAGCGTGTCTCTGACCTCATAGAGGCAGTGACGGCAGCTTCTCCGGTTGTCAGCTCGGTAGGATCTTGGAAGTAATTTCTGAAGGGCCAGCCTGGCATCTCTCCCTTTGGCTCTTCTACCATAAACCCTTAACTCCCTGTACGGCCTCCCTTTGGGCGTTAACCACTTAGAACACTTGCCATTTCCTGCTCCGTATCCCAGACCACAGAGCTAAGACATCACTGAAGAGGACCCAGGGAGCTGTTTGTCTCTGGTGCAGCAGTGAGGGGACAACTGGTTAAATTAGGACCAGTTTGAGGCAGTTACATTCTGGAGCTCTCTGTTTTTATTTTATTTTTATTTTTTTTTTAATTTTTTTTTTAACGTGCATTTATTTTTGAGACAGAGAGAGACAGAGCATGAACGGGGGAGGGTCAGAGAGAGAGGGAGACACGGAATTCGAAGCAGGCTCCAGGCTCCGAGCTGTCAGCACAGAGCCCGACGCGGGGCTCGAACTCACGGACCGCGAGATCATGACCTGAGCCGAAGTCGGCCGC
>NW_024412396.1:62009738-62059885 GCF_014898765.1 Herpailurus yagouaroundi
GCGGTCCGTGAGTTCGAGCCCCGCGTCAGGCTCTGGGCGGATGGCTCAGAGCCTGGAGCCTGTTTCCGATTCTGTGTCTCCCTCTCTCTCTGCCCCTCCCCCGTTCATGCTCTGTCTCTCTCTGTCCCAAAAATAAATAAACGTTGAAAAAAAAATTTAAAAGAGAGAAATCAGGAAGCTCAGATCTATTTAACTGATACGATTTCAGAGTACCTGGCTGGCTTGGTTGATAGAGCTCGTGACTATTGATCTCAGGGTTGAGGGTTCAAGCCATTCCTTGGGTGTCGAGATTACTTAAAAAATAAAATCTTTAACTGATACAAGTTCAAAAAGATACTCGAGACGGACCAGGCTTCTATGTTTTATGAGGCTGGCGGAAGAAGGGGGAATCTCCCCACTCCTTTTTTTTCCAGAGCATAGAAGTGCCTCCTGGGCATGCTCCTGGATATCCAGCTAAACTGCCCAGTATTTTCCACACGGGGGCATGTCTCGTTTTACTATGCTTCACAGACACTGTGTTTTATTTTACAAATTGAAGGTTTGTAGTAACCCTGAATTAAGCAATTTATCAGCCCCATTTTTCCAACAGCAGTCGGTCACTTTGTGTTTTCTGTGTCACATTTAGGTAATTTTCTCAATATTTCAAACTTTTTCATCATTATTATCTTTGCCAGGGTGATCTCTGATTAGTGATTATGACTGGCTGAAAGCTCAGATGATTGTGGCATTTTTGCAACAAAGTATTTTTAAATTAAGGAGTATCCATTCTTTTTCTTAAGACATAATGCTGTTGCATATTCAGCAGACTACATACAGTATGGTGTAAACGTAACTGTTATATGTACTGGGAAACCAAAAAATTCATTTGATTCGCTTATTGCAATATTTACTTTATCGCGGTGGTCTGCAACTGAACCCGCAGCATCTCTGACGCGTGCCTGGACACAGTTTCTTCTGAGGCATAAGAAAGAGTCAGAGCAGATCCATGGAATATGACGATACACCTGTGATTCTCCCCTTCCGTCCACAGAACACAATCTTGAGACAACTTCAGTCGGCGCTGAAACCTTCCTTTTCACCAATGGCTTTATAAGAAAAGGGTACGCGTGCAACTTTTGCCATCTGTTGTTAAATTCTGTTAAAGGCATTATTTCCTACCCCTCTCAAATAAAACCCTGACAAATTGCCCTTATTCTCAGAGCCAGGCAATTCAATGGTAGGTATACTTGTACTAGGAATGAGAGCTGTGTGAACCAACCCATTTCTCTCTTCTGGGAAACTCTCTTCTCTGGGAAACTCAGAGCTGGGTTTTAAATCAATCGCTGTCATTTTCTTAGCCTGGACTCCGGAAGTACAGCCCTCAAGAGTGCCCTTCTCTCTCTCTTTTCTTTTCACAGGGCTACTTAAAAAAAATCCTACATTGGGGTACCTGGGTGGCTCAGTCGGTTAAGCGTCTGACTCTTGATTTTGGCTCAGGTCATGATCTCACAGTTCGTGAGTTTGACAGCGTGAAGCCTGTTGGGGATCCTGTCTCCCTTTCTCTCTGCCTCTCTCTCTCTCTCAAAATAAATAAAAATGAACTTAAAAATATTCCTACATTAAGCACTATTTACATTGCACTTTCCTTGTTTAATAGCGTTTAACTTTTCTTGTTCATAGTGCAGGTGTTTCTTGCACTTTTATCGTTATTAATCTCTTCCCCCATTTTTTGTTTATTTTTGAGAGGGAGGGCAGGAGGGAGAGGGAGAGAGAGAATGAAGGGGGAAGGGGTAGAGAAGGGTGAACACAGGGAAGAGGCAGAGAGAGAGAGAGAGAGAGAGAGAGAGAGAGAGAGAGAGAGAGAGAATCCCAAGCAGGCTCAGCACTGCGAGTCCAATGGGGTTTGAACTCATGGACTATGAGATCATGAGTTGAGCCAAAGTCGGACACTTAACCAACTGAGCCACCCAGGTGCCCCACTTCCCTTCTTTTTTTTTTTGGATAGATGAGGTATATACAGATAAGTAAAGTAAAACATACATTTTGGGCAAGCCACTGAGGATATGACCTTTCCACATCTGAGGATATGACCCTTCCAGCTCACCTAAGTGGAGAATACTGAAGAAGGCCCTTTCCTTTTGTTGTAGACGAGACAGGAAGATGGCCACCCAGAGGACATTTGACAACTGTGTTTCCAGAAAAAAAGCATGCAACACCAAAAACTGTGGTGCAGTTGCTCAAGGGCATACCTAATAATTTATTAAGCAACTCTTTCTTCTAAATTTTATACTTCCTTTGACGGTCTCAAAGATGATGAGAGTATCACTGTACTTTGTTAAATTATGGTCTTTCCTCAGTGAGCTTTCTTCTCATGGATTCTTGAAGATTGGAACAACTAAGTCTCCTGGGGCAACATGCGAGCAGCAAACTATCAAAACAGTTTAAGAGAAGTTAGAAAACTCCCAAAGATTAATAAATAAATCAGTGTAGGGGAGCCTGGGTAGCTTAATCAGTTAAGCATCTGACTTCAGCTCAGGTCATGATCTCATGGTTTGTGAGCTCGAGCCCCGCGTTGGGCTCTGTGCTGACAGCTCAGAGCCTGGAGCCTGCTTCGGATTCTGTGTCTCGGTCTCTCTCTGCCCCTCCCCTGTGCGCTCTCTCTCTCTTTTTCAAAAATTAATGACCATTAAATCAATCAATCAATCAATCAATCAGGGTATGCTCAACTTTGATGATGTATCTTCTTTTTATTATCTAGTCCAGATACCAACGGGTCTCAGGTAGGTTACTTAGCACGAGTGGCTTCTGTGTCCTTATCTATTAAATTAGAGAGTTTCCTTATCTGTAAAATAAGGAGGTTGGACTGAATCTCTAAAACCGACGATTCTATCACTTAGGAAGCAGGTTCTATCCGACTCGCTTCATCCAGCGTGGAGCTTGGATGAGGTCTGTCACTGGCACTTTCTACCAGAGACCCACCCTTCTCTGCCCTCGGGTTATACTCTCCCGGCAGGACCGAAAGGGCCACCTGGCCAAGCTGGGCCTTCTTGTTTGGTTAATGTCTTCACATCTATTTGCAACAAACTCAACAGCAAACAAAGGCCTGGGCTTCAGGCCGCCTAGGCCAGCGGCTCCAAATTGGGAACCTGCCTGTTTTGTTTGCTCTGGGGCATAAGGAGGGCGCAGACAGCAGCTTTTGTAAGTCAACTTGGTTATATTATTCACTCAATTATGGCTGTTAAAAGATTTGCCGGGGGATGTGGTTCAACTTTGATGGCAACTAACTACATTTTCTGTATTTTATCAGATCCTCCCCCCCTCCACCACCCCGGGATAGTGGGGACTGAGTAATGTGAACGCCTTCTATCTAAGCAGAGTATTTTCTTAAAAGAAAAAACAAAACAAAACACAGGCTCCTTGGGAGTAACACAATTCCATTTTCTGATCCGTATCAGAGGGCCAGACGCTGCTTCCGACTGTAAATTGTTTATCAGGTAAGGTGAGGCGAGCCAAGCCCTTTAGGAAAGCAAGAGAATTAAAAGAATTTACCTTCAGATGGTTAATAAGGGAGAGAGTGCATGAGAAGAGCAGTGTAACTCTATGGAAAATTATTTTGCAAGGCGTCTAAAGCAGATAAAAACAGGACTGGTGGGTTAATTATGTAATTAAACTGCAGTCAACAACGGGAAGGGTCTTCTGTCTTTCAAAATCCAAACTAGTTATTTGAGCTTTCACTGGGTACAGTTTAGAGATTCTATTTGGGGAAGGCACCCAATTTTTCTTGTCTGGGTTACAGCTTTAAAAAAAAAAAAGTGCTGCTTTGCAAATCTAGCTTCTAGTCTTGAGGATAAAACAATTACAAACCCTCCTCCTTCCTCAAATACCTTTTGCTTCATTTCTTCAGAGTTAGAAGAATAAATAGAAGGCTTTTTTTTTTTTTTTTTTTTTGGGCAGAAAGCCAAAGTAATATCCCAGCAAGAGATCGAACTTCTTTACGGAGACACATACTGTTTCATGTTTGATTTTGATTTTCAAAAGCAGAATAATTTTCACATCATTATATAAAAGGCTTCCACTATTTAAAATGTCGTTTCTAAATTAACTTTAGACCCCCCCCCAAGCAGGATGCATCTGACCAGACCGAATCCAGCCACTCAACAGGGTGAACAAAGTTGGGAGGACAGGAACTTAGTGAAAAGGACAGTAAAAAGTCTCAGCCCAGAACAAGAAGTTAAGGTCGGTCGCTTCTGGAAGCTTGGCTTTGTTTTTGCATGGGGCATGCTGCTAGTGGCTTACCCCCGCCTGCTCAAATGCAGAAGGAAAGGGGCTGGTCTGTGCAGTGGCTGGTGTATGGGAGTCGAGAGAATTTGTTGGACCACGAGACCTATGGTGACATTCGATGCGGGTGTCTGGTGGCGAGACAGCTGAAAAATTTGATGGCTGGTTGTCTCAAAATTTTAACAGCTGGGCAGATGCTGATGGAATAATAAAATGGTTCCTGTCTCTAAAACTCCTTTATTTCACCTGGAACACCGACCAGGTGCTTCTTAATCAAGTAACCTGAGTACCTCTGGATCAAGTTTACAAACTTGCTGAGAATCACTAGGGGCACGCTTACCTGTTCTGACCAAAACAAGTGAGACATTTTTGCTGATGAGCAACCCAAACACCTCGCCGGGCCTGACCACGGGCAGCAGGTGTGGCTCACATCACCAGGGGCGCCTGGGCCAACACATTCCACTGTATCGTAGGAAAGGCAGTTAGTAAGTTTGCGCAGAGGACTCAGTTTGGATGCGCACACAAGCAGAGTTTGTAAGCAGGATGTGATGCGCGCGCGCGCGTGTGTGCGTGTGTGTGTGTGTGTGTGTGTGTGTGTGTGTGTGTGTGTGTAAGGGTAGGCAGCAACAACACCTGACTAACAAAAGACATTATGCCCTGATTAACTTTCCATCATCCCTGCTGGATAAAAACCAAAAACGAACAACAACAAAAAAATTTTTTTAAACCCAAATTTTACCCCAAACAGAATAATCTGCGAAAGACAGGTCAAGGTGGGAAATGTCTTCTCAGGTAAAGCGTTTCTAACACAAGCATATTGCAAATACATTTGGAATGCATCCAGGCTGGGGGTCCAGGCTGGCTCAGTAGGTAGAGAGTACAACTCTTGATCTCGGGGTTGTGAGTTCAAGCCCCAAGTTGGGTGTAGAGATTACTGAAAATAAATAAATATACGAAAATCTTTTAAAAAACACAGGCATGCCACTACCTCGCACACCCTCAACCCCAGTGCTCAGCTGATGTCAGAAGCTCTGTTTCCCAAGCTCGCTGTTTGCAAAATCCCTGTCCACATGGCACCAGCCTTCGGAGCCCAGTTCCTTCGAACCCTCCACCAGCTCTTTTCAATCCTGTAAGACCTGATCTAACTTTCCCATCTGGCAATCAGATCTAACTGGCTGGCCACTCCACTCTCCTTGTAGCAGCCCCTGCCCCTCCAGCCAGTTTTGGGTTTCCTCGTGGGGGTTTTGATTCATGCCATTACCAAACCTGGAGTCCCTTCCCCAACCTTTCTTCCTCAGGAAATCATACCCACCCCTTAATGAAAATCCAGCTTCCACACCTTGTTCCCTGTCGTGTGGAACTGTCACGCCGTTTGCTTTATGTGACCGTTTGCTTTTCAGTCTTTACCCTACGACCAGGCCAGACACTTCTGGCAGGCAAGGAACGCTGAATTCACATCTCACTTACTCCTTGTATCTACCTTGCTTCAGCTGGGACTTAGCGCCGTGCTGATTCTTAAAAAAAACCGCAATTTAGCTTTAAAAGGCTCCTGACAAATGGGATGTATTTCCTGGACACTTCTCAAGAGAGGAGTGGGTGTCTTAAGAAAAGCACAAGCGTGTGAGATCTCAAACTGCTTATCTGCAGTCTGCCTCCCTTCCTCTTGACGGTTAGTGAGAAAGGAGGCCAAAGAGTCAGAGTCCTGGAGCCAGAAACATCTGACTTCTCATTCACCATCCAGTCGCTGTGTGACTCTGGGCACGTGACTTCACCTCTCTGAGCCTCGGTTTCCTCTCCAAAGCCAGGCACCCTACTTCATAAGATGCTTAAGAAAGAAATGAAACCCAAAAAGTAAAACAAAAAATATATTAAAAAAATGTTTTTTTGGGTGGGGGAGAGAGTTAGTTATTTTGGAAACGTTAGCTTCCCACTCTGACCCATCCGTTCCAACAAACTACCGATGGAAGCATACAAAGTCCAGCCCCCCAAAACGTCGAAATGGCCGGTGTCCCCTCCCCCTTCGCAGAACCCTCCCTCCCCGAGCTGAGCCTGCAGCGCGCTGCTGGGCCTGGCTCACTGTGCTTGTGGCTCCCCAAGGTGCCAAGGCACTCAGGCAAGATGAACCTAACATCTGTATTCTATTTGCTAATGAGCAATCATCATTTGTACCTTTCTCCAGCCTGGGATTTAGCTGCTTGGAATACTAATGCCATTAGGAACTGGAGTCTTTTTTGAAAAACACACATTCATTTAGCGAATCCCTGTCTAACGCGTTGGCACTTGTGTGGTTCCTGGGATTCCTTGGCTGGTTACGTCGCTCTGGACCCCCTCCACCTCACCCCTCCATGCCTGAATATTCAGGTGCTTGAGTGGGGACGGGAAGCCAGACCTGCCTTGCCTCTTCCACTAACTCAGTGTGTACCATTAGGCAAGCTGATTGTCCTTTTTTTTAAAAAAAGAAAGAAAGTTCATTTTTAATTACGTGACTAATTCAATACAGTCGCTTACTTTAAAAAAAAAATGAGGCCATTATCAAGACAGGCTGCCCAACCCTACTGCCCTGCCCCTTCTCAGAAGGTAACCTTTCCTACAAGACTGGTATCTATCTGCCCAGAGCTGCTTCTCTTCAGACAAGCAGACAAGAACCTAGATCTTTCAAAACCATTTATGGGTGTTGTTGTCTTACATAAATGGAGACAAAGGTATACACTGTTTCACAACTTGTTTTTTTCATCCAGCATTAAGGCTTCCTCTCCGTTCATCAGGGGTACAGATGGATGGGGGCTCATCCTTGGACATTTATTTACATTGTTTTCAATGTGGGGCTTTTACCAGAAAAGCTGGGCATGTGGGACTGCTCATGCAGGGAATACATCTCAGAGAAACTGTCTGGGCCCTGCTTTTCTTGTCTGCAGAACGAGAAGGTCTAAACGGTCCACTGCGACTACTTCTGATCGACACTGTGTGTCATCAGAAGGCTTTGTCTCCACACACAGACTCTATTCCCAATCCACTCCCAGTGAAGACCCTGCCTATGCTTCCAAGGTCTTCCAGAATCTGAGCTCACATATCCCTACTCTCTGCTTTTGTCTAAGCCATCCACTTATTCCCGGAGTCTTTGGAAGCTCCTTTCTCCTCCTCAGAAATTCCTGCCTCCCCCTAATACTTGACAGGCATCACTGGAGATGCTCAGAGCCCGTAACTTGCGCGTGTGTGAGCGTTTGTGTGAACAGCAGCCCCGCGAGGCAAAGAACTAGTCGGCTGCTCATCGCTATATCCCAGGAGCTGAGGGCAGTGCAGCTCGCACACATAGCGGGCTTTCCTCAAATACCTGTTGGATGGGTGACTGACAGCCTGGCCATGAACTAGGTGTGTCGCCCGGGTAAGTTGACTTAACTGCTCTGTGCCTCAGTTTCCTCCACTGGAAAATGCAATAGCACCCTCCCTTAGGGGGCTGCTGTGCAGATCAAACAAGCTGACCCGTGCAAAGCCCTTAGAACAATGCCTGGTACAGAGAAAGGGGCAATTAACATGAGCTGCTATTACAGTTGTGCTTAACACTTGTGAAAGTTCGATATCCCATTTAATCAATGGGGTGGTATACTCAGGGGTGCCCAGAACGTGCTGGGGTGCAGTGCTGAGATATCACTGAG
Organism: Herpailurus yagouaroundi; assembly: GCF_014898765.1. Classification (NCBI taxonomy): domain Eukaryota; kingdom Metazoa; phylum Chordata; class Mammalia; order Carnivora; family Felidae; genus Herpailurus; species Herpailurus yagouaroundi. Next base: position 62,017,649 of record NW_024412396.1, read on the forward strand.
ACGATCTGTCAGAAACTGTAAGGGGCGCCTGGGTGGCTCAGTCGGCTGAGTGTCCAACTTCGGCTCAGGTCACGTTCGTGAGTTCGAGCCCCATGGCGGGCTCTGTGCCGACAGCTCGGAGCCTGGAGGCCGCTTCGGATTCTGTGTCTTCCCCCCTCTCTCTCTGCCCCTCCCCCTGCTCTCTCTCTGTCTCAAAAATAAATACAACATGAAGAAAAAAAAAAAAAGAAACCGTAAGCAGTCTGAGGCAGGGGCCTCTCCATTCTAATAATCTAATAATCTGCTTGCACTGTCCTATCCCCATTATTGCAATAACGTTGAATTCCATATTGATAACAACTTCTGAGCGAATTTTTGTTTGCTCTGGCCTGTTACCTTGCTTCGTGCAAGTAACGCTTTCTCACTGAGGTTCAAAGTCTCTTCCTCCTTTCTCATCACCCCAGTTTTCTTTTTGGCACACCACCGATCCCAAAGGTCTCCCAAGAGGAGCCAGGTTCCTCTGGGTACATTTGAGGCCTCCCTTGGTTCCAATTCAGATCCCGGGAAGTGGCAGAGAGGTTTGGGACACAGGCTCTGGGGCCAGCTCTGCACCGAACCACTCGATGATCTTAGTCAAGATATTCACCCCCTCCCGGCGTCAGCTTCGATATGCATAAATGGCCACGTAAGGATTCAGCCAGCTGATGTGTAGAAAGCAAGCAGGAGAGAACCAGGCAATCGCTAAGTGCTGTATCGTCATCATCAGACCAGAATGATGCAACCAAAGCCCCCACCCTCAAGGACCTGCAATTCAAGCTCTGTTTTCAGGTGGGGGGATGGATTCCTCTGGGCTGTGTACGCCCACCACCCTTGCCACCCCACCTACCCCACGCTTGGATGGATCACGAATGCGTCCTCGTGGGCTGGACGACTGGGAGGGATGCAGTCGTGGCTGAGGCAAAGATGACCGAGCTGGACCCAATGGACTCCTGACCTTGGCCTTCTAGGAACCCTCTGGAGCTAACGTGCTGGGGCAACTGAACAGCAGAGCAATTTCCGTGAGCCGTGTCGGAGCACATACTCGGAGAGGCAGGACCTGGCCCCCTGGAGGCTCCACCACAAGAAGAGAGCCCCGAAGAACCACCAGAAAGCAAAGGTTAGCTTCAGTGTCGAGGGGTCCACTGGAAGAACCGTTCACTCAAGATCTAACGACCGAAAAACGACCAAGGGGAGGCAACCCCGAGGGCAAGGAGAAACACGGAAATTAATTATGGACTCTGCTGAGGTGTTTAGACCCTGAAGCTTATAGAGTTGGGTCAGTGGCTCAAGGTGAGTTCAGGGAGGCATTAAAAACATAATCTGTTTTTGCACCAACGAGCAGCACGTGCAGCAAAAGGTACAAAACTCTCAAGCGAAGGTAGAAGCTTGTATGTGTAATGCAAGCCTTAGGATGGTTGCCAGGGCCGCTCAGAATTATCACCGAGAAAAAAACCGAGCGTGCATTTTACTATTTGACGCTAAATACAGGGCTCACAATGATCATTTTGTTGTAACCGTGGTTCTAATTCTAGCGAAGTGTCTTACGCCAGCCTTTCTTCCTTTCTCCGGGATGGTGTTCTATCGCCATGACAACCGCTAACATTTTGCACGCCACAGAGCACTATATCATGTATCACCATGGCAGGAAAGGAAATCCCATACTGTACTTAAAAGCCACCTTCTTTTCTCTCGCTTTCTCTTTTAGAGTGTGTTATCACTGTCCATGCATTATTCACCACACCATATTATATATAACCTTTGGTTACAGTCAGGTTCGTGATATATGTAGCAAAAGCCAGGAAGCCTTGCAAATCCCTTAACGTTCTGTAACAAATAAATGATAGCTGAATTGTATTATTCCGGCTTTTCTTCACTGTAGTTATAAAGAACTTGCTTTAGCAACTTCCTCATTGGACCCAGAGCCTTTGTCAGACATTTACAAACGCTTGTCTCAGACAGCAAGATCTCTTTTAGCCTACGTTGTTGGGAAATATGGCATTCCCTTTAAGACAATATTCCAGTACACAAAGCACTGCCTCTTGAAATATTTCTCTTCTTTTCATCTTAGGTATTTAACAACATTTAAAAACTGTATCATATACTGCCCTGTCTTACAATCTTTGCTTTAGGACTTGGGCGTCACCATGGAAACCCATCACTGGGCACTGCTGTAACACATGATGGTTTCCAGAGCTAATGTCACTTATGGAATGGCCGGTGGGGGACAGGGGGGGGGGGTGGGGAGCTCCGGCTCGTCAAAGGTGAGCATCCACAGGGCCACTTTAACATTCAGCATTATAGGAAGATCATGCACCAGTCCATACACTTGCAAGGTCTTTGGACTCTCATAGAAAGACATAACCAATACCTAAGATTTAGAAAATGTATGATTCATTCTATCGACAGCTAGAGGTTTGTGGGTACGTACGGACCTCTGTGGGTGGACATTAGAATTTGGTAAGGTTTATGGGGCGCCTGGGTGGCGCAGTCGGTTAAGCGTCCGACTTCAGCCAGGTCACGATCTCGCGGTCCGTGAGTTCGAGCCCCGCGTCGGGCTCTGGGCTGATGGCTCAGAGCCTGGAGCCTGTTTCCGATTCTGTGTCTCCCTCTCTCTCTGCCCCTTCCCCGTTCATGCTCTGTCTCTCTCTGTCCCAAAAATAAATAAAAAAACGTTGAAAAAAAAAATTAAAAAAAAAAAAAAAAGAATTTGGTAAGGTTTGCCTCGAAGCAAGGGGATGTGGGCCTGCAAGAAGCAACACCTGCTTCTGTAGGTTGTGGCCTCATTTACAAAGTGACTCAAAAAAGGCAGGCTTGGCCTAGCAGCTCGGGGGAGGGGGTACGGATATTCAACTGAGTGTAGGTCTATACCCACTGGTCATTATGAAATCCCAGTTAAGCTGAGAAGGCCGCCCCTCCTCCACCCCCCCAAAACTCACTTAGGAAGGCAATGCCCCCAGTTGTCTGAGATGACCTCAAAGAAACAATTAATTGTTCTTGAGTCAAAGTAAGTATCCCTTCCTTCCTTTTTTTTTTTTTTTTTTGCTTTTTTAGAAAATGTAGGCAACTGTTTATTTTTATAACTTGTTATTTGGGGGCAAAAGTTCTGAAGAAAATATTTGAACAATGGAATGTGCCCTTAGTGTTACTGCAGGCTAAGAAAAACATTTGGGCTCAAATATTTAAAAATGTGGACCAGAGAGCAGGATTTTGGTCTGTTATTTCCAGTAAATCTGAGTGACTGTAATGGTTCTGACCTAGGTCCACATTCTGAATTGAGCCTTTGGCCACCGTGGACTAGATTTCTCTATGGAGAGAGAGAAAAATGGAGAATGGCAGTCAGAAAGGAAGCTGGTGAGGCTGTCCTGATGTACGGCCTCCAGTGGGGAAAGCACTGGGTGGGAGTGGGATACAGACCGTTGACCGTGGTGCCCTGGCCAGCCCCCCATCCCCTGCCTTCTGTCCATGGTGCTCACGGCACAGTCCTAAAGATGAGGGGTGGGAGGTCTTGGGAGGTGTCCAGACACAGGTAGCTGATGGCTCCCCAGCAGAGTGTTGGGCTTGTCTGTCCACCTTTGTGAATTCCTTCAGGGTGGGGAAGATTTAGAAAAAGCCTGAGGACTGAATCGTGCTGCCGGGTGGCCTCCAGAAGTCTCAGATTGCTCAGACTTTCTCTCTCAAAGCTGCCAAAGGCACTTGTTAGGTCCCTTCAAGGAGCACCTGATAGGGATCTGTGCCAATTCTCCCACCGGACTGTCAAGGGCGGGGAGGAGGGGGGCACTCGTGGGTGCTGGTGAGGAGAAGTATCCAAAGATCCCTGTTGTTTCTAAGGTCCTGAAAGGCAGAGGGGAAGGGTGTCCTTCTTTCCCTTGGACAACCTGAGGGAGTATCTTTAACCCGAGGCAGATTCAGAATAAAGCACAAAAATGCTTAAGAAAATTAGATCTGTAGAATTATTATTTTTTTTTTGAAATAAATCAATGCAGGTCTAGTATGTTAAATATTTGTTATAATTAAGAGAATCAGCCTATAAGAGCAGACAAACCATGAAACATCAACTAAAATGTGGAATTATGTAACCAATTTGCATTTTAAGTTGAAATCTCACTAAGGTCATATACAGTCTAAGAAAAGTTAAGAGACCATAAGGTGTAACGTACTTTAAGCTTAATTAGATTTATAAGAATTGCTTAAGTGTTCTGGGAGGCTTGTTTGTTGAGTCAGGCAATTGAGTCCTTATAAATTTAATATGTTCGATTTCCTTTACAAATGTAGTTTAAAATGTTTAAAGGAGTTTAATTAACTAAGTTTGTAAATGAGACCTAACATTAATAAGAGGCCCCCTTAAAAGTGATTGTTAAGAATTGCTAGGCTTAAAACGTAAGAGAACAACTGAGAACAAACTGAGGGTTGATGGGGGCTGGGGCGGGGGGAGGTGGGTGAGGGGTACTGAGGAGGGCACCTCTTGGGATGAGCAACTGGGTGTTGTGTGGAAACCAATTTGACAATAAATTTCATATTAAAAAAAAAGAATTGCTAGGTTTATAAATAAAATAATGAGATAGCTGAATAGCTCTTAAAAGTCTGGAAAGGTAAGGTTTCAGATTTTGTATCTTTAATACAGAATTTAAAAAGTAAACAGAATCACCTTTCCTGCTCAAAATGCTTTGACACCCATCCTGTTATAGGACATTATCTTTTTTAGTTATTCAGTCTTCAATAAGAATTTATTGATACTCTTACTACATGTCAGGTATTGTGCTAGGCACAACTGGGTACATCCGGGCTCTTACAATGATCTGGTTGAGAAGTTCAAAATGTTTGCCAACAAGAAAACAAGTGACAACTGACAAGTGATATTGGAATTTACAGGAAAATATCACAAAAAGACGTCATAACAGAAATACTATTTGAACTAGATCGTTTGGAATTTGCTTTTTTAAAAGATACTTATTTTTGAGAGAGAGAGACAGAGAGAGAGACTGAGAGAGAGAAGGGGGGTGGAGAGGTAGAGAGAGAGAGAGAGAGAGAGAGAGAGGACAGGCTCTGCACTGACAGCAGAGAGTCCCATGCGGGGCTCAAACTCATGAACTATGAGATCATGACCTGAGCCAAGTTAGATACTTAACCAACGGAGCCACCCAGGCGCCCCTGGAATTTGTTCTTCAAGCTTTCTGAGACTCCCCTCCTGAAATCACCTGCTGCTCTGATTTGCCCTATACATAGATCCGTGCTTCTCTTATCCTGTGAATTGGAAAGTCAGACTTTAAAAGTCTGTTAGAATTATGTGTAAAGTGGGGGATAATCAGATATGAGTGAAAGCCCACAGCACACACTCTTTCTGTCTCGTTTTTAAAAATAAGCTCTATGCCCAATATGGGGCTTGAACTCATGACTCTGAGATCATTCCCTGCCCCCGAACTGAAGCCCTACACTGTACCTCATAACTTTAGTTGGAATTAGGATTGTTGCAGATATAATTAGGTGAGTTCACACTAGAGCAGGTGGGCCCCCCATCCAATATGATTGGCATTATTAAAAAGGGGAATCTTGGAGCGCCTGGGTGGCGCAGTCGGTTAAGCGTCCGGCTTCAGCCAGGTCACGATCTCGTGGTCCGGGAGTTCGAGCCCCGCGTCGGGCTCTGGGCTGATGGCTCAGAGCCTGGAGCCTGTTTCCGATTCTGTGTCTCCCTCTCTCTGCCCCTCCCCTGTTCATGCTCTGTCTCTCTCTGTCCCAAAAATAAATAAACGTTGAAAAAAAAAATTTTTAAAAAAAATAAAAAGGGGAATCTGGGGCACCTGGGTGGCTCAGTCGGTTGGGCGTCCGACTTCGGCTCAGGTCACGATCTCGCGGTCTGTGAGTTCGAGCCCCGCGTCGGGCTCTGTGCTGACAGCTCAGAGCCTGGAGCCTGTTTCAGATTCTGTGTCTCCCTCTCTCTCTGACCTTCCCCCGTTCATGCTCTGTCTCTGTCTCAAAAATGAATAAATGTTAAAAAAAAATTTTTTTTTTAAATTAAAAAAAAAAATAAAAAGGGGAATCTGTGACAGACACAGACAGAAGCACAGGGGGAATGCCATGTGAAGAACACAAACCAAGGAACCACCAAAGTTAGGAGACAGACCTGGGGCAGATCCTTCCCTAGATGGAGCCTCTGTGGAGAGTGTGGGCCTGTCAGTATCTCAATCTCGGGCTTCTAGCCTTTAAGCTGTTTTGGGGTCTGGCTGCCTCCCATTTGTCCAAACCATGATTTTTTTTTTGTCTCAAAAATTAGAGCGAATACGGCCAGGATATTGACAAAAACTGCACCGTGGTGTTTGCCGTGGACCTTCTTCCTCACAGCCTAGAATAAGCTCTTTTCTCTCAATACTTCACCAATTAATTAGCCTCCCTTCATGGTACCCCACTCCACCTAGATAAAATCTATTCGATTTCTTTCCATTCCGTCATGTTTCTCTTCCTAGGGATGTAATATAACTAGTCGGTGAACTAATGAAATGTTTGTAGGATGCCAGTCATGTAGTTTTTCAAAGATTCCAGAGCAGCGGTCTTCTGAGCTTTTAGGAGGTGGCCGTGGCAGACCAATCACTAAGGTGACCCCACCAGTGGGTCATGCTCTCTTATATATAATCTCCCTCCCTTTCAGTGAAGACGGAATCTGTTACTTGCTTCTAATAATGAAATATGGCAAAGGTGATGGGTAGTCAGCCACTCCCGGGGTTACAGGCTTCCCCAGCCATCTGAAAGAAGAGTGTCCCTATGAAACTTTTTGTAAGTGCAGAGGCAATCATCCTTAATTTATACGAAAAAAAATTCTGAGCATTCCCAGACAGAAACAAAAACAATCATCTTTTGAGGTTATACCTTTTAGGTTACAGCTCAGGACACATCTTGCTAACGGATGCACAAAATAAATGGGGATACAGCACAGGTGCTCACACAGGTCAGAGCTCCGGAGGCTTGATGTGGAGACGCTGCATGTGGTTCGTGGGGAAGGCTCTGGGTGGCGCCACTCTCGCTGCCGGGGTGCTCACTGCCCCTAACAAACGCTGAGCACTATCTTCCCCGTGTGTGTGTGTGTGTGTGTGTGTGTGTGTGTGTGTGTGTGTGTAAAAGTGGAAATCCTCTTGGGATCTTTCGGTTAGAGAACACAGGCACTAATGTAGGTTATTTGTAAAAGCAAAGAGACATAACGCGGACTTGCGAGACATGGGGGGGTACCTGTGCCTTACATCACGTAAGACGGTGTTCCTAATGGACTGGAAATGAGGGTCTCTTGGTGGCCTTGAAGAAATCAGCTGCGTGACTGAGGGGACCATGTGGCTGGGACTTTGGGAGCCTACCCAGCTGCGAGTGGACCCCATCTGAGACTTGGCGAGACAACGGGGACCTCCATCCTTCCACCCGCAAGGACCGAACTCTGGCAACAGCCCTACAAGCTTGAAAGAGGACCCCAAGCTCCAGAAAGAACGGACACCTGCCGACACCTGTTTGTTACCTGGTGAGACCCTGGGCAGGGGACCCACCGAGGCTGTGCCCTGACTCCTGACCCAGGGTGACTGTGTGGTTTTAAGCCACCATTCATGGTAATTTGTTACGCAACAGCGAACACAGATACAGTGAAGATGTCCTTTGAGGGTCTGACGGAAAAGAAGGAATCTCTAATTAGAAATGCTCAGCAAGGCACATGTTTTGCATATAATTTCTGGGATTTGCCTAGACCCTTAAAACTCATCAAAGAACCCTCAAGGTGTTCTTGGACACCACATTATAAACCTTTCTTTTTGTCTAGTCAATAAAATCTCCTGCAAAACTTGCTAATGTGTGGGGAACTGACAGGTCTCCTGCTAACCCATTTCTACAGTTTAAAATGTGACTTTGGATAACTTCCGTTTCATTCTTCATCTGTAAGGCAGACCGTCATTTTAATATTATATCATCTGTAACTTGTTTACAGACAGAAAAACACAGATTTGAAGAAGATGCAATTTCTTATTTTATTAGGAGAAAGTCTTCAACCCTGCCTCTTCTAGCTTATTACAGGAGCTGAAGAAATAAGTAAATAAGTTTTTTGTTTTTTTTTTTTTTAAAAAGGCATGGCTTGTAGGATCCTGGAAGTGTTTTAAGAAGACACGTTAGGAAGACAGGCTCAGTTCATTTCCCCACACAAGAGAATGTATGCAGAACTAATATAATAATATTATATTAAGAAATATGTAATGTATTATATTATAGAAATATAAAATTATATAAAATATATAATAAAATATAAATATATAATTAAAATATATAATTTATATAGAATTTATATACAAATTATAAAATACATAAATATATAAATATATAAATAAAATACATAATAAAAATATATTGTATAAAATACATATATTATATTACAGAAATATAAAAGAAATATACTTTCTAACCCAAACACCGTTTGGGGTGGTATACTGGAAAGAAAAACAAACTGAAATTTCAAAGCCTGGACTGAAGTCCTGTTCTAGTACTTGCGAGCTGCGTGCCTGGGAAGAGGTTACTGAAGTTCTCTGAGCCTGGGTTTTCCCAACCATAAAACGGGTTGTTCTGAGGACTGGAACACTGGTCACGGAAAAACCTTGCCAAGTGCTAGGCTTCTAATAAGCAACAAAACCCACCACCACAGGCCCAGTGAAGGGAATTGGTTCAACCGCCCCAAGAGAGTCTATGGGAAGAGAGAGAGTGGCTGCCTCGGGGACAAAAATAGGTAAGGGGGAACTTCCCCGGTGACAATGCTGATCTCATGAATCCTGAGCAAAGGCAAAGACGATTCAGACTTAGTGACCGACTTTGTCAGACAAAAGAAGTAGGGAAACAAACATAACCCGTAACCAAGCAAACAAAAACCCCTGTAACACAAGGGTGTTTATGAATTCCTTGCGACCCTCAGCTCTGAGCATGTGATTATAGTAGGTGAGCGGGCAGAACATCCTTCTATCCTGGGGGCTGTGGGATCACGTAAGTGGGAGAAGAAACGGCCGCTGAGAACCGGGATCAGTCCTTGTCCAGGTACAAACTGTTAGGACAACCCTGGCTGCAGAAGGAAGATATATTCTGGGAACAAATGTGCCGTGTTTTGGCAGGAACCACATGCTATTGACCCCTCACTAGCAGGAAATAAACTTCCAAGGGCTTTTCTTTAGTGGGCTTGTTTTCCTCAGCTGGTCCTCTGCAGGTCTTGGGACAAGGGACCATGAGCAGGGCTGGGTACAGGCCTTTGTGTATCCGGCTCTTTGTGGGCTATCCCTCTGTGTGACACTCAGGACAGATGAAAGGGAGTAAGAATGACATTCAGAAGAGCAAACAATGATGGCAGCACAGCCACCAGCTGAGCAGAAGGGTGTCAAGGGGCATGGAACCAGCCCTCCTGCTGTAGATGGGAGATTATGAGCTCAGGATGGCTAAGACCCTTGGCTTTGTGACCTAGAGTCTAACCAAAGTGGCTACTGGCTTCATCCGCCTCTGCAAGACAGTGTACTGAGCAGTCGCCTCTAGAAAAAGGTGAGACAGCTGATGCCAGGAATTCACGAGCCCTAAACATTAGGGTCATGGAATCCAATGCTTTTCCAGCATGGTGTCTCTGCTATCCCGGGAAACCAAGGAAAAAGGTATATCCCGCAATGGTATCACATGGTTCACTAATATGTCTGTGCCCCCCTCTGTCTTCCCCGGGACACCGTGGACTCCTCCAGGCAGGGATGCTCCCCCTTCCCTCTGGGAAGGCAGCTATGCTCATCACTACACCATCAACGCTCTCCTCCTTCCATTCTGTACCCCAGGCATCCGACATGATGCCAGGCACAGAGCACTCACAGGCTGTCTGCTGAATGGATGATCCCTTACCCTGCTCTGTGTCTTTCCTCACTGTCTCACACCTGCTGACACCTTCTGTGATGAAGGCCAGGCTGTCTGAGGCTGAATTCTAGCTCTGGCATCACGAGCTGCGAGACCCTGGGCAAGTCAACGCACCTCCGTGGGGATCATTTTCCCCCGATGTGGTTAACAGTCTACCAGGTATCTACCTTCCTGGGTGTTTGGAACTACTCGTAAGGGGCTTACAACGAGGCCCGGCACAGAGTAAGCATTACGTTACGTGTTAGTCACAGCTACTGTTATTTTGATGGACTACTGTTTTTTTAATTTATTGGATGTACTGTTTTTCATCCATTTCCCTCACAAGGCTCTACAAGGCAAAGCATCTGTATCTGTTTTTTCATTGATAAATCCCCACCTATTCAAGGCACGTGGTGGCCCCCCCCAAATATTTATTTAACCAACAGATGAACTTAAGTTCTTAGATTGTAGCGACCATGCCCTTCTCTATGTTAAATTGTATGTACATCCGTACGACGTTCTGCCTTGTTTCCCAATGTAGATCAGAGTTCTCTCCTTTTTGTTGGAAATAATAGCTTCCGTTTATAAAGTACTTTCACATCTATTTTCTCCTTTGAGCCTCACAACAACCTTGTAATAAATCCCCACGATGTCTACCGGAGTAGCACATACCCAGGAGCTCTGCAAACAACCTCAGGACTTGAGGTTGATAATGATGATGATAACGTCCCACACCATCTCACCTGCGCAAGGCCATTTATTACTTGATGAGGAGAAGCAAGCCTGCCTCATATTCCTGCACTGATTCACCTTGGGTAGTTAAGGCGTTGCTGTTGTTATTCTACTGAAAACAAAAAAAAGTCACTTATCTTTATTTTCGGTCTCCCAAACTGCGATTTTAAACTCTTTTTCTTTCCAATTAGAAACACAGTACGTGTCTGGTGTAGAAAACGTGATAAAAAGCAAGGAGAGTGTAGGGAAGAAAATCAAAATTATCCACAACCCCATTAGGTATTATTAGCGCTTGCTTTTTAGGAAGCACTGACAGCCCAGTCCGACTACTGCGCGGGAGGAGACTTTAGCACGACTTCTTGGCCGCACTGACCACACAGAATTCTGGCCCGAGGCGAGGAGGGCACTGGAGGGGGCTGAGGAGCCAGGGGCTCGTGAGGGAGGGCAGCTGAGGCGGAAGAAGGGTGCAGTGGGTCCAGGACCAAGTTGTCAGTAAGAGGCAAAGCGAGGATTTGATCCGCCTGGCAGAGTGGAAAGGGTGCCCTCCGAGGTCCTGCTGACCAGAGTTTTGTTACAGCAGGACGTGGGCACCAGCCCCTCAGGACTAGCGGCTGTTCGTGAGGTTCCAGCCACAGGGCGGGGGAGCCAGGGTCCCAGGAGGCTCACATCCAGAGACAGAGGAGGTCAAGGAATAGCATGGCTGCCCCATGTGATGCTCTTTTCTGGATCTTTCTCGCGCCCACTGAGCTGGGGGCATGGAGCGGACGTGCCTACTCCGCAGTCCTCCCACGCCACGCGGATGGCCGTACAGGGGCGGGGGGGCCCCCCCCGGAGAACCGACTTCTAGGTCGGCTCCGATAGACTGGCAGCAACTTACGGCTACCGAGCTTACATTTGAATGAGCTGGCGTGGGCCAGGATGGAGCAGGTGCCCGCAGCTGCTCAAGTGTGAAGTGTGGACCTGACTCCCCAGAACCCTACCTGCCCTTAGGTTGTGATGTTTCCTCGCTGTATCTGGGCCTGGTCGGCAACAGCCACAGCAGCCGTTAACAGTCACTACTTGACGCTGGGTACTTTTCCGTACCCAGGTCTGTCTTAGGATTCTGATGGGCTAGAGACAGGGGCAGAAACCCGAAGGTTCCCGGAAGCCAGAATCCGAAGGTCGGTTCTTTGAAAATGCTCATCTGTGGGATGAGACAGGTGTCTGAAACTCACATTCTTCGAGCACAGACTGGTCACAGATCACATATGTGAAGCACGCTTCATCCTGCACATAGTATTCCTGACAACCAATAGAGCCCATGTGCTTTAATCAATAAAATTACTGCTGTGCCTATTACGGGAGACTGTGAACTGTTGCGATCCTCTCTCCTCGTTCCAGTCGATATAAACCAGGACAAGAAAAAACAGGACCCTTAATTATATAACCGGGAAGCATTATATAACAAAGGTCCCTGATGCAGCTTTAACCGTATCTGTGCCAGCCAGGACTGAAAGAGCACATCCTTTCCGAAGTAACACGAGCCGCCGGGAGTTGTGCAAACCATTTTTCAATATTGGTTTAACTAATCCCACTTACTCACCATTGACAAAAGTCTCTGCTCCTCTAACCTTGTTTTCCCACAGCCCCGGATGAAGCAACCTCCTTTCAGGGTGATAGTTTGTTAAAGTGACAGTGCACCGGCAGTTGCGAGAGAGGCAGGAGGAAAGAGACCGGCGCCAACGTCTCTGAGAAGCCGGTCTCCAGCAGCCGGCATGGCAACGATCATTTCGTAAGGGCCACTAAAGCCACTTCTGGCCATTTCAAAATGGCAGGCCACCGATCACTTGTGACAGGATGCATTTGCACGGAGAGACTCCTGAAAGCCACACGGCACTTCTTCGTTGGAGGAAGCCAAGAAACAGTAACAGTAACAACAACGACAAAAATACCACACCCCCCCCCCCCCGGCCTTTCATTGTGTGCTGCTGAGCAAAATGATCTCTCTTCGTGTCTCCTTTTATGTCTTACTGATAGAAATGGCATTCCTGGGCACCCAGCATAAAGGATGCTCATGCAAGCAATGTGCCTCACGCATGACATTCCTTGGAACCTTCAGGAGAGATATTGACTTAACGCTACCAAGATGGCATGCATCCGTTGCTGTCGCCATACTGGATCTGTCCTTGTGATGGAAAGCAGCTCTGGAAAGTGAAATCTATCCAAACAACATTAGTGGCTCTATTTCGCCCCGCGGCAGGACAGGAAAGTCACAACAGGGCTAAAAGGGCTACTTGGTGGTGTCTGAGGTCATAAAATAGCTGCTGATTTAATAAATTCTATACCCTGCAATACCCAAGTGGGACAGTCAACAAATGGAGCTAGGAGCCAGACGGAATTCCCATCCACCTGAGGCTGGGGGTGGGGGTGGATTTCTTTTTCCACGACACACAGTAAAACTAAATGTCCGTGGGACTTTTTAAAAAGTCACATAAACTTATTTCTCTCACAACACTTTCTTGAAGGTCAACATGTTCCTCGTTTTTGCTTCTTTCTTTTAAAAAAAATCCTTATGCTTTTTCTTCCCCAGTAAATACAGAATAGTCTTAACACGTAAGTTAAGGGACGCCTGGGTGGCTCAGTCGGTTGAGCGTCTGACTTCGGCTCAGGTCATGATCTCACGGCTCGTGGTTTAGAGCCCCGCGTCGGGCTCTGTGCTGACAGCTCAGAGCCTGCAGCCTGCTTCTGATTCTGTCTCCCTCTCTCTCTCTGCCCTTCCCCCACTTACACAGTCTCTCTCTCTCTCTCCCAAATATAAATAAACATTACCAAAAAAAAAAAAAAAAAAAAAGACGTAAGTTAAAATACTGTGCCCCAAAGAAAACTTTCAGAAGCCAGAACCACAGCCTTTAGAGTCCCTGTAAATCTTAAAGGTCTGGGTGTGCGATTTCAGATATGAATTCAAGTCCTCACTTGGCTACTAGCAGAGGGACCCTTGCACGGATCGCATGATGCTTCCCAGGGCAGTTTATCATCTGTCAAGAGGCGCTGGAATAAATGAACTCTGAAGTCCTTTGCCCTAAAACCTTGTGATGTCAGTCTAGCTCCAATTTTTCTAATAGGAACCACGTCCCAATCGGCTGGGCCTGGAGAGTCCCCGGAGGAACGGAGTCCCCGGAGGAACGGAATCGGAGGGAAGCTGTGTCTGCTTGTCCCACCCTCCCTCGCTGTCCTTCTCCTGAGTGTAGATCCCAGAGACTTCAGCCTACAGGCCAGAAAAGTGAGGTGCCCCTCTGATGACCACATTCCCTTGCACAGACCATCTACCAGCTACGGATGTGACTTCAACGGGCACAACTGAACTTCCCGGACACACCAAGGTCATCTGGGTAGACACAAGCCAAATTAGCCTGGGACAGGGCCGAGTAAGAACTGTTAGTTCCTAAGACTGCTGAAACGAAGAACCACACACCGGGTGGCTTAAAACAGGAAGAATTTGCTGTCTTATAGTTCTGGAGGCTAGACGTCCAAAACCAAGGTGCTGGCAGGGGCCATGCTCCTCCCTCTGAAACGTTTAGGAGAGATTCCTTCCCTCACCTCATCCGGCGGCGGTCCCCAGCCCCGGGCTTCCCTTGGCTTTGCAGCTGCATCGCTCCCATCGCCGTCTCTGTCATCTCGCGGAACTCTTCCTGGGTGTGCCTGTGTCCAAATTTCCCACTTCTAGTAACACCAGTCCCATTGGATCAGGGCCCGCTAACAGCCGCATCTTGGTTACAAGATGCAAACTGACTATGGCTGCAAAGACCCTATTTCCAAACTGAGGTCACATTCCCAGGTACTGGGGGGTGGGATAGGACTTCAACATATCTTTTTGGGGGAGAGGGCACCATTCAACCATTCAACCCACGGCACTAGGTGATCACATGTTGAAAACTAAACCGAGGTGCCCAAATGCATCAGGAGATGATCGAAGCCCGCTTTGGGTAAAGTGGAAGGAAAAATGTAAGTGGAAAGGCACTATGGTTGTACTGGTCATATGGGGAAAAGATACTTCTTTTCCATGGCTGAACAGGTGAGAGCAGGTGAGGAAAGCAGAGTTCTCTGCCCAGTCGAGTCCCATGGTCATGTTTCCCCTTAGTCCACAGTCCCCACTGCCAGCAGGTACGACCGTACCCTCAGCTGTTGAAATCCTCCCAACTCTTAAAGCTTCAGCTCAAATTTCACCAGTGAGAAGCCAAGTCGACTGCATCCAGCCTTTGACTAATGCGATTTTGTCTGTTCCTTGGTGACACTTGAACTATGGCCGTTTGGACCCTCTCTGCCTACCACTCCTTGGGAGCAGGGGTTACTTCTTACTCAATCACTGCACCCACAGTCGGTGCTTGCCAATATCTGCTAAGTAAGCTAGCAAGAAGATAGAGGAGAATGGAGAGAGATGTCTGCTGTTTTGAAAACTTCACCATGGAGAGAGAACTTTGGAACCAAGGGCTGTTAGAACCTTGTGTCCTCCTATCAACTCCCTCATTGAAGCTCTGTAACCCTATTTCTTGGAAATCACAAGAAAGGCCAAAAGACAGCTAACCATCTAATGTAAAGAAGGGGGGTATACCAGTGCGAGGGGCTTATGCCAACACTGGCTGGCACCAGCAGCTCTTGGGCCCCATCAGGTACCATGGCCTTGGAGGTTTCCATCCAGGGCTGACACTCGAGCCCCAGCACTTGAGTGGAACCACTGCACGTTCAGTTGGAAGGGGTCTTAGAGATCATGGAAGGCAGAATAATGTCCTCTCCTCAAAGATGTTTATGTCCCAATCTCTAGAATGTGTGGGTGGATGTATTAGGTTACCGAGCATGGGGAAATCAAGGTCCTGGAGGCGGTAGGTTCTTCTAGATTACCTGTGGGCAATGTAATCACAAAGGTCCTTATGTGTGAAAGAGGGAGGACAGAGTGATTTCTTGGGAGAAAAACTTGATTGGTTTTGGCTGTGAAGTTGGAAGAGGGGCTGTAAGCCAAGGAATGTGGGTGGCCTCCAGAAGCCGGAAAAGGTAAGAAAAGGGATGTTCCCCCAGAGCCTCCAGAAGACACACCCTCAAATCCCTCGATTTTATCCCCATTAGACCCATTTTGGACTTCTGACACTCAAGAATAGAAGATAATAAATTTGCGTTTTAAGCTGCTAAGTTTGCAACACTTCACTAAACGAGCCACACAGGAAACCGCTACAGGGATCAGGTAGTCCTTCAGATGGGGAAACTGAAGCCCAGGCAGGACGAGAAGTCTTCCATATAACGGTACACAAATACCTTTTGTGTCTGACCCTTTGGGTCAGAGTTAACTCATGGCTGGGTACATGGCTCTGGGTTGAGGACACTCTGCTCTACAACACGTTCCTTTCTTGAGTATAGACAGGAGGCCCCTGGCTATTAGCTGAAAGGGCAAACACATCCCTAGTGGCTCATCTGCAAACTGTCCTTACTGGACGTCTGGTCTCCACCACAGGGTGACTGGACATGGGGGCTGGAAAGAGCCTTTGACGTCAGCAGCCAGCACCCCCTTTCCTAGTGAGGGTTCTGGTGCCTTAGAGAGGTCCGGCATCTTGCCAAGGGGCCACGGGGACGTAACGGTAAGCTAGGAGATGGGGGTTCCTAGTAATTTGTCCCTAATCTGCATGTGCTGATTAGAAGTGGAGCTGTTAGCTACCCTGATGGGATGGCCTGATGCCCCCTCCTCCTAATAAGACTTAAAGTGCTCTAGCACTGGGGACGCTTGCAGCTACTGGTCTTCTGGCCCGGTAGGCTCACTGGGGAGGCCTGCGTTCCAACCCTTTACAGAGTTCTACCTTCTAAAAAATTATAACTTTTGACTGCCAGGCACTGCACACCCCGACTCCTGGAGCTGACCTAGGGCTATTCCAGCCGGTACACCCCAGCATTTCTCAGCTCTTTGAGGCCAGAAAGAAATTCTCATTGACACCGAGAACCCGTGTCCTCTACCAGTCATCACTCTGTCTACAACGGAAGACAAATCCTCCCCCCCCCCCCGCCCCCCGCCCCCGGCCTCAATTCCAGGCCCCTTCTGCCATCACCATTTGGCAAATAACCCTGGCAGGCACCGCCCAGCACACAGAAGTGCCTACGGCACCTTTGTGTGAATGCCTGGTATTACCAGCAGCTTTTGGGTGATACCATTTAGATGAATTCTGGGGGCACAGCAGCCGACTGGAGTTCATCAAAAGGCCTCTATCTGGGTGTACTGGTCTAACACCCAATGTCCCTAATGCTCTGGTGACCCTAACAGAGTCTTCCGCTGGCTGGGAAGCTCAGGAAGTGACGGTGAGCAGCTGATGTGGTTCTACCTCTGGGCTCAGCCCAAATCTCTTTATTCAGCTTCTTTCAGAGTCAAGCAGGTCAAACCGTGGTAATCTGGTAGAATTTTCTATTCATCAGGATCCGAATTCAGGATTTTCTTTTCTTCTGGTAGCAGATTATACATCTGCTCAACGGCATACCTAGTAACCGACCATCTGAACGGACGCCAACTTCCAGGAAAATGAAATAGATGCACTTTTCCCTCTTCTTCCCACTGATACAACTAAAAACATTTTGGCATTAAATAGAAGTCAAACATAGGAGGATTCTGAAAGGCGGAGAAGAAAGCAGGTGCGCTAAGGGCAGTACAGGAAGAGAAAAGTACAGACCGACAGCCTTATGAATATAGGCCTAAAAACCCTTAACCAAATATTAGCGAATATAAATCAGGAATATATAAATGGAATTATATACCATGACTAAGTGGGGTTTATACCAGGGATGCAAGGCTGGCTCAATATTTGAAAATCAGTATAATCCACCATATGAACAGGCGACATTAGAGAAACTACATGATCAGATCAATGGAGGTAGAAAAAGCATATGAAAAATTCAACGTCTAATCATGATAAAAATGCTCACCAAACTAGGAAGAGAAGGGGGCTTACTCAACTTACTAAACAACATCTACAAGAAACCCTATGGCTAACATTATGCTTAATGGAGAAAGGCAGAATGCTGTCTCTCTAGGACTGGGAACAATTCGAGGATGTCTGCTCTCACCACTCTTATTTAACATAGTACCGCAAGTTCTAGCTGGTGTCATAAGGCACGAAAATGAAAAGGCATACGGATTAAAAGGGAAGAAAAAAAAACCGGCCCTATTTGCAGACTGTCTCCATAGAAAATCCCACGGAAGCTACCAAAAAAAAACAAACCAAACCAAAACCAAAACCAAAACAAACAAAAAAAGCCCTCCTAGAACTAGTAAGTGCATTCAGTGAGGTCTCAGGATACCAGGCAAACATACAAAATCGACTGTCTTCCTATATGCTAGTAATGAATGAGTAGACACCAAAAAAACAATTTTTTTAAGCCATTTACAATTGCTCAAGAAAAATGAAATACATGTATAGGGACTTGTATGCTGAAAACTATACCTAATGAAAGAAGGAAAAGGAGATCTAAATAAATGGAGAGGCATATCATGTTCATGGATTAGAAGACTCAATATAGTAAATATATCATTTGTCCCCAAATTAATGCACAAGTTGAATGCAATTCCTATCCAAATCCCAGTAAGACTTTTTTTTTTTTTTTTTTTTTTTGTAGATACGGAGGAGATTATACATACATAGCACTTTAGTTTTGCAAGATGTTACCATTGGGAGAAACTGAGTAAAAGTACAAGAGGATCTCTTTGTATTATTTCTTACAGCTGCATGTTAATCTACAATTATCTCAAAAGGTTAATTAAAAAACAAAAACTGCTCTTTGTGGCATCGTTGTCAGCAATCAGACTGTTGACATTCCAGAAGATGTTGACATCACTCCGAAGCCACACACAATTATTTGGAAGGCCCCCGGAGGAACCCTGCTGAGAGACTTCAATCACATCAGTGTAGAACTCAGTCTCCTTGTAAAGAAAAAGAAGAGGCTCCTGGTTGACAAATGGTGGAGAAATGGAAAGAAACTGGCTACTGTTCGCACCATCTCTGTCACCTACAGAACATGATCAAGGGCATTACACTGTGCTTCTGTCACAAGAGGACCTCTCGGTATGTTCCTGTCCCCATCAAGGTCGTCATTCAGGAGAATGGGTCTCTTGTTGAAATCCAAAATTGCCTGGGCAAAAAAATGGATGCCTAGGGTTTGGATGAGGCCAGGTGTTGTGTGTTTAGTATCTCAAGCCTGGAGAGATGAGTTAGTTCTTGAAAGAAATGACATTGAACTTGCATGAAATTCAGCTGCTTGGATTTAGCAGCGAGCCATACCAGTTAAAACAAGGTTTTCAGAAAATTTGGAGATGATATCTAAGTTTCTGAAAAGTGAACCATTCAGCAGGTTAATGAATAAGGTCTAAGTTGTAGAGCTAAAGAAAGAACAAGATGCCAGATGATTGTTCAGACCTCTTTGTAACGTTTTAAAGACACAATAAAAGCTCTGTATTGCTTTGGGAACACTCCTCAACAAACAAACAAGAACCAAAAACTGACCCCTCCTCCAAGCAGTATTTTCTTCTCATATTAGGAACTGGTGGGGCGCCTGGGTGGCTCATTGAGTTGAGAGTCTGACTCTTGATTTGAGCTCAGGTCATGATCTCACAGTTTGTGAGATCGAGCCCCACATCAGGTTCTGTGCTGACGGTGCGGCACCTGCTTGGGATTCTCTCTCTCCTCTCTCTGCCTCTTCCCTACTTGTGCACATAAGCTCTCGCGTGCGCGCTCTCTCTCTCTCATAAAAAGAAACGTAAAAAAAAAAAAAAAAAAAGAACTGGCAAAACACTAGAAATAATTAGTAAAGCAAGACCCTTAATGGCTCTATTCCCCTGCTTTATAATTCTGTGTAACTCCAAATTGCAGGACATTACTTTACATCACATCACATCTGGCTGGCTGGCTGTCCATCCATCTGTCCTTGTTGGTCTACCTTGCTTCCCCTACTGACATGTAAGTTCCACATGAGCAGGGCCTCCATATTGGTTTCACTCTAGCACATCACCAGCACTAGTAAAAATTGCTGAACACGGGGAACTCAATCATGCACCTTCTTGGAGCATTTCCAACTGCCTACCTTCCCCCAAATCCTTTCCTCTCCAAGGAGTTGCCCTTTAGCATTATCCAGCAGTAGGATTCTCTCTGACTCCAGTTCTGATGAACCTTTAGTCTTCAGCTCTGTTCTGTAGACCCTCTCCAAGTAAATCCCTACCCTTCCCCTTCCACTTTCATAGCACCAGAATGGAACCCAATGTTGGCAGCCATTCCCAGGGGTTAATGTCAAGGTAGGATGCTGGAACCTCCCTTTGAGGAATGTGGCTTCAGGCAGTATCACCAGTCTGTTTACCTGGTCCCTACAGCAAGAACATGTCCCTTAATCCCAGCCCTGTTTCTTGATTGGATCAATTTGATGTATCTCTAATTTAATTTGCACACAGACCCTGGGGATGTCTGGAACTAATCTGATAATCTTTAAATTATTATGTTTTCCAAGTATGTCTCAGCTGCCAATATCATATAGGGGGACTTGAATGTGAAATAATAACTTTGATTGCCACTGGCTTCTAACTTCTTACCATATTCCCCATTATTGCAATGCTGGGAAGGGTCAAGTGTACAGCAGGCTAGGGGACACATGCTCATCACCACCAGCCACAGCAGCTGTAGTGGTCAGCTGGGCAGTTCCCTCAGTTATACACAGAAGCGCAGGATATTTTACTTTTGTTTGTTTTATTCAGAGATATATCCCAAGCACCTAGGTCACAGGGGATGCTCTATAAGTGATTGTGGATTGAGTGAATAAACCAAAATACTGGGTCTTTGAAGGTAGAGTACTGGGGCTTTTCTGCGCTTAAACGCTGATTACGCATATCAGTAACAGGGCGTTTACTCAACTACATCTAACCTGTGAGCTAAATGTATCAATTTCTAAATGGTTTTGGGAGGGAGGGTTATAAATTAAAATTCTTGCTATTGGAAGAATTCTAGCCACAAGAATGACAAATAGACAACATAATTACGGAGTGTCAGTAATTAACATACACCTAGCTATAGCAAACACGAAAATTTAAAATGAACAAGTATAGACTAAAAGAGATACTGCGAATGATCAACTGGGGGAAGAGGCAGAAATCTATGAATGACGTGGTGGTGAACACTCAGACGTAACTCACCTCTGATTTCCGAGAGCTTTTCCAAGCCAGGCACAGTGCATGTTTCCTGTCGAGCCAGTGGAACCAGAAAGCTGAATTGGTATCTCCAAGCAGGCAATTTTCCTAGTTGTAAACAACCAGCAGCTTTGTGGGAATCAATTAGGAGGCTCCCATCTCTTCTCTGGGAGTCTTATTTCAGTCCATCCATCTTCCTTTGTTAATTTCGTAAATTGGGTTCAAGGGATGCAGAGAGAAAGATCTATTTTTTTTTTTCCCTCCCTCGGACGGAGGGGCGGAGGGAGGGTGGGGAGGAGAGTTTTACATCTTTCCCACTTAGAATTCAAGGAGAATACTTTCAAGCCACCCTCCTTTCTCAAGGCCAGAAAACTGGATGGGCGTTATGTACTCTGACTGGCAACTGGGGCACAAGACCTGCGGGGAGAATGCTAGGGTCACACATGAAATCGACGTACGTACAAAGAAGTGCTTCCTGCAAAGATGCAGACAATCTGGAGACCACACTGCATCCTCTGGAACTGGTTCGTGGAGTCCAAGTCCAATATAACACGGCCGCCTCACGAGCCAATGCTTCAGGCTTCCCCACGCCCCCAGTGTCATTCATTTCATTTACGGTGATGATAAGAACGCTGATCACAACAACGGTACCAATACCGGAAAACGTGTCATGTACTGGGTACTTGAACTAGGTTATTTCTTTATTTCTCTTGCTCGCCAGCCTTCAACATCGGTATTACTATTCTCATTTTACAGATGAGGAAACTGAGGTCCAAAGAGGTTCACATGGCTCATGAATTCTGGAGCCAAGAGGACTGGCACCCAGGGCAATGTCTAAGGACGAGCTGACCTCCAAAATAATCCCATCCCATGATGCTCCACTGTCTCTTCTGTTCATCCAGCGAAAACTGGTCAAGCTCCTCTGTGTGGTGCAGACATCCCCCTTTACTAAGTAAAGGCCAAGTATGAGGCTTGCTGAGGAACTCGACATGACCCTAACCCTAACCCTAACCCTAACCCTCACTGGGGAGGAAAGAGGCACCAGGTAAACCAAGCTGGCCTCCACAGCCAGTGCCAGGCCTCTTCCTGGGTACCCCAATTTCCTGGCAAACATTCATCCCGCTCCAAAGGAAAACATTTGTATTCACAGACCTGACGGGCACCTGGATCATTGTCTCTTTGGAAAAGGAGGTAAGAAAAAAACTCAATAGGGAAAAAGACAAAAAGAAAAGAGCAGAGGGCACGAGGAGGCAGGAGAGATACAGAAAAACACAAATCAAATACAAATGGCCTCCAACCTCACTCAGGTAAGGAGACAAACAGCGACACACGGTCACTTTGCAACACTGCAGAATGTGGACTACCCGGGGGTGCTTTAATCCCGGGGTGTGTCCAAATAGTGAAAGACTCTGGAGTCCATAAAGAAGACAGCTCTCTATGCACTGATACAGAACAACCCTGATGATCAGAGTGACGCCGATGGCACGTGCCCATCTGCATAGATACGCACACGGACGCCGGTGTGTAAAGGCATCGGTCATCCAACGACACACACGACACCGGCCACGCTGGTTACCTTTGAGAAGGGGGTGCTGGGGAGCTGTATTTCTTTGACAGGAAGATGACTCACTTTTCACCCGAGTAGCCGCACCCCTCGGATTTCTCCACCGTTTTAGTTGCCCGCAAGTCTGCCGCGGTCCCAAAAGCAGACGATCTTTCTTCTGCCGTATCATCAGAGGGTCAAGAGTAGCCTAGCGCCACGCCCTCACTTCATCTTATCATGTGATCATTTTATCAACTCACCTCACTTCAAGAAGTGTGAGTGCACTAAGATATTTCCAGAGAGGGAGAACACACTCACATAACTTTTATGACAGCATATTGTTATAATTGTTCTATTTTCGTATTGTTGTTGTTAATCTTACCGTGCCTAATTTATGAATTAAACTTTATCGTAGGTATGTACGTATAGGAAACACACAGTATATAAGGGGTGTGGTGCCTGCTGTCTGTAGTTTTAGGCATCCACTGGGGGTCTTTGGAACATATCCTCTGCAAATAAGGGGGACTACTATATATCTCTATGTACTTTCAAAATTAAAAAAAAATTAATGTTTATTTTATTTTTGGGAGAGAGAGAGAGAGAGAGGGAACGTGAGCGGGGAGGGGGAGAGAGAGAGGGAGACACAGAATCCGAGGCAGGCTCTAGGCTCTGACCTGTCAGCACAGAGCCCAATGCAAGGCTCAAACTCATGAACCGTGAGATCGTGACCTGAGCTGAAGTCAGTGCTCAACTGAGTCACCCAGGCGCCCCGATTTTTTGAAACAACATACTAATAAAAAGAAAAGGAAGAAGGAGTCTGAGCGGTGCACCGAGCAGGCACTTGCCTGGGCTCCTGCAGATGGTCGGTGGGTCTGGCTCCAAGGATCCTGACTCTTAAGTCCTACCCTCTCTCCAATGCAACAGCATCTGTACAGATAACTTTGATTTTCTGTGCCTCACTCGATACTTGCCACCAATAACCACTCCTGGAGAAATCGTACCTATTGCCCTGGCTCCGTCATCGTGTTAGTTAGCACTGACTCTGATAAGCTTCAATTTTCCAATCAGTGTCATCCCCCAGATCACGGGCCTTGGCATCTTTTGAGTGACAAGTAGGAGATGACATGTGGCTCGGCCAAACAGAACTCGCCCTGTGACAGTCTCTGCCTACAGTAAGACGACTGAAGAAGTCCTCGATGCCCTATGGCTTGAGGTCCAACCAAAATGTTTAGATGGAGTCTATGTTTCTGTATAGCAAGTCCATGTCAAGGTTAAAGTCCTCACCGCATGCACAAATATCACTCCGTATGCAGGTTATTCCCAGGAAACTCCACTCCAGGCCGCCATCTACCTAGCCACTTCCTGAGAGCCACCTACTGCTCTCGAAGCAGCCACTGTGAGCTCATAGAAATACAAACTCAGGGGCGCCTGGGTGGCTCAGTCGGTTAAGCGCCCGACTTCAGCTCAGGCCACGATCTCAGGGTTTGTGGGTTCGAGCCCCGCATCAGGCTCCTTGCTGACAGCTCAGAGCCTGGAGCCTGGAGCCTGAAGCCTGCTTTGGATTCTGTGTCTCCCTCTTTCTCTGCCCCTCCCCTGCTTGCATGCTGTCTATCTCTCTCTCAAAAATAAATAAAAATTTAAAAAAAAAGGAAAAAGAAAAAGAAATGCAAACCAAGCCTACAACCAAGTCCACAGGAACAAGTGACCTGGCTTCTTCCTTTCTGGCTGCATGACAACAGGTGATGCACTTTGCCTTCTAACCTCGGCTTCCTCATCTATAAAGTAGAGACGTCAGTACCTGAGGAAAGAACCAGACAGTCTGCTGGTTCTGTGAATACAGTAACTAGAGTTATTCGTTCATACCGCTGATCCGTTTCATTCACCTAAGCAACACGCAGTTGGCTGTCAATTGTTTTCTTCAGAATGCCATGCTCTTCTCCTCAGAGAGGACCCTGAGATGTGACCAAATAAAAGGAGCAGAGAAAAGGGCCAAATGCTGCCCAAGATAGTGGCATACTTCCGGTTCCCAGTTCTGCTGGCTCCCAGAAACATGCCTGGCCACGGGGTCCTCAGAGAGCCCCTGTTCTGCCTCCAACAGACTTCTCTCCCTCTTGATCTCTTCCCGAACTCCTTGCTTTCTGTTACTTGCACCCAAGCGACGTCTAAAATATTCCTCATCCCAACTTTATAGAGCCCAGATCAGCATTTGAGAATGGCCTGCAGATGGCACTTTCCATTTTGAGACCAAAACTTTATTTCAAAAGTGCCGAATTTGTGGCATTACCTTTATTTTGCCTGACTGCATTACTCAAACAGAAAGAGCTGTGAATAATAATAATAATAATAATGATAAAGATACCATTCAAGTAAAATATTTGACACTCACAAGATTAAAAGCTGAATACAGTAATCTTCTCGTAATCATCGCAGGATGTGCAGCACTTAATCAACAATTACACTGGGAGAATGCCCAAGAACCGATGTTTAAGCACCAGGAAAAAGCAAAGGAGAAAGTCGGGAAATCAATGCAAGGGGAGAGGGGAATGTATCCCGTCTAGATACTGCCTGTGTTATTTTAAGAGTTGTACCTTTTCCTATCAGTGCAATGCATAAAAAAGAATAAAACCAATCCGAGAATACATACCCTGAACCAAAACACTTCTAGCAAAGGAGCTATTTTTAAAGAGCACTTCAAGTATTCACACAATGGGGGCAGAGTCCATTAATCAGGGTGCTTGTTTGTTTTTTCTGAAACAGCTTTATTGAGGTATAATTTACGCTTTCTTGACGTAAGAGTTGCTTCAACCAGTCTCGCCCCCTGGTGGGAGGGAAGAAGTGAAGTGGCCCAAGCAGGAAGCCGGAACCTTCCCTGGTGGGGCCGCAGGCGGGGTGAGGTCAATGCAGGGGAGGAGACAAATGCTCTTCTCTTAGGACTCTGGGGGCTCGTATCCCCGAAGAGCCTGCCAAGTGACTGCCGGGTGGTGTGTGTGCACTTTCATAGCGAGAACATTTAAAAAGGAAAAAAAAAAAAAAAGAAAGAAAAAAAAGCAAAGCTCAGACGCCAGGTCAAAATAGCTCATGACCAAGACGAAGCAACTGAGCAAACCTTGGGAAACGAGTGGCCATTTCCAACGAATGCCCGCAATCTCTCTGGGCTGTCTAAGTCAGATTTCTACGACATGGGTTTTATTTTTAATGTTCTTTTTAAAGCGCTGATTCTTCATTCAGGAGGCACACAATGCAAGCAGCACAAATACCCGCACCGTATTATAAATAGCCTCTTTTAAGGAGGGCTCGGAGGATAGCAACATTTTTTAACCTAGATAGACTTCAGACAACCCGTGCGCGCTCTTTCGTAACCTCTCTGCACCGGCCTTGTTGTGCTAGAAGGTGGCTGCAAGCAGAGATGATGAGGCCGCATTATGACTTCGGGAACACATAATCACGCTGCCCTTTTCTTTTCTGAGAGGGTTTGTTTTCCTTCTTCTACAGGTAAATACAGAAAATCTGACATCAGGAAATACAATGGAAGTAGCAAATGATCAATGTCAACCACAATAATAATGCTTCAAAGAATTACCTCAACAGCCCTATTTTTGCCATTTTCCATGACCCATGGAGGTGAGGGAGGGCCACGAATGGCCACCTGGCAACAGTGAGGGAAGGATCTAAACATAGCCGAGCCTGCATCGCATCCGCCAACGGAACCACGTGAGCACTCTCTCCGGGATGCATCAGTTCACATAAGGGCTCCCCTAAGCTCGATCTCGCAGGAGAATGGAAACAATAAAAAGCTATATTCAGCCCTGGCTACACAAGAAAATCTCTGTGCTGATGTAACAGAGAGGCTCAGAAGAAAGAGTTACAACTACCCATCCCACAAAACCCAACTCATAGTCAACTGGTAGAGACATACAGTGAATCTTAACACTAGGTATCTTAAAATGTTTTATCCAGAATTGGGGCAAAATCACCTTGAGAAACCAAGCGAAATGAAATCAAGTCTCTGCAAAAGACAAAATGTTTTCTTGGGCATTAACATATGACACTGCTAGTGTCCTTGCCTGACCTTAAACCTGACATTACAATATAAATGCAACCCAAGGCGAGTTCCCCAAATAATCCAGGAATGCTCAAATATTTTCCCTTTTCTAACACATACCGGCAAATGTCATCTGTAGGTCCTTCTATTGTATCTTCGGTAAGCAAAGAGACACGGGAATCTGCCTATGGCCAAATATGTTCAGAGTTCACCTACCAACCGTCATGAAAACCTTCCAAAGTGTGAAGGGTATGAAAAGGCAAAGCTATTAGACTTTTTCCAGGCCTGCTGTCTGATTTCCCATAGGCTCTGGGCATGCGCTAATATGTAAGCTGATATATATGTACAAAAAGAAATTTGCCCTTCAGGATAAGACCTGTATAAGAATTTTACTTCAAAGGACACCGTAAAGAAAAACACTTACCTTGTCTTCTTAGACCTACAAGAATGAAGATTTTCCAGACTTCGCTTTCTTCTTAAGATTAGAGAGAAGGGAGACACACAGAAGTCAAGATGAGGGTCTGTGAAACCTGTTATCCTTCGTACACATACAAAAATGTACCAGAACAGTTTCCAGGGAGGGCTTTCAGCATGCATGGTCAAATGTTAAACCCTTCCGAATAACTACGGACGACTTCTTTGCTTCATTTAGCACCCTCTGTGTTCCTTTCCTTCAACTCACATTAACGAAGCACCTACTACATGCCAGGTATTGTTCTAAATGCCAGGCATACTAACAATGAATGGAAAAAGAAAAGTCTCCGCTTTTGGCAGCTGATACTCTTGGGGTGTGATAAGAAGATAGGAAATAACAAAGACATACACCGTCGGGTGATTGGAGGGCTGTGAAATACGCAGTAGACACTGCTACGATGATTTTTACACGAAAGCAAACCAAAGCTTTAAGTCCCAAATCAGTAGCAGAGATGGGTAACCTAAGTTTTGGACTTTCTAAGCTTTTCACACAGTAAAGGAATACTAAAACACTAACAGAGGCAAAGGGTTTGGGAAAATCAGGTATGATGAACACATCCTATTTTTTGGAAGCATATGCAAAAGATACACAGGTGGGCACGGACAGTGTTCTGTCTGCTTTCCATCATTATGAAGGTCGCACCGATCTGCTGACCCAAGAGCTGACCACCCTTTTCCACCCTGAAACCTGAAATACCAAGAAAGTGTTTCCGGGCACAGATATCCAGGGGCAAGAAATGTTTTCTTTGTTTGAAAGTGAAAAACAACATTCGCGGTAGGTTTCTCATTTCAAAATTTCTTGGCCTTTCGGCGCTTCAAAAAGGCACTGGAAGGACTAAAAGATGGAGAGAAACAGGAGCTTGGTTTTTTTGCATCTATCTTCTCTTTTAACTGGGTGTTCCTGGCTGTACACATTCCCCAGCCCACCGCCATTTGGAACCCCTAAGCCTTGGGGTTATAAATCACTTGCAAAATAACGTAAAGGAGAACGGTGTTCCATCCACCAGGGCCCTCATTTGGAAAAGCACTTCAGTGTGAAAGGAGACATTTCCACATAAAAGAGACATAATAGAATGCTTCAAAACTTCCATTTTTCTTCACAGCTGCAAAATAGCGGAGCTGTTACCTGGGTGTGCCGTGTCAAATAAACCAACTCCTGGGGCGCCTGGGTGGCTCAGTCAGGTGAGCATTCGACTTCCGCTCAGGTCAAAATCAAGTAGTTCGTGAGTTCGAGCCCCATGTCCGGCTCTACGCTGACAGCTCAGAGCCTGGAGCCTGCTTTGGATTCTGTGTCTCCTCTCTCTGCCCCTCCCCTGTTCACACACTCTCTCTCTCTCTCTCTCTTTCTAAAATAGATAATAAAACATTAAAAAAAAAAATAAACAAACTCCTGAGGAGACGAGCAGGGAAAGGCCGCCCCACGAGACACGCTACAAGAAGGAAGGGCCCAGAACTCCACCTACCCACCCCACACACCCCGCTGGCTGATGCGCCTTGAGTGCTAAGGGAGGCTTGTGGAAAACTGCTTGCTTTCACCTGTTGAGGAACAGACTGAAGTATGAAATCTACTCTACCCACAGGAATAAAATTAAAACTTCCTTAACTGTAGAAATCATTTTGATTTGAAGTCAAATGAAAAGGCAAAAACTTCAATTAAGGAAATCTCAAGAGCAAACGATCCAGGAAACGGGTGAATTTTTTAAAAAGCCATTCTAATGGCTTAACAGCTTATTCAAGTGGTCTCCCTTAAAACGCCAGGAATTTCCACCTCTTGATTTAAGAGCTCTGGAATTCAAGGGCTTCAAATTGAGAAAATAATACACAAGCAAACGGTCGTAATTTCTTCTTTGTGCATCCTGGCATTCGACCCGCCCCCTGTATCGCTCTGTGCACCTTCCCGAAGGGCCCCGGATCGCTCTCGCAGGAGAGCCGAAGCCACTGCAAACACCACGGTCCTTGAATACCGACCGTAACCCCGCAGGTGAAATTACAAAGCTCTTGCCTTAAAGTCACAAACAAGGGATAAAAATAAAGATTTCAGGGGCTCATTCAAACGAGCCTCGAGAGAGTCTGGACTCCACGGACGGGCTGTACTCTCCAAGGCCTGCCCAGGAGAGGAAGGTGTCTAAAGATTCCCGCGGACCCACGGGGGATATTTATAGGACGCCTCGAGCCGCCAAGGCCCTGCCGCTGTCCTCCCCAGCTCTTCTCCACCCTCCTCTGCCGAGCCCTTTCCCCTTCCATCTGACAGTACTTACAGTCACGGCTGAGGAACTCCTGAAAGAGTGGCTGCCAGGTAAGAATTTATTTACAAGCATCACAGCCTTTGAGGCGCTGGGAGGACGACTCAGCAGCACAGACGTGGCCACACTAACTACCCTCCACCACGGGTCCATCCAAACAGGTGCCGTGTACCAGCGACGCACCAATAACTTGCCGATGCTTCCTGTAGACGCCACCGTCTGAGGTGGGTTAACTGCCACACCACTCACTTGTACGCGCTCAGCAGGCACTAACTACCCACCAGGGACTGTGGCGGTAGGTGGAAGTCTCAGTCCCTGCTCGGCAGACGTGAGGGAGAGACAGACACAAATCCAACGGCAGTGCGAGGCCATACAAGACACGGGGGCTGCCACGGGAACCCGGATGAAATCCTCTGGCCTCCGAGAAGGGACAGACCAACTCAGAAGTCTGCAAACTACAGCCCATGGGCCAAATCTGTCTTTTTTTCCCCCCAAGGTTTATTTATTTTTTGAGAGGAGAGACAGAGCATGAGCAGGGGAGGGGCGGAGAGAGAGAGGGAGACACAGAATCGCAAGCAGGAAGCAGGCTCCAGGCTCTGAGCTGTCAGCGCAGAGCCCGACGCAGGGCTTGAACTCACGGACCACGAGATCGTGACCCGAGCCTAAATTGGATGCTTAACTGACTGAGCCACCCAGGCGCCCCCAAATCGGTCTGTTTTTGCACAGTTGGCCTATATGCCGGCAATGGCTTGTACGTTTTTTAATTACTGAAAAAAAAAAATGTTTCGTGCTTGGTGACACGTACATCTTACATGAGACTCAAGTTTCAGTGCCCCTAAATAAAAAAGCTCCAACTCGAGTTCACCAAGTGACAGCGATGGGACAAGCTCGAGAGAATCCACAAAAACACGTGTCCATCACCGTGGGAAGCAGCCCCTGGCACCTCCCAGACCAAGGCCCACGCTTCACACCTCAAGAACAAGACCCACATCCGTCACTCTGCCTGGGCCACGGGGAGCGGCACGGTCCAGAGAAAAATGCCTCTGCCGTCCCCAGACTAACACAGGGTCCTTCCCACGGACTAGAAAAACACAAACAAACAAGATCTTCACTGAGACCTACCTGAAGATAAAAAGATTCGGATTTGACCTGCCAGACTTGTGTCGACCCCAGCCAAACCCCTTCCGCTGGTGACCCGCCGGTGCCTCCCTGTGTCCTCATGATCCGTTCACTGTGTCCTCCTTATCCGGCCTGCAGTCCGTCCTCTTCCCGCTCCACCTTGCACGGCCCAGAGGCCTCGCTGCGGACATGCCCTCATTCACAAAACCACCCCTCAGCCTGTGACCCTTCCTGAGTCTGACCCCAGGTCCCTCACTCAAGTGCTTCTGTTCCCCAAGCCTTCCAAGACCTGTGAGAACGTGAGACCTGAAAAACGAAATTCGTGCCAAAACAACCTTGAAAATTTGAAATACACGCTCGCTTAAATGTTCATAATGACGCTAACCAGTCACAAGCAACTCCACCCAACATTTACGTATCATATTTGATGGGGGGCGGGGGGGGGGGGCGGGTATACTTCAGTTGGCCAATCAGGCTCTACAGTGGTAGCTCTGAGTGTTCAGAGCCAACAAGGACTAACTTCAGATGTTCGACTGTCCTTCTGTATCAAGATCCCACTCAATTGCCAAGTCTTTGATGAAACGTTTCCTCATTTTTGAGTTACCTGTGCTGCGTTGGATCAATAAAATCATTTCTACACACATATATTACAATGTGCTTACAGAACACCACTGATGTGCTTGGAAAAATGCAAAGCAGTCCTAATCAACGTCCCTGACCTTGAAGCATGTAAGAAACAATGGGACAAAAGTCATAACAAATCTAAAGTCCAACGATTCAAAGATGCAAAGTAGCTTTGCGATAGGGGCGCCTGGGTGGCTCGGTCAGTTAAGCGTCTGACTTCGACTCAGGTCATGATCTCACGGTTGGTGGGTCCGAGCCCCGAGTCGGGCCCTGTGCTGACATCTCGGAGCCTGGAGCCTGCTTCGGATGCTGTGTCTCCCTCTCAATCTGCCCCTCCCCAGCTGGCACTCTGTCTCTTGCTCTCTCTCTCTCAAAAAAATAAACATTAAAAAATTTTAAAAACAAAGTAACTTTGCAATAGACTAAGTAAAAATGTAGACAGTAAGGCTTGGTTGCAACTGCCAGGGAAAGTTCTCTGGAAGAAGTGCATCTTGAGACATAACCATTTACCTAGTGTCTGCTGGGAGCCATTTAGCACACCTTGTCATTGAAATCACCACCTTTAATCCCGATTACAACCTACAAAGTTGTTATTCTTCTACAAGTTTAACAGATGAGAAAACAGGTTAAGTGACTTGACAGAGGTTACTTGGCTAATAACTTGGTGAACCGCAAGCCAAAGCCAGGCTCTAGAACCTAGGATTACATTTATTATGTGAGCTTCTCAAAGTGAGCCACAGGCCCACACCCAAGGTGTGCGATGTTCAGGAAGCCAAGCTGAATGTCACGCACTCAATCTGAGTCTCAATTCTTCGTGAAAATGTAGGCATTGTTAAAAGTAAAAACACTCTTACATTAACAGACCCAGTAGGAAACAGAATATGAAACTTACAGAGGTTTTCCACTAAGGGTATGGAAAACCCAGCAATGAAGGTGTGGCCGTGAAGCGTGGGTAAGTTTGGGATGGTGGGAACCACCCGATTTACCTGGAGAGGACAGTCCCTTTACAAAGACGGGACACAAGGTCAGAGTGAGCTTGGAAGGGGGTTGTCAAGGGCACTGAGCGTCTGGTGTTTTGTCTCCGTGTTGATCTTGGCGGACCGTGCCGGGCGGGAGCGCACGCTGTCTTGCGTCGCTCGGCCTGTGGCTACCACAGTTGAGCTATAAATGGGTCCCCTGCCACCCCGGGTTGTCAGTGCTCATCAAGGCATACTGTGAGATTGCCTGGGCCTGGGGGGACCAAAAATGGAGTGAGCGTGCGCTTGGAGGTGTCCTCTTGCCTTATTCATGGAAGGGTTCACGGGCATAGTGGATAAGGGCCTCCAGCAGGAACCTGGCATTCACTTTAGGGCATGAAGGTTCTGGAAAAGTGAATCGAAGGAGCTCCCCAAGGAGAGCTGCTCAGGGCCGGTGCATCTCTACACTGCTTCCAGGCAGAGATTCGGTTCAAATTTTCATCACTCGATTAGGCCCGGTCCCTCCTGTTTGCCCTGAAATGCTGCCCATGCAGGAGATCAGATGGCTCTTTCCCATGAAACAGACTGGGTTGCAGAAATCTCAGTGGCGAGCACACAAGAGATCAGATCTTATTTCATTCCCGGAGTCATTTCCTAAGGTAAAAGTTTGTTTGGCTAGAGGGAGCTAATTCTTTTTGGGCTAGAGCACCAAGAAACATATGTCGAGTTAACTCAAGAGAACCCCAGTGCAAGTTTCGAAAAGAAAGGAATGTACAGACGCATTTGCCTAGATTCTTTCAGGACATCTTCTGCCTGCCTCCTTCCTCTCTGTCTCTCTCTGCTCCTCTCTCCAGCCATCACCGCCTTTCTTGAGACCCCAGTTTCCTTCTTAAAATTCTCCAGGACTTCCCGATTCTGCTGCCCTCATTCAGAAGACCAGCCGTGTCCCTGAGAAAATCCCTCATCCTCTCCAAGCCCTCATGTCCTCACCTGTACATGGGGCAGGTCCCAGTGGCCGCGCGAGATTCCACGGCAACGAACCACACACAGCGCTGAGCACCAGCGTTAGCCTGTATACATCGGCACTCGGTGGTGGCTAATTTTCACCACCGGTCAAGAGCACAGACCCCGGGGACAGCCTCCTTGCGGCGGGGGGGGGGGGGGGCGGCGGGAATCTCAGCTCTGTCATTAACAAACTGCACGCCCAGGGCTGGACAGTTACTTCCAGTAAAGAAACGTGCACTCCTGTTTCCCCATCTGTACAACAGGGGTCGTGACAGCACCTGCCTTCACAGGCGTTTGTGGGGAATGCATGAGTTAAAGCACGCAGGGTGCTAGGAACAACGGTCCTGCACGTAGTGAGCGGCTGGGTACGTCTCCGCTGCCATCATCACCACCCTATTTTACCTTCCACGGGGCTGCGTCACTTGCCCAAACCTGAAGGTCTCCCCTACAGCACCAGGAAGCTTGTTCCCAAGCCGGGGACTCCAAGCGGAAGGGCCGAGTGGAGTGGGGGGCATAGCGGTGACAAGAGACAAGTGGGGGTGCAGCGGTAAGGGGCACCTGCACAGACGGCGGCCATTCAGCTGCGGCCCCAGCCAGCTGCTGCCCCTCCAGAAGGCAGCCCCAACACGGCCACACTCCCAGTTAGCAAGAGAAGCCAGAAATCTACATATTTATGTGACATTTCCTGATTTTTAAGCGTTGGCAATGATTTCAGATTTTCAAAATTACTCTGTCTGCTGAACAAAACCCATCTGTGTGCCACTTCTGCCCGCTAGGCCATCGGTCTGTGCTCTGTGGGGCGGGGTCGCTCACAAACTGTGCTTCTGAACACTCCCTTCCTCCGTGAGGCCTTCCCTGGTGGCCCCAGAAGAGCCGCGTGTCCTTCTCTTCTCCTCAGGCCCAGAGCCCTCGAGGCCACCTTCTCCGACCACCCCCTCCCCGCTCAGCCCAACACGGACCTTCTGTTGATCCACTCACCCCCCCCCCCACAACGCATTAGAGGCACTTATCGGGGATCCGTAGCAGAGATAAGTGCTTTAATGACACTCGTGTATTGATTTAGAGCTTTTTTTATTCCTCCACTTGAATTTCCCGAACACGGAACATCTGTGGCGGTGCAAATGTCTTAGAGGCTAAGTTCCCAGAGGCCAGGGTCTGCTCCACGAAGTTCTCCCTGGCACCCTGGGAGCGTGTGACTGGACTGCAGCGATCCTTCTTCTGATGAGGGCAGGGTACATCGTTCGATGCCTTTTTGGGGAAACTCACAGCCGTGCCAACACTTCTTATCTGCACCAGCCACGAGCCCGCGCTGCCCCTTTTCCGACTCATTCCTGCAAATGCGGTTGTTTCAAGTGGTGCCCAAATTCCCAACCGTGTAGACTCAAGTCAAACCCACAGGAACCAAGCTTTCCATATTTGGATCACACACAGGCTGCTTAAGAGGAGTCACTGTTGGTCTGTATTCGTTCGTTCGTTCACTTATTTATTTACCAAGCATTGCTTCACTCGAGGCCAGGCACAGTACCAGGTTTGGGGGATGAGACAAATTAAGTGCAAAAGTCCTGTGATGAAAGTCTATTCCAACAGAGAATGCCAGGAGCTAGGCAGGTCCTTAACAAATGATCCCACCCAACAACACCGCATCTGGGTGAAGATCTGACGCCCAGAGAGTCCAACGCAAACGGCACGTGTCGGTTAGGCTATTAGGGAGTGGTGCAAAGATCAAACCAGAAGTCCTCACTCCTGGTCCAGTTTTCTTTTCAAAGCACCCTGTAAAACATTCTAAACAGGATTCTAACTCAACCGCTAATGAGGCCCGGCGTCCAGGCTCAGATGTCAGCAGACTGCTGCCCCACACCCCTGCCCGAGGAGACACCACTTGGCATGACACCCATCAGTGACAATTCACTAGTGCCTTCTGCAGGCTAAGCCCCCCCCGCCACCCTTCTAGAACCATTCTCAGGTGGTTCTGATGCTTTTTGTTGGTTGAGTTGTTTTAGTGTCCCAAAGCACTTAAGGGACAAGACCCCTGCTCATGAGCAACAGAGATTCACAGAGTCTGGAGGGCGGGGGGTGGGGGGTGGGGTGGCTCTGTCTGAACATTCACCCACGGGGCGCATCTGAGGTGTTTTTTTTTTTTTTTAATTTTAACGTTATTATTTATTTTTGAGGGGGAGAGAGAGAGAGGGAGAGAGAGAGAGCGTGAGCATGGAAGGGGCAGAGAGAGAGGGAGACACAGAATCTGAGGCAGGTTCCAGGCTCCGAGCTGTCAGCACAGAGTCCGAAGCAGGGCTTGAACCCACAAACCATGAGATCGTGACCTGAGCCAAAGTTGGCTGCTTAACCAACTGAGCCACCCAGGCACCCCCCCTACTTTTTAAACTCTTTAAATGTTTATTATTTATTTTTGAGAGGGAGAGAGGGAGTGAGCAGAGGTGCCCTTAATAAAGGGACCAAATTTGGTTGCCTGCTGGTTGGCTAGGCAGAATTAGTGTCATGGCACAGCCACATCCTTCCTGCCACCCACCCCCACACTGCCCTGCCTCTTAAGGATGCCTGTTGCCATTTTCAAAGGGAAGATGGTGTGCTCACTCATTGAACAACTCGCAGAAAAACACCTTCCCCACAACGTGTTTCCATTTCCCTCAAACGAAAATCAATCCATCCGTAAGACTATGTCTCCGGTGATCAAGGCCGGATTGTGTGCACCCCCCGCCCCAGGGTGGGAGTTGGGGGGGGGCGGGGAGCAGTCAGATACAAGCAGATGCAGGATGCATGCTCAGCACTGAGGGGGGTGGGGGCAGGGGTCACGGCTACCTTCCCGGGCCTCGCGGTCTTACCATGTTCCATGAGGCCAAGACAAACAGGCTGTGCGTGGATCTATTTTGGTCTCACAGCTGCAAACACAGGATTTATGAAGATGTTTGGTGCTCGGCTCCCAGGAGATTTGTGCACCATATTGCTGCGCTACTGACTGTCCGTGTGTCCCTCCTCATTCCTGCTGAGCCTGGGACGTCCTCAAGTTCTGATCCCTTAGGACTCTCCCCAAGTTACAAGTTTTCTTCTTTCCTTAACTCGTGAGAGACGAAGGATGTGCGTTATTGGGTTTGGCATCCAAGGGGCTCAATGCTCTATCATTCCACCGCCTCTTCTTGGTGTTTAGCTTTATTGATTTCTATTTCTGACTTGCTCGGCACCGGCTCATTCATTATTCAGGGGAAATCTGGCTAAGAGACCACAGGCTGATATCCTGCCAACAGGAGCCCGAGCAGGTGGGACCTCTGAGGGCCTTCTTTTCAAAGAATCGCAATTCCATTAAATGAGTGGTGTAGACTCCTCGAGTTATTCAGACCTGGCCATTCTGCAAAACATTATTTTCTGTGTGAGTGTCAGGTGAGCTCAGTAGGAAAAAACAGGGAGTTAAATGATTCTAAGGCCAGAGATCCGATGAGTGTGTAAACCAGTTATATCTGAGAAGAGAAAACTCTCTTGCCAGGTGGCAAATGAACTCATCCTTAGCCATCTACCCTGGAGGTGTGCGGTGGGGGGTCGCCAGACGCAGGGAGGGAGGAGGTGGCCCCCATTAATCACTATCACCAATCCCTCTGTGGACTCAGGGGCACAAAAGAACACGTATCCATTCTCCTGCTAGAGGCTGAGTCCCACCATCTTCCTACGTGGCCCACGTGAGTTTGATGGTGAAGACGGCATTTTCAAGGTGTTATAATAAGATGTGGGGGGCAAACCCAGTTTGTTGTTTTCTTGTTTGTTTTCTTCTTCACAGAGCACAGAAGTAAAGGAAATTGTTTATTTAAACCGGAAGAGGAGAGGTTCAAATTAAAGAGTGGGAAGAAGTTCCTTCCAGAAAATTCAGGCTAAAACACACTACTGGAGAAAGTAGTAAAATTATCCTCTAGAGAAATCTCTTAAGAACAGAACTAATTACCACCTGTAAGTACCAATTTGTGCATAATCCGATCCTGGGGGAGGAGGCTAGGTGAGAAAATCTCTCAAAATCCCCTCTGAGCTTCCCCACCAGGTTGAATTTTCACCAGGAAAAGTTTGAAACACTTTGGCTGATCTCTGGAGGAGGACTTGGTGGGAGAGGACGTCCGGTCACAGGTCTGCGGCCAATTTTCACTTCAGCATTGTGCCAAGTCAGGGTGCTGGTGAGTAGTCTCTCAGGGGCAAAGGCATTTCCTCAGAACACATGGATGAAAATGGTGCTTTCACCATTAGACAGGATGTCCCAAATACCATAGAAGAAGCTTCGTATTTGTTTTCTACTTCGTAAAAGTAAATGAGACAGCATCATCAAATAGGAAATAACCATCTGTCTCTTAACTAAAAACTAGAGGGTCTTTGAAAACACACATACCACACACACACACACACACACACACACACACACACACACTAGCCGTGACAAATGGGGCTTCGAGTCACGTCACTAAAACACTGCAGGCCACTGCTTGGGGAGGCAGTGAGATCCTGGTTCAGTGGGGTTTCCATGGCCTTCTGTTGCTGGGGGAGGACACTGGCCTCAAGGGGTAGGCCGGACCAGGGAACCTCTTGGCCCCTACAACTCTTAGTTCAGCCAGAACAGTTCTGATTTCATGTTTTATCTTATTTTGGCTCCATGGAAGGTTTCAGTTTAAAAAAAAAAAGAGAGGAGAGGGGAGGGGAGGGGAGGGGAGGGGAGGAGAGGAGAGGAGAGGAGAGGAGAGGAGAAGGAAAAGAAGGGAAGGGAAAGGAAATCTTACCAAGCACAAATGGAGCCCCACGTTTCTGGATTCTCCTACAGTGGGCAAATCTGGAGAAAATCCCATTTTCCTCCTTAGTTGTGTGCCAGTATCAGGGACAATGGCGACGCCCTGGCCCCACAGGCTACGGGGAGGCCCAAGTGAGGGCACTGGCAGGTGTGTCCCAAGCTTGGTGCCGGGCACACAAGAGGCAACGTTAATAAGTGGCTGCCCCTAGGATAAGGCCATCACCACTGGAGCCCTGTTCACTGCTAAACATTTGCGAAACTTTGTTATATTTCTAATTTAAAGAATTCACAATCATGATAAACACACCTAATATTGAATTTTTTTTAACGTTTATTCAATCTTGAGAATGAATTCAGAGAGAGAGAGAGAGAGAGAGAGAGAGAGAACGACATAGAATCCGAAGCAGGCTCCAGGCTCTGAGCTGTCAGCGTACAGCCCTGTGTGGGGCTTGAACCCACGGACTTGATATCATGACCTGAGCTGAAGTTGGACACTTAACCGACTGAGCCACTCAGACAACCCTCACCTAGGAGCTTTTAAAACGACAGATCCCATGTCCCTACCCCAGGCGTCATTCAGACTAAATAAAGCAACGTCCCTAGGCTATCACTGAAGAACTGGCTTCTAAATGGCTTGGCTGCCATTGTCCTGTCGGAAGAGATGTTACAGACAACTTACTTTGCAGCTCTGCTATAGAAGATTGATTTCTTTCTCCCTCCTTCCCTCCCTCCCTCCCTCCCTCCCTCTTCCTCTCTCTCTCTCTCAACCTGAAGGTCGAAAGAAACAAATTACTAACGAGGAACCTCTGTATCTTCCTCAGTTAAGAGTCAGTTTTAA
The DNA here is from genome assembly GCF_014898765.1 of Herpailurus yagouaroundi. Lineage (NCBI taxonomy): Eukaryota > Metazoa > Chordata > Mammalia > Carnivora > Felidae > Herpailurus > Herpailurus yagouaroundi. The sequence goes on from NW_024412396.1 coordinate 62,056,049, forward strand.
TCTTCTGGACATTTAAACCATACAAGTGATCAAAAAAATAAAATGAACCATACAAGTGATCATGCTTCTCTCTTTGCCTTAGCTACTAGGAAGCTCAAAGCCAAATTCGTGACTGACCGCTCTACCCCTTAAACCAATACACAGAATGTAGGATAGTCCTTTTATACATTAATGCTGGGTTTCCTACCTTTATTTGCCCTTTTTCTATTTTCCCTTGTTTCCCTTCATTTCTGCATGTGCTTTAAAAAAATTCTAGTTACGCTGCATTTTTGCAATCTATTACGAGTTCGTTTTGGAACAAGGTGGCCTATGTTAGACAAAGTAATTAAATACAGTCACTGACATGCAGCCCTTTGCAGCCGACAGTTTTTTTTTTTTTTTTCAACGTTTATTTATTTTTGGGACAGAGAGAGACACAGCATGAACAGGGGAGGGGCAGAGAGAGAGGGAGACACAGAATCAGAAACAGGCTCCAGGCTCCGAGCCATCAGCCCAGAGCCCGACGCGGGGCTCAAACTCACGGACCGCGAGATCGTGACCTGGCTGAAGTCGGACGCTTAACCGACTGCGCCACCCAGGCGCCCCTGCAGCCGACAGTTTTAAAGCAGATGTAATGGGCACCAAAGTAGAGACCGCAGCTTGGAGGAAACTTTTTGGCTTCGGGGTCAACTCCCCCAACAGACACCTTTCCCCCAGCTCCAGCTGTCGTAGAACATCTGGAAGCAGATCTGAATTGCATATTAAGTATGTTTCAAAATTACGGGGGGCACCTGGGGTGGCTTAGTCAGTTGGGCGTCTGACTTCGGCTCAGGTCATGATCTCACAGCTCATGGGTTCGAGCCCCGCATCGGGCTCTGTGTTGACAGCTCAGAGCCTGGAGCCTGTTTCAGATTCTGTGTCTCCCTCTCTCTCTGACCCTCCCCAACTCATGCTTTGTCTCTCCTTCAAAAAATAAACAAACATCAAAAAAAAAAAAAATAAAAAAAAAAAATTTAAGTTATTGAAGTTTTTTAATCAAAAAAAAAAAAAACAAACCCCCCCCCCCCCCCCCCCCCCCCCCCGAAAAAAAAACTACACAAATTCAAAATCAGGAATCCTGGCATTCAATTATGAATCTACTGTGTCTCAACTTCCACAGCAGCAGACCCACACGCTGAACTAAAATTCTGGTCCTTCTGGAAAAGCATCAGGTTGGTCTAAAGAACAATATACGAGTACTAGCAGATTGTGGACGTCTGTGGCCTTGTGTATCAGACAAGATGAATGTTTAGAATATCTGAACATTGTCTGGTTGTTAAGAAACATGTAGTAACTTGTAAAAGTTCCAAGTACTCCAAACCGCCTGTCCGCTGTTATCCCCACATAACCCTGTGCTTTTAAACTACCCAGACACTACCTGTTCCCCATATGTGATCAAAAAGATTGTTATCTGCCGACTGAAATGCTTTCCTGTATCTGCGTTGAGGATCTGTTCTCTTGGGTACAGAGCCAGAACCAATCCTGACGTGGCCAGGAATCCGAGGATGGGGGTGGGGGTTTAATAGCCTGGACCAGAGCTCTGGGCTGCAGGGAAAATCCCCTGTGCTTGTGATGAAACACAGAGGGGTTCCCTCTCTTTCTTAGCCCTTAACTCAGTCCATCTGCATCCAGAGGGTAGGGACCAGCCAAAGGTCTCCTGGCCGCCACTGCCTGGGCTTTGCCCCGGCCTCATGTGTACGGGCAGCAGGGCCTGAGGGCTGAGCGCTTCTGTTGCTGCTGTTAGTTATTTCTTTCACAAAACAATGTACAGATCATGTTTATTTAAAAGGTAAGAACTCCCAGGTGCACACGTGAGGCACAAGGAGGAGTGAGATCTAAAGCTTCCTTACCGTCTACTATTTAAGTGGCCCCTTAGACATTCTGCCATCTTGCATTTTTGCAAACGTTGCTTGATCTTTGAAGATCTAAACTAACCACGAACAACAAACAAACCTAATGAACGTCAACTAGCAGCTACAGAATTTCCTTGATTCCTTTATACATGTTAATTGTGTAACCGACATAAACCTTATTGTAGCCAGTATGCCGTGAATGAAAAAACCAGCCCTAATTCTGTGGCTCAAAATAACTACAATTAGCATTTCCGCACAGGCCCTTCCATTCTTCTGCTTACGTATGTGTGTTGGGCTCAGCCTCACTCAGGCTCCGGACCACACATATGAGAAGTGTGCAAGGTTCAAATCCAGGGCTGGCTGGGACATGCAAGTTCTCAGAAGGAGCTTAGGAGAGCCAGACTCACCAAATGGCTACACGGTAGCTTCCAATTATGGAGTGCTTACTGTATGCAGGCATTAACGCGATACCATGTAAATCTTCCCTGCGACCTAGCACGGGGTGGGGGTCCTCATTTCCCATTTCAGAGATGGAGAAATCGAGACCTGAGACGTAATATTTGCGAGTGAGTAGAAAGCTGGGATTCCAGGCCAGGACTGGTGCCGGTATGGTGAGGAAGAAGTGTCCAGTCTTACCTTACTGATTTGGATTTGATACGTAGCTTGGGGTTTCTTTTCTCCCTTCCCATATCTTTGGCGGACCAAGAAAAGAAGGGGCGTTTACTCCAATTTGAAAAGCTGGCAGAAAAGACTGGCCTGGAGAGGGGCTGGTGTCGCCAACAATATTCCCTGCGACCGACAGCCAGCCCTGCCTCTCTGGGCCACGTTTATCTGTCTGTTCATCACAGGTGTGCCCAGCTCGGGGTCTCAGAGAGCTCCCGGCTCTGCCATTCTCTAACTCTAGCTGGTCCCTGCATACATGCACCACGCACAAACTGGAGGCCACAATGTGATTTGTGGCACTTGCCTCCTAGCATCAAAATAACGACCCTGAATACACAGGAAATACCATGTAGATTACCCTGCTCCAAGGAAAAACAGTAAGCAAGCCCCCCCCTTTTTTTTTATTAGATGTGAGGGGAGGGTGTGGACAAATTAGAAATCATGGTAAGACATGTAAGAGACACAAGCAGGAGGGACTCCCCCAATGTGATTCTGTTCCACGACATGGCCACCGCCCCCCCCACCCCCCCACACCCCCCCCCCCGCCCCCGGCCAAACCAGGGTGTGTAGTTTCTTGTCCTGTCTCGGAGATGAAAATACTGGAAGGGCCGACGGAGGCTGTGAACACAGGCCACACACACTACTGACACCTCCCAGCCTGGTCTGGACAGACGGCGGAAGTGAACAAAGGCCTTCAGAAGCTTGGTGCGCAGACTCTGATGTGTATTCGACAGTGTAACTCATCAAAAGTAGAACGGGTGGGCACCTAACCTTCACTAAAACAAGAAAACATGTTGCAATACCATCCTCACTCTTTTGGGAAAGCAAACACAGGCATTTCTGAGATTCTCTCTGTCCCTGAAGTATAGCAGTGTCACACGCAGCTTTAGGCTTGGGAACACTCTGAAGGCAAGCTCCATGCCTGAGAATTAACATAAAAATGCCGCTAAGCTTTTTTTTTTTTTTTTAATCATTACAACACATCCTGAAGAGGTCTGAAAATGTGAGAAGCAGCATTAGCCATGTAGACAGTATTTACAAAGGACTGATACATGGGGCCCTACGGTCTAATTGAAGATAACAAATGATTCAGAGCTCTGGCAGGCTCTCCTGAACACTTCGATCATTTCAACAAACGCTGCAGAGAAAGGACACGCCTCTGGTCAGCCTTCGAGGTGCGAGCACGATCCTATGTGCTTTCAGTTGAACGAGATCCTGGTTATACCATATTGCCCTGGAAGTTACAAAATCTCGGTGCAACTGGCCTGCTCATTCTCATTTTATTTTTTATTTATACTTAAAA
>NW_024412396.1:62060285-62126671 GCF_014898765.1 Herpailurus yagouaroundi
GGAGAGGGAGAGGGAGAGGGAGACGGAGAGGGAGAGGGAGAGGGAGAGGGAGACACAGAATCCAAAGCAGGCTCCAGGCTCTGAGCTGTCAGCACAGAGCCCAACGCTGGGGCTCCAACTCACAAACCACGAAATCGTGGCCTGAGCTGAAGTTGGACACCCAGGTGCCCCTAGTCTTACTTTTATTGAGACATAATTGACATACATTATATTATTTTCAGGCGTACAACAGAGTGATTTGGTATTTTCCTACATTACAAAATGACCATCATCACAAGCCTAGCTAATGTCCATCACAACACATAGATTGTTTTTCCTTTGGGGATGAGAACTTTTAAGATCTACTCTCCTACCAACTTTCAAATACCCAGTACAGCAATGTTAACTACAGTCACCATGCTGTGCATTCTATCTCCAGGACTTATTTCATACCTTATACCTGGAGGTTTGTACCTTTCGACGACCTTTATCCATTTCCGCCATTTCCCACTCTGGCCGGTTTTTAAGTCTCAAAAGTTTTCAAACGTGCTCTTCTTCACTAGCAAAATGCTTGCCGTGAAGTTTCAAGGTTTTAGTAACGATTTCTAAATCAATTAATTACTCCCCCCAACATAGTTATTCATCAGGTTACCATGGTGGCCTGAAAAACCACTCCTGTTTAGGTAAAAATTTCAAGCTCGTTAGGAGTCTCCTATGTGTTCCGGCAAAGAACTTCTCTCAAAGTTTTTGCTAGAGTTTTCATTTTTCCCCCCCTCGTGTCACTTACAGTCACATCAATTCATCTTAACCTACATTTAAGAGCCTAACTCTGGTTCTCATTTTTTTTTTTTTTTTTTAAAGCCCACTCTCGGGTAAGATTGACATTTCAGTAATCGCTGCCAGCTGGCATGTTCAAAATGGAATCTAAATATTGTATTAACAATATCAATAACAAGCAGGTTCGGCGGGCCTTAATAAAACACGCTTGAATTGTGAGAGAAATTCTTGTTATTCTGTGTTTCACCAGCTTTAATTTACTACATTGATTTAATAAAAATCTAGGACAGTCTCGTCTTTAATCGTGTCAGAATTCTGAGGTTCGCTACATGTGCATAGGGAAAATCTGAAATCAAGCAGGTGTAACGAAATTTTTGTTGCCCAATCATTTTTGAAACTTTTGACTGAAGTAACACAACCAATAAAGCCCGCATACGTTGTTCAGCTCAATGAATTTTCACAAACGATTTACCTGGGTCACCAGAACCCAGATGAACTAGCTGCCAGCTCAGGAGCCTTCTTCCACCCTCTCCACTCACCACCCCCCCAGAGATAACCACGACCTTGGTTTCTCCTTGCACGTGTTCCCTGTGAACTCTGGCAGGGGGGCCGGGGAAGGGTGGCGATCACCCTGTTAGAGTCACTAAGTGCTGGCCTGCACATTATTTCACTTCCTTTGTGGGAAGCAGGTGGTATCCTCCCGATTTTACAGATGAAGAAACAGAAACTCACAGGTGAGTATCTGACCAAGCCGAGAAGCACGAACGCACAGGGCCAATGACTATACAGCTCGGTGTGTGGGTGGGGGAAGGGGACTGCGAGGGACCGCCCGTCAGATCCAAAGCCAGGTCCCTCCAATGCCAAGCTCAGTTCTCCAAGTTTATTGATTCGCATGTCCAACAAATGCCGTTTATAGTTAGATGGCCTCATACAGAGAACAACTACGCCACCCCCTTGACCCCAGCCCCCAACCCCCACGCACACTCACGCAGGAGGACGGTTTCTGAAAGGGAGCTCAGGTTTTCATTTAGCATGTTGTCGTCCCCTCGCTACGTTCGGGATCGTGAACGATTTTGTGAGTCTCTGCGTTAACAGTGTCTTAATTTTAAAAATTAAGCTGGGAACCAGCAAGTGAGTCTGAAGAGGCTCCATCTCTGGTCCCGAACTGGATTTTCATCACTCAACTGCTCTCCAAATTATACTGATTTATGATGTGATTATTACGGTTTTCCTAAGTAGCCTGGGTAATGAGAGAAACGCAGAGACACCCCAGACTGCAGTAATGGGAGGGGGGGGCTCTAACACCACTCCGTCTGCCCTGCCAGCTCCCCACCTCACCTCTGCTTCTTAGCCCACGCTCTCCTCTCGCGGGGTCAATACTGCGCCTCGCGTGGCCTCCCAGCCTCGGCCCCAGCGGTGCCCATGGCGACTCACATTGTTCCCAGCGCCTTCCGCGGTGACCTTGCGACACTGAGCCCGTGAAACCGACTGACCGCCCAGCGGCGGTTTTCCGGCCCATGTTTGTGAAGATAAGCTCTCAGTTCCTTACCTTCCTTACGCGCCTAATTTCAGTGTAAGGCTGAAGCTGCACCACCTACCCCCCAAGTCCTCAAAGTCAAAGCCACTACCTTTATCAGAATCTCCCCACCTTTCTGCCTGGAACACAGTGCCTTCCCCTTCCCCTCCTCTTTCCTGTTAGGAACGAGGCAAGCTACCTCAAAGGGACACGGTGACTTCCCTCTCCAGCCTGGCTCATCACACTTCTTTGTCACATCCCAACGTACCGCCTGTGTACTTGCTTGTGACCCCTGCCTTCGGCTGTGGGCCTCACTACTTTGTGGGCTTGGCTAACTGTCGCTGCAACGTCACGGCGCCTCTCGGAGAGACACCGAGCAGGGCACCGTTGACCGTGTCGGGCAGACTTAGGGGGAGGCAGGGACAGCAGCCTCACACGGCACTAGCAACGCCCCTCGCGGAAGTCTTCTGTGACTCCTGACTTCCTTCCCTCCGAGTCTGAGCTCCTCTGCGATGGCACAAACCACCGAGGCTTCTTGGTGGTTCTGCCCCCCCCCCCCCCCCCCCAGCCCCAATTCAGATGTTGAGGCTTTAACCCTCAGTGTGGCAGAATTTGGGTAAGGTTACATGAGGACATAAGGGCGGGGCTCTGATGCAATAGGACGCTAACAGGGCCCTAAGCCAGTAGGCTGGTGTCCTTAGAAGAAGAGGAAGAGACCAGGGCACGCGCATGCACACAAAGGAGGCCATGCGAGGACACAGTGTGCAGGCAGCCATCTGCAGACCAGGAAGAGAGGCCCAGGAGAGATCAAACCTGCCGCCCCCTTGATCTTGGACTTCCAGGCTCTCGAACTGTGAGGAAATACATTTCTGTTGTTTAAGTCACCCGGCCTGGGGTGTTTTGTTATGGCAGCTCCAGCCGCTTAACACATTCACCCACTGTCCAAGCATCTTGTGTGCTAAAGATGGGGCTCTGGGGACTGACCCTGGCTGCGAAGGGAAGTTCGTGAAGATACGGAGGCTGGCTGCTCAGGGTTGGCCCCCAGGAAAGGGCAGTTGTAGCCCATGTTCCGTCGCTCCCTTATCACCAATGCGGCAACTCGAGTTAAAGCAGGACGTTTTCGGCAATCCCCACTCCGCCAGGAAAAGTGAATGTCATCATTAACTAAGATTCTGGGCCTCTGGGAAATTACTTTAACTTGATGGACACCACCTTATGCCCTGAGATCTTGACAGTCCTGTACACCCATGGATAACGGCCATTACCATGAAAAGAAAGCTGGGGGAGTCCCAAATGCGAAGGTATGCGCCTCCTGGCCTCGGATCTTCTACTTAGTGGCTACATACACTTGCATGTGTAACCTAATGTTTCTGCGTCCTGTGCGTTTTCTTTTTCCTTTCTTTTCTACAGATTTTATTTTTAAGTAATCTGTACATCTGACACGGGGCTTGAACCTACAACCCCGAGATCAAGAGTCTACAGACCGAGCCGGCCACGTACCGTCGCGGTGCTTTGCTTTTTAAATAAAATGGCTGTGCCGTTGTGACGGACAGTTCCCTTTTCCCTTCTTTGAGAATGGACCCAGACTTGCATCTGGGGAACCGTTCACCTCCCAATCCACCCGCGTGCTCCCAAGTGACGTTTCCAGCCCCCAGCATACAACAATCGGTGGTGCCTCTCCTCCCAGTTCCTCTGGTCACACTGATGGTTCCCGGTGGTCACGTGATGCGGGCCGATCTAATGACAATGCTGCTCAGAACTTCTCCTGAGGACACTGAGGAAATGCCAGATTCAAAGCCGGTGTCTGCAGCCCAAGAGGCTGTGGCAGCCACCTTGTAAACTCAGTGTGAGCTTCTCCGAGCTTATTTCCGCCAAAGGCGAAGGTGAGTTGGGGGACAGAGAGAATAGGCATTATTACTACCATGATCCTCAGTGGGCCTCCTAAGACCAACGGAGAGGTTGGAACTTCACGGACACACAGAAACCACCAGTGACATACATTTAGCTGAACTGAGGCCGTTCACTTAGAGATTCGTTGTCAGTGAGGACTCTGGGTGCACACACACATACAGACACACACACACAACCCCCCACCCCCCCCCCAGTCAAGCTGGGTTAAGTAAAATGGGGAATTCAGACTTCATCTAATCCAACCATGGGGAGGACAGTGGTAAAGGGCCCCTCATCTCTGTTTCTTGGCCTTGGTGCCATTTCTTAGATGCTGGTTGACTCTGTGTGGTACCCTTTGTTGAATCTAGCCTATCTTTCAGAGCCCCCAGATCCGAAGTAAGAAGAACCTGGCCTGCGATGGGTTACATGCCCCTATCTCAACCAACTGCTAAGACCAGCGAGCTCCTGTAAGAAGCTGGCACCCCTCCATTTGCAACATACATATTGGAAGGTGGGTCAGGGGAAACAGTGGGCTCCACGAAAGCCCTCCAATTTAGCTGCAAAATTTTAAAACTGAAAACTTTGGGGTGCCTGGGTGGCTCGGTCATCAGTGCAGTGTCTCGCTCTTGATTTTGGCTCAGGTCATGATCTTGTGGGGTCAGGTTCGTGAGATCGTGCCCCAAGTCTGCTTGGGATTCTCTCTCTCCCTCTCTCTCTCTGTCCCCCCTTCCCTGCTTTCGTGTGCGTGTACTCTCTCTCGCTTTCTCTCAAAATAAACATAAAAAAAAAAAGAGTGAAAACTTCATTCATAATTGTTTCCACCCCCAACCATGGCCAAACTTAAAGAATGAAGTCTCTAAGAGTCTGAGGAATACGGTACATGCAAATGAGAAACAGCATTGGCCTTTCTACACGCCGCGGCCTTCTCATCTCTTGTCATGATCGTCTTCACCATCTTGCTCACATTGTGGAAAATGAACCCACAGCCAAGACACTAGGTTAGAGCAGTTCTATACACAGACCTGTATCCTAACACCTGAATGCAATTCGTGTCAAATTAGCAGCATGAGATCATTCTAAATATGCCCCATAAAAAAAAAAAAATCACAGCTTCAGACGGGGCCAACCCATGTGTACTAGGGTCACCATGAACTGGGGGACAAGTTCAGTATGATCCCTTAAATGATTTTCTAAGGTTCTTGATCACTGCAAGTATGTCTCTCCTTTCTTTACCTCCCACCTCTGAAATGCATCTTTGCAAACAGTTCGTACTCTGGCACCATCAGAGACGCTGAGAGGGGGAAAAAGACAGGAGTACAGATCGTAAGCCATTCTAACTCATCCCCAAAGAACCTCCTTTCTCTGGGTCACATTTCTGCAAGATCTCAGTCACCCCAAAGTGTCTGTGAGAGCAGCTGGTAAGAACTCTGTTCTACTCCTCTTTCGGGTATTAGGTATCTCGTGGGTATTTGCCTTCATGTAGCAGGAGCTTCACAGAGACTGGAAACAGTCTTAAATACTCCTGAAGGTAAAATGTCAGTTCAACTGGGGGAAGGGTTTATGTTACTGCTATTTGGGGGTGGAAGGTATCAAAACCCTTAGGAAATTGCAAAAATGCTATCAATAAGCATAATGAATTCTATTGATGAAACACTCAGTTATTGCCAAGCACTGTCCCAGCCCCAGTACATACAGTATCTTTTAATCCCATGAAATAGTGCTATCCATTGACCCGCTAAGAAGGAAAGGCTCAAACCCATCAGGCAAGCTGCTTGAGGTCACACAGCTGGGGGATGGCAGAGGCTGGCCTCTGTACCCAAGACTGGCCAGCTGTAAGGTCTCTACTCTTCTCTCCCGGGCAGGCTGCCTCCCCTGGAGTGAAAGCAGTGGTGACAGGAGCTCCCGCAGAGTTCCAGGGATGTCACACACACTGTCATCAGCTAATCCCCACAATGATACCAATCTTGCAGGACTGGTATTTTTGCATTTTGTTGTAGCTCAAGGAAGTTCACATAACTTGTCCAAGGTCAGGCAGCAATTAGGCAGCCAGGCAGGGAATGGATCCAGGCACAGCTGATTTGAAAACTGAGGTCTTTTATCCTCAGGCCATCATTTGCAAAGGCCAACTGGAGAGCTGGGTGGGATAGAATCACCAAAGAAAAGAAGGGCAGGAGAATTTATTCTTGCAGACTCACAACACGAGGAGGTAAAAGCCTGAGTGCCTGGGGCTGCATTCACTCTCGTAGGCGCGCGCGCGCGCGCACACACACACACACACACACACACACACACACACGCACATTCCCAACCTATCATGTGCTCCTCGGTGAGCGCTACACCCTGGAGTTCTCAGCCACGCCTTCTGGTCGCTGAGGGAACCAAACAAAAACACAAACTTGACCTCTGCAAGTTTACAGGTAGATGCTTTTAAGTGCACTTCTGCAACTGTAATGTGAACAGCTCATTGAGTACATTCTAAAAAACTCTTCATCGCAAGCCTCTTGGCAATTGCATAAAAATATTTCTAGACTTCCATCCAAGCGCAGTTAAACAGAACTTCAAGGGGAATGACTTTTCCAATTGTATTTTAAGATTGAGCACTTTGATAAAAGCAGGCTCTGCAGTACAATGTGATCCAAAATTGTGTAATCTTTATATATTTTATAATCTGATACAATTTAATAGATAAGAAAAACAGTTTTAGTGCTCAAAACTTAAAACTGTAAGGATATATTCCTATTGATGGATTACAACTGGTGTAAAAATATCTGTATTCTCTATCTACTACTATAAAGTCCAGAGAGGCTCAAAATATTCATTCTGTAAAGGTGTGAGTTCCTCTCATTGTATTAGTCTTTGGATGACTAACTTCAGGATTTCCTTTTTCTCTATCCACAGTCTTTAAAAGATCTTAAAGTCAGCTGTTTACAACAGTCCTGTGCGGGGGACCAAAAGAGACAGGAAATACCTCAATGCCTTGAATGATAAAAGACAACAGAAGGATTCATTTCCATCTTTCTGTCTTGTCATTATAAACTGCTTTTGACCATTACAACAGGATTGGCCCCAGCCCCAGTCTGTAGCACAACGCAGAACAGGTCAGCATCTCAAGTGAAAAACTTCAAAAACAACTTAACCCGTACCGGACCAAAGATGAGCTAGGGTGAGTCTAGGTTTCCGATCCTGGATCTGTGACCTCGAGCAGGACATTTGTTGGGGCTTTACTTTTCCCATCTACAAAATGGGAGTAAGAATACCTAATGTATAAGGCTAATATAGGAATAACGTAAAGAACATATATGGCCAGACACAAAAGGTCACATTTTATATGATTCCGTTTATGCAAAAATGTCCTGAACACACAGGTCCCTAGGGACCGACAGTAGACTACTGGCAGTGCGCTGAAGGCCCTGTGCCTCTGTAGCCATCAGAGCTGACAGCGTCACTGGCTTCTCTGTGTCTGCGGGTGCTCCGGCCTGTCCCCTCTTTCTGAAACTCTTTGCCCTTCATTTCAGCGACTTTCCCCAGTTTCCGACTAAGCTGCTTCTCTGCTGTCGTTGTTGTTGTCTTCACTACCACCGCTTTCCATCATAAATCCACGTTTTCTAACATGTCCATGTTGGAAAGGAGTTCATTCTGTACTCCTCTGAAAATCTCATCTGTGCCCATAAATGCAGTGGCCATTTGTGGATTCACACGTTTCAGCATTCCCTTCCTAGCCTTGACCTCCCTTCTCCTAACTCCAGCCTGTGTCCCCTCCTAGCGACATCACCCTGGAACAGGAGGACCAGCCCACGGACCCTGCTTGGCAGGTGCCTGTCCCAGAGGAAGCTCTCAATGCCACGTCCCCCGGTCAAACTGGCAGCTCCTCTGACTTCCCTATTTCTGTCCACAGGGTACCATTTCCTCAGGGTGCAACACTGGGCTCCCGTGAAAATCTCAGACGGTGGGAGAGAGACCCGCTGACGTCCGAGTCAGAAGGGAACATCCAGGCTATGGATGTTTTCTGAGATTCCACGCCAGGCTGGAGACACTGGGAATGTCGCAGTAAGTGCAGATGGGGCAAGTCTGGATTCCCAGGAGACGGTGACGTCAGAACTGACCAGAGGCTTCTTTTGAAACTGCATTTCCTTATATTTTTTCACTAACGTAAGAGCCTGTTCTCAGTGACCGCACAGAACATGAGTGACTAAAGAGGTGGCCAGCGAGTCTTTAAATTCACCTGTGAACAAAAACAGCGTCCTGACTTTATTACTGTGATTACATAAATACCTTTACAGATACCTCAGCGCGGAACAAGACAAATGATGCCAAGAGAAAGGGGCCCCTCCTAAAACCCAAAGGTCTCTGCAGGCTGACAGAGTAGAGAAGGCAATTAGGCTCAGGACTTGGGGGGAAATGTAGGCAGGTTTTCCTCTCCCCCTTTCTGTTATTACTGTATTTTTTCCAAAACGGGTGTGCCTGGGGACAAGAGTCAGGAGATTTATGCATTAGGTGGATGCCCTGGTTTGCAAAATGGACAAAGGAGGCAGCTTGCCAAGCACATTAGATGAAAGAAGTCAAACAGCCCAGGGGCTGCAATCAAATGTGGCAGAGATGAGTGGGGGAGGGTCAAGGCGAAGCCCAAAGGCCCTGAGATCCCATCCGAGGTCTTTCTGGACAGAAGCACCAGAAGTGCCTGGAGGCCGGAGGCCGTGTGGAGATGGGATCCCGCAGAGCCATCCTGGTTCCACGGGGAAGGAAACGGGGGCTGGCAGCGAGAATGGAAAGCCACGCAAAGGAGAGATCAGGAGTCCACTCCTTTGAGGTATATAGGAACTTTTCACCTTGAATACATGTGCCAGGAGGAATGATCAGAAACCCCGGGAATGAAACAGAAGTTTATAAACCTCTGCCGTGACAGAGCGTTTGTGAGGGGCCAGGTAGGCCCTGGTCTGGACTTGTGTTTTCAGGTTCACATTCGCCTCTAACCTCCGCAAAGGTTCTGGGGAACACATCTGGCAAAACTGAGGCCCAAGGTCAAACACCTGGTGCCCAGGGAGGGAGGAACTCAACCCTGGGTTGACGCGATGCTAAATCCGTGCTCTCGCACGTGGCTGTCTACGCACCTGCCGTGTACATACAGTTATAGAGCAAGGGGTAAAGCTCCGTGCGTGTGAACTGGGTGACCTCGCAAGGAAGCAGTCCTATTTGAAAGGAATCGGAGATAAAGGGATGAACAAATAGTTTAGATCTATCTATAAATCCAGCAGGATCTGGGGCATCCCCCGTCTTTGGCCCTGTTCTGAGAATCACTAACCCAGCAAAGGAACAAGGGAAATTTTAGCAGGGAAGGTAAAGAGCGCAGGGAAATCAATCACATTCAGAGATTCCAGCTCTAGTTTCCTATTTTCCCAGGAAGTTCCAATAACTAACTCTGACCGGGAATGTAGCATGTCCTAAATGCCTTCTAATGCGAATGTCTTGAATCCTCACAAGAACCCTAGGACACCAGCGTCACTATTGTTATCACGCGCCCCCCCCCCCCACCCCCAGCGAGGTTTGGGCGGTCAGGCAAGAAGCCAAGACCGGGCTCATTTCCATGCTTATTGCCTCCCTGAGATCCACGGGACCTCCCAGAGCTGTCCTGCTCGAGGTTTGGAATCTTCAGCCAGGCTGCCACCATGCTGTCTCCTCTCCTCGGACCCACCTGCAGACACAGCTGGCTGAAAGCACCACTCAGTTTTCCACCGAGCTACAGCTAAGCCTCAAATCCATTTTGACCCACGTTTAGGAAACCAGTTGCTAGAACGGAACACAGCTGGTATGTACTCCACGGGAAACCGCAGCCACCACTGAGGTCCACTCGTTCATTCACAAGGAAGAACGTGAAAACATAGGGATGCCCAGTGGCTGGCCCGAAAGTTCACCAGGTGGCAGACCTGGGACCACAACCAGGACCCCTTGCTTGTAATCCGGTGCTCTGCCCACTGGAACTTGTTTCTGATACACGGAGCCCTTGCTCTTGAGCCTTTCGCAGCAGGAAAAACGATCAAAGTGAGGTATGACGTGCACCATAGCAGAAACAATGCATAGCAGAGCCTGGAGCAGAAGGTGAGGGCGGTGGAGAGCAGGTGCAAGGATATTAACTCCCAGGAAAGGAGGCACCTGAAGCCAACCTGGAACCTGGGAACCCGGGACTCCCCAGAGCAGGTCGTCCAATGGTCACAGTCAACCTGGGACGTGTGTGACCAAGGGCGAGCACACCTGTGCGCTCACGGGAACAGCATGCATCGGACAGCAAAAGAGCTGGTTTCCTTCGTCCCCACCTGCTTGCGGGCCTACAGCAGCACCAACCTGCTCCGTGCACTCAGAACACCCTGGAGCTCTTCCTTCCATTTCATTAGCTCATCCCGTGGGTTGTCAGAAGCGAATGGAAAAAAAAATCTGTTACGCGTGTTATGGACTTTATTTTAATTCTTCCGCTGCATCCTAAGGAAACAGATTTAATAATAATTAGTGGCCCAACCCTGGAGTGAGGGAGAGAAGGAAGGCGGAGGGAGGGCCGGGAAGGCCGGCGGGGAGGTTGCAAGCGGGCATGGCCGGGGCGAGATGTCCACGTTCCAGCAGATCTGCCAGGAGGGCTGGGGTGTGTGGTGTGACGCCAGAGCAGGCGGGGCCCTGGAAACACCTGCTCAGAGGCAGAGGAAGAGGAAGAGATAAGAGGCAGGTGGTCCCGAATGGTAAGCAAGCTCAGAGCTATGAAGGCCGAGGCTGGCCTCTGAACGAAACTGCTTACGGACCCTACAAAGACCCAAAGGGCAGAAGTGGAAGACAAGATGACCGTGGCTCATAGGAACTTTTAGAAGAAGGCAGGAAGAGAAGAGAATGGCAATGCTGTATGCAGTGCTGGGATGAAACATCCAGGGACCACATGAAGCGTTAGACCAGGGGTAAAGAATGTGCTTAACTAGGAATCACTGCCTCATTAAAATAATCCATCCAAGGGTGATGTTTAAATAAAGTAACCCAATTTTAAGTGTAATGGGTGAATGGAATGTGTATGTGTGGGTGGGTGGGGGAGGCGCAAGGGAGTTTGGGGAAGAAAAAAAAAAAGGAGAACGCTTTACTCTCTCCGTTACAAAAAAATGAGACGTTATTAACTAATAAAATAAAAAAGCGTATTTCAAACGCACACCGACCGTAACAGAGACACGCAGACATGCGGAGGGGACAGTTGGAGACACCTGTCAGCTGGTCACTCCTGCAGGGCTCCGAATAAGCCACACTCATCTGTTTGGACCTGCCCTGGGTCCCCTTTAAACAAAGGGTTTGTCCCCTTCCGGCACACAGCTAGGTTTCCATTGTACAAGAACTGAAGTGCTCTCTGGTCCCTGAAACTGCTAACATCCTAAAATTGTCTCTAGCAGCCTAAATGGCATTTAAAATAAATACTGTGAATTGATGAAATGGCCAATTATGTTAAGTACCCATGCCTGGTGTAATCCAAACCAAATCTTCCCCCATTATCCTCAAAACTGCTAGATGATTCAGCAGGCCCTCTCGCCAGTGACTCTGCAAGAACCAAACACAGAGGCCACACTCTAGCAGGACCCTGAGTGCTTCCTTCCAGTGAATGCTTACAATTGGTTTTATGCTAGAAAAAAAAAAATAATAATAACGACTATGTTTCTGCCAGACAGCTAACAAACCAAACAACTATCTGACTTCGTACATGGGTTCCCCACTGGAACCATGATGCCACATTGTGCCGCGGACTTCCAGGATTTAACTGCTACCATACCCTCTGTGGGCAGCATGGCGTTCTGAGGCAGATCCTGCTGAGAACATGGGATGTCATCATCCCAAAGTGCCCGTGAATCACTCATTGTCCGCACCTGCCACATAACGTCCCCATCGCCACGCCCTCTCTTGCCTCCAGACTCTTGCTGCCCCCTCTTGCAATGCCCTTTGTTCGGTTTCCACACACACAGACTATTTTTCAAGGTCTTGTTCAAGGTGTCAACTCTCCCAAGAACTGACAGCCCCTACTCTCCCACCGTCCTGACAAAAATAAGCCCCCCTCCTCCAAATGACGAGACACATCAGCTTCTTCGGCCATGCCCAAGTTCTCTTACCTTCCACCCCAGGGCCACTGGGCACAGTAGGTTCTCCCTGACCCCCGGGTAGCCCGGGTCAGACAGTTCTGCTTGTGGCAGGGGTGGGCTAGGCTAATTATCTAGAAAAAAATGTCCTCCTGCTTGCTACAGAGGGAAAAGAAGGAATGTGTGCATGTTTTGAAAATGTATAAAGGTGAGAAAGTGAGTATATAAATCAGGTATGTTTTCTTCTACTTGATTTTTGAAAAAAAAAATTTAAATGTTTCCTTATTTTTGAGAGAGAGAGAGAGAGAGACAGAGTGCGAGCGGGATTGGAGCAGAGAGAGAGGGAGACACAGAATCTGAAGCAGGCTCCAGGCTCTGACCTGTCAGCACAGAACCCATCACGGGGCTCGAAACCACGAACCGCGAGATCATGACCTGAGCTGAAGTCGGCTGCTTAACCAACTGAGCCACCCAGGTGCTCCTTCTACTTGATTTTAAACTAAACATTCCACTGGCATGGACTGGGCAGCTCCGTTGTTTATATACCCATATTTTTATTGTAAAACGTTCACTCATGGGCATGAGCGATTTCCTGATGAACCATACCCCACCAAAGGACTACGAAAATATTAATTAGGGAGAACATGCACATAGTTTGAAAAATCTTAGCAACAATAAAAGTGTCTCCTGAACTCCATATATAGATCGAGCAAATATAATACACAGCAAAGAAATATCGCAGGAAAAACTTAACAAATCCTTGCCTACCCTCTCAAACTCCAACCAAGAGTCTTCTGATCTTCACATGTACAAAAAAACAAAACAAAAACAAAAAAGGAGGGCTGCATGGAATTGGATGGGGACCGAATGAGCATCTGAAATCTGTAATAATGGAACTCTCAACACTTAGAATAATCAGAATTTTAAACCCTATCTGGAAGAGGAAAAATGTCCACACCCATGAGATAGGATCTCATAGTGAATCACTCAACTTCAGAATCTCATTGATGTTTTCTTCATGTCTCTGCCCAACAGAAACAACCAAAACCAATATCCTAAGAGCGAGTCTTAATATGAAACTTAATGAGCAAAAATCCTACAAGAAAATGTGCTCGCCAAGTAAAATCCCTCTCCTGAAAATAATCCAAACTCGAATGATACTCGTATTATTGTTGTAGATCTGGAGGAAAAATAAACATGCACATAACTTTGAAACTCACTTGAAAAAAATTCCCAAAGGCTCATCATAATTGGTTTCCATTTTTGCTATCTGAAGGGAGAACAGATTTTTTTTTAATTATGTATTAATCTTTGAGAGTAGAGGGAGTTCCCTTTTTTCCTTAAATATTAAAGGTATCTATAACAGTCATTAAAATTAGGATTAGTCAAAACTTCCCACCTCAATTTCGCCCGTACCAAGCAAAAAGGCAAGGAAATCCTTCAGTTCCTGATTTCACGGGCTATGAAAAAGCAGTATGCAATTGCATGGCCTATAAAACAACAACACAAATGTGGTGGCATCTCTTCGAGCTACTCTGGAAACCTGAAGATAAATGTCCCTTTTCTCAGCCACAATTATATTCTACTCCTTCACATGCCTGGCCAGCCCTCGGCATGTACTTTTAAGGAAAAGAGGCTAACCAGCTCTAAACCAACGGAAAGGTGTGGAATATTCTGTACAAGCCCAGCCCAGTTCTAAAGCTCTTGGTATGACCGGATTCATCTGCTTTTGGCCAGCCGTGCCGCTCTGACCCTTACCGGGCCCGACGAGGTGAATGGGGACAGGAAACTGGGAGGGCCCTGGGAGCCACCGGATTCCAGCTTACTTGCACAGCAGACATCTCTAACAGAGATAACCCAGCATTATCCAGAAGGCATCTTATGGCTACTTTTAATTCTTTTTTTTGAATGTTTATTTATTTTTGAGAGACAGACAGACAGAGCACAAGCAGGGGAGGGGCAGAGAAAGAGGGAGACACAGAATCTGAAGCAGGCTCCAGGCTCTGAGCTGTCAGCACAGAGCCCGACGCGGGGCTCGAACTCAGGAACCGCGAGATCATGACCTGAGCCGAAGTTGGAGGCTTAACTGACTAAGCCACTCAGGCGCCCCTCTTCTGGCTACTTTTAACCATTCATTCTTCAACTTTATTTGGCCGTTTCAAAAGAAACTTAATAGCAAAAGTAGAGATGAACGGCAGTTGGAATTCTTTGGGCACGCTGGGGAGGACTGACGGCAAAGCAGCAGCTAAGGGTGGGCTGGACAACAGAAAGGATGTCCCCCTGCAAAGGACGGTCGTCGGGACAGGAGAGGGGTGGCTCACCTCCGAGCCTCGGAACAAACCACAGGCAACCAACCTTCCAGGCACACGCGGATGTTAGGGGACAGCAAGGAACGAGTGGAACCACCACAATAACCAAAGTGACAGAACCCCCCCCCCCCAACAGTCCTCGTTGACCCAAGCACTGAAAATACGTAATAGGGTTTTTGTTTTGTTTTGTTCCGTTTTGTCTTTAACCAGCTCCGTTTATGCTACTGTCATATCCTGACTGCCACATGATTCCAGTTTCACCAAAGCAAGCCGGACGCTTCTGGAATACGACCAGCGGTGACAAACCAAAGAACCAGTCCCAGATTTGGAATAACAATTCATAGCAACCAGGAGACGTGAGCAGGAAGAAGTAAAGAGACGGGACAAAGAGCCCCAACGCACAGCAGTCACACTTCTTCAGACAGTGCCCGCTCCTTAAGAGGACAGCGCTCTCCCACCTGCTACCCAGCGCAAGGGCGTAGAGCGAGGGGGTGGGGAGGGCCGCTCCTAGACACCTACCTTGCAGAAGGGCTCCATTTCTCTTGAAGAAGGTACTGCCCGGCCAGATGGGTGGACCTGATGTGCTGAAACACAAGAGAAGCCAGTGTGAGCATGGGCTCATTCACACTCGGAACAACCACCTCTCCAAATGTATCACCTAGAAGTCATGCTTTCCCACTGATGCATTATTTACACCCTCACCCTCTGGAAATACATCTCTAATTTTTTTTAAAAACATTTATTCGTTGCCCCCCCCCTTTTTTTTTTTTTTAAAGAGAGACAGAGCATGAGCTGAGACTGGACAGGGAGAGAGAGGGAAACGCAGAATCCGAAGCAGGCTCCGGGCTCTAAGCTGTCAACACAGAGCCCGACACAGGACTCGAACCCATGAACTGTGAGATCATGACTCGAGCCGAAGTTGGATGCTTAACTGACCGAGCCACCCAGGCGCCTCATGGAAATGCATCTTTAAAAACCGTGAGGTTTGGGTAGCACCCGGGTGGCTCATTCAGTTGAGCATCTGACCTCAGCTCAGGTCATGATCTCGCGGGTCACGAGTTCGAGCCCGGCACCGGGCTGGCTGCTGGCTGCTGGCTGCCTGCCAGTGCAGAGTCCACTTCAGATCCTCTGTCCCCCTCTCCGGACCCCTCCCCCCACCTTGCACTCTCCTAAAAATGAACAGACGTTTAAAAAAATAAAATAAAATAAATAAAAAATAAATTAAAAAAAAAACCATGAGGTTTCAGTTGAATGGGCTTCGTAGTTCACAGGGCAGAGCCTGTCTGCGTGGGTATCCCAGTTACTGTCCTGACCCTTCTCCCTCTTGGGCAATGAAATCACTTGCGGGTTAACGACATGGCAAATTCACACAGTTCAACGTCACAACTCGTAACTTCAGAATGGTTGCTAATTTATTCCCAATTTTATGAATTTACGTGGCAGAACTTCGATCTGTGTCTGCCGGGACCAAGTGGGTTTTCTGTCACTTCCTAGTGGCACCTGCCTGTGAGAAATGTGACCTTGCCTTCCTCGGCCTTTATCCTCACCAAAGCCTTAACATTACAGAAAGAGCTGTGATGGCCTCCCTCCCTCCCCCATCCCCTTGTTTCGTATCCTGTTTTCAATTTCTTGGCTTACAGTGTTGCACTCCGTAGCCTATAAAACATTTTGTAGACGCGCTACCGCCCACAGTCTGGTAAGAGGAGAGGCAAGAAAATAAGGAAGATCAGTACATACAAAGACACTTTACTACGTTTATAGATGAGCGTTTTCACGGTTTTAAGACACCCAGCGAGAAACTTTAGAATCAAGCCAGTCTTAGTAAAATATCCTTAGAGTGGGAAGTAGGTTATTCTAAATCAAGGATCGGTTTAGATTAATGTTAGAAAGCACTTAGTCAAAAACGTTACTACATCCAACGCAGGAGGCAGTATAAATTACCTTCACTAAAATAGTCCACGGCACATGATACTGGTTAATGCGCTGTCGATCACAGCACAAAAGGGAGAAGTTGGTCTGGTAACAGATTTTTAAGTTCAGTGGACATGTGCACACATAGTAAGACATCTGAGGGGCTACGTAACGAACACTTTACCAATCAGCCAGGGTCTCTGGTACTAACAGGATGGCAATCAATACTGTTAACAAGGAGCAACCCCAGTGACACATTCTGTTGACCAAAATTTCATTACCAGAGACGTCACAGCACAGCAGGTATAGGGACGCGTTACGTGATTGGTGAGGGGCGGAGAGGGAGGCAGAAAAGCGCCACAGCACATAAAAACACGGTTAAACATCAAAATAATGTCAAACGTGCTGGAAAACACGCACTTACGAACCCTGACGTAAGGGTTTGGTTTGGTTTGGGGTTGACTATACTCAGAGTAGGAAGCAAGATTAATGCACCGAACCTATGGCTTTTCCGGCAGCCCTCTAAGCTCTGGCCGTTGTGGCCTCTGGATGGCCAGGCTGACACACAGGACACCAGATCTGGCGGGGTCTTGGGGCTGCAGGATCATGGCAAGCTGATTTCTCTTTTGTCTGATTCCTGTCCTATTTTGTGGAGGCCTTTAAGGCTCAAAGATGCATGAAAAATAACGTGCATTAAAACGCTCAAGATTATCTTTTAGCAACTCCAGCCAGCTCCTTGGAATTTTACCATCTTATTTTTACAAGAAAGCAGGAAACAGCAAGCTGGCTGTTGCCGATCCTGAATCACCTGACTTCTAAAGATATTTAAAAACTGAGGACTTCATTATAGAGGAGCTGGTGCTTTGAGAGCATTCAGTAATTGAGTATTACCGCAGGAGCCTGAATATCCAGCTTACTTCCACCCAAATCTCCTCTTTATCCTGACCTTGATTTGGCGGAAAACTGACTAGACGCCAGGAATGGAGTAAATGTGGGGAACCGAGGTCGCGTAAATCCAGTGGTTTAAGATAAGGAAAATTCTCTGTATGATAGAAATCTACTCAGCAATTTCTACAGCATCCTTTTAACGTGCCTAAGTCACTGATCACTATTCTGGTAGTTTTGCACCACTGCCCACGTAATCAGTACTCCAGGCGTGGAGAGAGATTTGGGACTGGCCCACCCACCTGCTCTTACCTGGCTCCCACTGTCAGTGATGAATTCACCTATGGTCTCTTTCTAGCTCAAGTAAAGCTGGTTCCTGTCATGTTAATTGCGAAGTGTTGGAGCTCGCTAGCCAGAGAATCTACACGCTTCTTTTGGATGGTCCCTCAGAGAGAGAGAGAGAGGCAAACCCGAAGAGACTTTTAACTATAGAGAATACCCTGAGGGTTGAAGGAGGGAGGTGGGTTGGAGATGGGCTAGATGGGTGATGTGTCTTAAGGAGGGCACTTGTCGTGATGAGCACTGGGGTTTACACGTAAGTGATGAATCGCTAAATTCTACCCCTGAAACTTATATTACGTATAACTATATGTTACCTGGAATTTAAATGAAAACTTGAAACAAACAAGCGTACAAACAAAAACAATCTCAAGGCAAAATTCCAGGCTAGAAAAAGCAAGCGGGCTCACCGTATGTGAAAGACAGACACGTGGGCTCGTAATTAGCAGACACCACAACGCGGGGTCCACCAAGGTCTCGTTTCAATAACGCTCCAGCAAAAGTCCGTGACCTTCAGCACTACACGACAAACCCACTTGCGACAAAGGAAACCGACCAACAGGTGAAGAGGGCCTCGTCTGCCAGAAAGGCAGCGCGTGACCTGGCATTTGAGCACATTGATCCGGATGGTCATTAAGATCAGAGCTGAGCCAGCAACAATCCCAAGGGAGGGATGATGCCATCTTGAACAGCAGACCCAGCGGCTGCTGAGTCTTAGCCCTCAGGAAGTGCTGTACAATTGAAGCTGCCTTACTTTGAACTCCCCAGGGGACACCGTGGGTTAACAGGTTGTACAGCCCTAAGGTGGCTCTTGGCATAATGATGCGACCTGGCGTGGGTTTTCCCTCCTCTCGTGAGCCTCCATCGCTGTGAGACCCAGACAACTGTAACTAACCAAGACCCACACACTGGTCTGGACTTTCTGTGAGGGTAATGAAAAGCAAATGAAGAAAAGTACTTTCTTCTAAGAACTCAGCTACCAAATGTGAACTGTTGGTCCGTAAAAGAGAGAACAGGATACCATCACCACCACAATAGGATACTACACCTTGAGGTGAACCTCAAGGACATCATACTAATGAAACAAGCCAGACACACAGGGACAAATACTGTACTAGACTACAGTGGTCAAATTCACAGAGACAGAAAGCTGAATGCAGGCTTCCAGGGGCCGAGGGGAGAAGAAGGCGGGGGGGGCCGGGGGCTGGGTGGCTCAGTCGGTTGGGCAACCCGCTTCAACTCGGGTCATGATCTCATGGTCTGTGGGTTCGAGCCCCGCGCCGGGCTCTGTGCTGACAGCTCGGAGCCTGGAGCCTGCTTCGGATTCTGTGTCTCCTCTCTCTGCCCATCCCCCACTTGTGCTCCGTCTCTCTCTGTCTCTAAACGAACGAATGAATGAATGAATGAATGAATGTATCTTGGGCGCCTGGGTGGCTCAGTAGGTTGAGCGTCCAACTTCAGCTTAGGTCACAATCTCACGGTTTGTGAGTTCAAGTCCCGCATCGGGCTCTGTGCTGACAGCTCAGAGCCTGGAGCCTGCTTCAGATTCTGTCTCCCTCTCTCTTCTCCTCCCCGCCTTGTGTTCTATCAAAAATACACGAAATCCAAAAATTTTTTTCAAAAAAAGAATCATTTAATGGGCATAGAATTGCAGTGCCCTAAGCTGAATGAAAAGAATTCTAGAGATTGGTTACACAAGGTCAATGTACTTAACACTACTGTGCACTGAAAAAAACAGTTAAGATGGTAATATTTAATGTTATATATATATATTAATACAGTTAAACTTTTTAAACCTAAAATGATGGAGAGAGAGCCAACGAGTGAAGGAAGAAGTGCAAGATAGACACCAGAAGAAAGAACTCAAAGTCTAAAGGGTTTTAGGCGGCGAAGGACCAACCTATGTGCTGTGTCTGTGGAGGAACAGGTAGCAGCTCTGCTAGAAAGGTCCACAGCACACTAAAAAGCAGAAAACCCAAACTAAGGACAAGGAAATGGATATAGTGAGACCAGCCTGTCCGGATCTAGTATTTACGGAGGCCAGAGCCTGCCTAATACTTGGAGGCAACTCAACAGCCTCCAGTCATATTCTTAGCACCGGAATCAAAATGTGAAGGCCATCCCTTTGGACGTGTGACGTCTACCACCAGACTGTGTTTACCCAGAAATCAAACACTGGAAGCACTTGGAATAATGGGGAAATCCCCCCCACCCCCTCCAACCCCATACTTGAAAGTCTAGTGTTTTAACTCTAACTGTAGGCTCATTACCAGGAAATAACAGAAAAACAAATGTGACCTATAACACATACGACCACAAACTCCTTGGGTGAAAGACGCCAGTCACTGAAGTTCGGGATGAAGAAATCAGAGCAGGCCGGACAGAAACACACGTAAGAAGGGATCAAGTTTCATAAAGTATCGCTCACAATTTGAGAAGCACCACTAAAGAGCATAGACGAACGTTCAGAATTCTCGGGGACACTCTTGATACTTTTATAACCTTCCAGATAAAACAGGGCATGAGGGCGTTCAAAGGGATCTCAGTGGCTGCCTGGTTCCGTCCACGGTGTGGTGGGGACAGCACAAGATCTGGACTCGGGAGTCTGTGCAAAACAGAGCCTGAACGCCTTTCAACTTGGCCAAGTCTCAACTCCATGCCCGCAACCTGGAGGCAATGACAGCTCGTAGTGTCGGGGAATGAAATGCAACAACGGATGCTCAGTACGCCGCAAGAATCCCGGCGGTGATCCTGACGACCCACGATTAGGTACGGAGAACTTTAAGTGACGTGCTCGGTGCCACCACTTCCCCTCCGTCTCGCGCACTTTCCCAGTTTGGCTCTTCATTCCTGGAACAGATGAGGCAGCCACACCTTCATCTTCCTCTTTCCCATCTGGATGCTTAGCTCATTGCAAATGTTCCTCAGCCCCAAGTAGCCACCAACAGTTTCTAAAACTCAATAGGTTGTGAGAAGCAGCTTCGGAGGTGCCACCTACTCTAAATAAAGCAAGCTGAAATAAAAAGAGAGAACTCCGCGCCGGAACCTGCGCAGACCCAAACTGGCGAGTGCGGCCGCCACAGTGACCTTCCCGGGTCAGGTGGACACAGACCAGCACTGGCTAATTTTCGGGAAGGCATTTCTGAAACACTTAGACAAAAACGATCCGTGACCACAAAGGCTACAACAGAGAGCATGGCAAGATCACCCTGAGGGCAAAATACGGACCACGGGAAGAAACGCAGTCGCTTTGTTACCTTAGCCAAGTATGAAAACTAGAGACGCATCCTGCCTCCAACTGGATCGTGTCGCAAAGAGTTCTTGGGTGCCCATCACAGCCAAGGCCCTGGATGCGCTGGGGGTTGAAACGGCCATGAGAAGCGGACAGAGGGGCCTGGAGTGAGAGCGATGGTCAATGTTTCAAAACGGTCCACCCAGCACACTGTGAAGTTGAAGGCTTCCCTCCTTGGACACGTCTGAGAACCTCCCCAGGGAGGGAGAACCGCTGTGGAACTCCCCAGGGTTTCTTCACTTTGCTCTGACATCTGGGGCGGGAGAGCTCTTTGTCATGGGGGCTTGTCCTGTGCATTTCGGGATCTTCGGCAGCCTTCCCGGTCTCGACCCAGTAGATACCGGTAGCAACCCTTCCCCTGTTGTAACAACTATAGTTGTCTCCGGATACTGCCACCACTGGGATATCAAACTGCCTCCAGGTGAGGACCACTGGCTTGGTGGTCAGCAACCCAGCTAGGCTGGCCCCAATCTTCTCCCACTTGCCAAATCCCAGACCTCCCTCTCCACACCTCCGTCAGGCAATGTCACCTGCTCTTTTCTAAAACCAAAGCCATTTCGCATAAGCACACTCAGGCTCCGTTATTTCTACCTGTGTCTGTACCTTCTTCCTTGCAAAGTGGCATCCTACTGGCCTCTTTTCCTCTGGAACCTATCCTCCCTCTACTACCCCTTGGACCCTTTGTCTCCACTCGCCTCCCCCTTCTGAGGGCTAGTAACTTCTTATCGCACCCATCATCAAACTTCAACTAGTGTCCAGACTCTCTCCTCAGCTTTCATAGCTCTGCCGTGCGCTAACAAAGCCCCCAGCTGGCATGCGTGCCCAGCCTTGACCCCAGCACATCGCTGTCTCCAAGGACTGGCCACACTCCTCTCACATAGAGCAAAGGGCCCTTGAGGGCATGACAGCCTCCCTCCCCTCCTCCATGCGCTCACAAGAGAAGCTTGTCTTTATTTTCCTGATTACATAAACTCTATGACTTTTGACATTACCTATTTAATTACTTAGACATTATCCCTTTAAAATCCTTTCCAATTTTAACCTCAAACACCCTTCTGGCCTGGTTCTCCTCATCCCACTCTCCTTACTCTATGTCCCGTGAGCTCTGTCCAGCCTGGACCCCATAATTATGGGCATTCCAAGAATGTTAGCCCTCTCTCTTTTCTCCTCCTATTTCTTTCCTAGAAGAGTTCATGGACCCATGGAAAATCTAGCTTTTCCAATTCTGCATCTCCAGCTGACCTTCTCTCCAGACCGTGGAACGTTATCTCTGGCTGTGCCCTGACATGACCCTTGGCTGTCACCCCACCGATCGCATAAAGAAAAGGGTTGGGCTTTCTGCCTCTGCCTCCTTGGTCGTCCCCATGGGCACTTCCACACTGCCCTGGGTTTCTCATGTTTCTGTGAGTCCTCTAGGGCCGCCATAACAAAATACCACAGATGAGTGGCTTAAACAACAGAAATTTCTTGTCTCACAATTCTGGAGGCTCGGAGTCCACGGTCAATGTTGGTTCCTTCTAAGGGCTGTAAGCGAGAATCTGTTCCATGCCTCTCCCTGAGTTTCCGCGGGTTGACGGCAATCTTCGGCATTCCTTGGCTTACATATGCACCGCCCTGTCTCTCCTTTCGTGTTTACATGGCATTCTCCGAGTGTGTGCTCATCCGTGTCCAAATTTCCCCCTTTTCATATTCGCTTAGGGGTCCATCTACTTCAGTATGACCTCATCTTCACTAGTTACTTCTGCAATGGCCTTATTTCCAAATAAGGTCATATTCTAATGTATTACCGTTTGGACATCAACATAGAACGGGAGGGGGTGGTAGACGACTCAACCCACAACAGTGTCCATGGCTATGGCTGGCTCTCTTTCCCCATGGTACACTCACTTCCTGCAACACTGAGACACCTGCTGGGTGTCTGAGCTGACACCTATCCAATGTTTACAATGTAACTCAGCATCCCTCACAAAAATGAAAAAAAATTTTCATCCTTTGGTGATCACCCGCAACATGCTCAAGTTCAAAATTCTGGAGTGTCCAACACCTTCCTCTCCCATACTGTCACCCACTGCTGCCAACCCTTTCCTTCCAAGGTCTCTTGTGTTTCTGCTCTACTGGGTCAAACCACATGCAGGTGTTCTCACTAGTGCCCCAACAATACCCCCCCAATCCCAGGCCGCCCTGTCTAACACCTTAGCAGCCTTCTCCAAGCACAGCGTCTTCATGTGCTCTGCCCTTGCTTTGCCGACTGCTCCTCAGGAGGCCCTCGGGAGGTGTCCAACGGTGGGGGTGGGGGAATGGGTGCCTAGGGAGGTCCTGCTCCAATGTCAACAGAGCCATGTGATTTTTCACGTGTCTTATATACTGACTTTCCACATAATTTCTCACTTGAAGAGTTTGGTGATGACAAAAGTGTGTGAAAACCAGTCGCTTGCAGGGCAGAATCAAGGCCAATAGGTTCTCTGCCCGTCAGAAGCCTTGATCTTCCCCAGCGCGTTCCCCCTGTTCCCCAGTATGCCACCTGAGCAGGTTTCCAGAAGACGCATGGACCCCATATACTTCCGAGGCCCATTCAAGCCAATTCTGTTTCCCCCTGCCTGAAATGTCCTCTTCCTTTGTTCTCCTCTCTTGTTCAGGTCCAAATCTGTCCTTTATGGCTCAACTCAAATCACAGATCCCAGGGATAATGTTCCTGGTCACTGCCACCCTGGGACCTCTCCCCTACTCTGAACTGGTCTAGTAATTACCCCCCGTACAGCCCATTGGGAATTGATCATATTCTGCCGTATTTTCTGATCTGACATCTTTTTACACCTTTAATTCACTTTCCATAGGTCTGTGTCTTGACTTCCAAAGAGCAGAAACCCCATGTGGGCAGAGACTGAAGGTGACTTCCCTCCTCGAATGTGGCCAAGTTTGATGTATACAGAACATGGGCACCATTATTCTACTTGGTGAATTTTATAAAACAACAGAAATGCTACTGTAGGTCATCAAAGGGAATTACTTCAAACACTAAGGATTTTTTAAAAAATCTCTTATGGACACAATTAAGTCTCTTACAAAGGAACTAGCCTGTATAGTAACATTTCTTCCTCCACTATCATCAGCTCAGATAAAAACTTAAAAATCTTTAAAAATGGAAACAAAATTAAAAATCTCATCACTGACGGTAAGTAATAGGTTAGGTAATTTAGATTACTCTTTTCTGTGATTTCTTGATTACTTAGGAATATATAAATAACTAGATAAGTACATGTATATTTCTGATAATATGGAATGCATGTTTGAGGATACTGGAGAAATACTGCTTGAAACCCCAGCTACAATTTCAGATGCATACAGCTCATGATACATTTCATGAACAGATGCAAAGGTGTTTATCATTATCTCCGCGCTACACAGTTTCTAATTTTACATATGAAAACCAAGGCATCATTCAGCATAAAGTACATTATTTGCATGATATATTTGCATTTGTAAAACACCCACATTTACTTTTACTGCTTAATGGGCCTGGTTAAAATGGGCCACTCTATATAAATGGAGCACACTGGTTCCCAACTCAATGGTGCTGATAAGAAAACAACTCCTTTTAGATGCAAATGAACCTACTAATCACAATTAACATGGTGGAGTTGAGGAAGGCTGAGCAGCTGTTCCAAGAGCTACAAGTCTAGGGCCAGTTTGGTTCTAGCTCAATCTTTGGAGCAGCTTGGGACTTCCCAGGAGACATCTGCCAGGACGGCCAATGGGATACACTTTGCTTTCTAAAAGTGGATGGATGGGAGATAGCCAATAGCTCCCCAGTCTGGGCCACCTGTGCAGGTGTGGCCCACCCAGCCGATCGTAGCATTAACTCACACTTGCCCATGGGGCCAGATTTTAACTAATCTGGTTCAGAGGATATAAACTGAGCAGAAGGGAGGAAGACTACATTTGCAAAACTCGCAGAGGAAAGGCAAGACGCACACACACACGGGAAGAGGTAAATAACTGAAATATTCCCTTACAATGGTGCAGTCACTATGGAAAACAGTATGGAGGTTCCTCAAAAAATTACCATAGGATCCAGTAGTTCCTCTTCTAGACGTACACAAAATAAGAACTGAAAGCAAGAACTCAAAAGAGATCATTGTGCACCCTTGTTTTATAGCGGCACTATTCACAATAGGCAAAAAATGGAAGCCACCCAAATGTCTACAAACAGAGGAAGGGACAAAGATCATGGTATATACACACGGTGGGACCCAGCCTTAGAAGAAGGACATTTTGACACATGCGTGACACAGGTGAACCGTGAGGACATTGACCTAAGCGAAATACACCAGTCGCAATATGACAAAGACTGTAGGATCCCACTCAGATGAGGTACCTAGAGTAGTCAAAATCCCAAAGGACAGAAAGGAGAATGGTGGTTGCCAGGGTGAGACTGGGGAGCTGCTGTTTATTATTTTTTTTTTAATTTTTTTTTCAACGTTTATTTATTTTTGGGACAGAGAGAGACAGAGCATGAACGGGGGAGGGGCAGAGAGAGAGGGAGACACAGAATCAGAAACAGGCTCCAAGCTCTGAGCCATCAGCCCAGAGCCTGACGCGGGGCTCGAACTCACGGACCGCGTGTGAGATCGTGACCTGGCTGAAGTCGGACGCTTAACCGACTGCGCCGCCCAGGTGCCCCGGGGAGCTGCTGTTTAAATGGGTACAGAGTTTCAGCTCGGGAAGATGAAAAAGTTCCGGAGATCAGTGGTGGTGATGGTTGTACAACAAATGAATGTACTGAACTGCACTGAACCAAGTGGTTAAGGGGCAGGGCACCTGGGTGGCTCAGTCGGTTAAGCATCTGACTCTTGGTTTCTTCTCAGGTCATGATTCCAGGGTCATGGAATCAAGCCCTACATTAGGCTCTGCTCTGAGCGTGGAGCCTGCTTGGGATTCTCTCTTTTCTTCTTGCTCTGCCCACTCCCCCAAATGGTTAAGATGATAAACTTGTATTATATGCGTTTTGCTATAATGTTAAAATAAATAATAGATAGATAGATAGATAGATAGATAGATAGATAGATAGATAATAAAATAAGCAGACACTGCCTAGTGACTGGTAGATACTATGGGGCAGGTGGTGCTGCTCTGCTCTACTGTCCCAAGGTTCTCAAACTGGGGCTGGGGTTGCCCACCCTTTCTCATGTGTCCGTTCATTGAATAAACATGCTTTTACACCTGCTATGGGGACGTGGTAGTCTAGAAACCATCCTGTCCTCCAAGAGACAGGGACATGGATGGGAAAACAGACAAAGGATTCAGGGTTGTACAGAGGATGACACTCAGCCCTGGACACATAGCTGTGAGACCACTGACCTTGGCTCCCTCGATTACTATGCCATGAATGAAACTAGACAATAGAGCCTCTTGTTGGACAGGGACCATCAATAATCTTCTCTCTTCCATGAGGACTAACTGGATCTGACCCTCATCTGTCTCTTCCCGAAGGTCTGACAGCACTGTCTGGGACACATGGACTTCAGTACCAACTGTCTCGCTGCTTCTCCAGCTGCCTTCCCCGGGGACACTGCAGACCCTCCAAAGGTCTCATCCCCCGAGCTGGACATTCAACATACAGCCTGGTCCTCAGTGTTCCATAAACGCTGATGACCATCACAGCCCCAGGAATAGTCACTTAGTATACTGTTGGGTGCGTTCTGGGGGGTGGAGGGTGGGGTTGAAATCTGGAGGATTCCCCAAGGACTTTCCCAGTCTTGGTACTGCTGCCCCATGAATATAGACACCAGGCCCCCTCAAGGAGCAGCTTGTCTGCTGATGGCAGTTCTCTAAGATGGAATGGCAAAGGGGGCTCAGGGACAGCTCCCAGCCTTGCCCTCTGGACGTGCAGGGCTGGAGGGGCTCCGTGACTGACGACATCCAGCTCTTCTCTCCTCTCTCCCCTGCAGTGGTCCTGTGGAGGTCTCGACCGGGTACCAGGAACCCGGTTGAACATGTGGAACCAACTGGAGACTTGAGGCAGAATCAGTGTAGCTGGAGACAAGTGACAGTAGGGAAACCTTTACATAAGAATTGACTCCTTTAAGAGGAAATGCCTCTTCAGTGAAAACATCATTTCGCCGTGAACTCAGCGGCAAGCGTCCTACACATCCCTGGGTCATCTCCCGTAACCCAGAGACAGGAAGGGCGGCTCATGTCCATATCTTCTGTCCCAGGACGGCAGCATCATTTTGAGGCCATGACATACCAGCACACATTGCCCAATGCAGATAAGGCTAATAACGTTACCTCCCATTATTCTGTCAAACGGATACAACTTTCAGAGAAAAACCTCCCTAATAGAGACTAAAGTCATTATGATCTACTCATCATCATTCAGGCTTGTAGAGATCACGAGATGTGGATCCAAGGTTGAATCCAAGTTTTTGATACAGTCTGATTCCTGGTACTTTCTGCAATGCTCAACACCAGTCACAGATGGGAAACTGACCTATTTTGGGGAAAACTGTGATT
This sequence comes from Herpailurus yagouaroundi, assembly GCF_014898765.1. Lineage (NCBI taxonomy): Eukaryota > Metazoa > Chordata > Mammalia > Carnivora > Felidae > Herpailurus > Herpailurus yagouaroundi. The sequence continues at coordinate 62,087,781 of NW_024412396.1, forward strand.
TACCTTGATTATTTCATTTCCTCCCCACAAGAGCCAGTCCCATCCCACGCCCTACCGCAAAGACGACAGACACAAATGCTGATTTAGGAGAGCTCGTGACACCGAGCTGAATACCTCTGCCTGAATGTTACACCAAGGGTATCAACATCCAGGCACTCAAACAGACGCTGGAGGTGCACGTAACAGCACAGAAGTTCATTTCTTAGGAAATGTTTTCCCTACAGTATATGACTGTGAAGTGACACGACGCCAATCTCCATTTCCAAATAGTAACCTCTTTTGTCCGACAAGGCAACAATGTTATGACTGACATCAGCACCTGAAATATGTCTTTGTCCTGATATTTGCAACTGAGCATAAAGATCTGACCGCCCCCTCAAAGATGTTCCCTCCACTCCTTCCTCACGTGGGCTTCCTGGTCACCTTCCCTACCACCTGTACCAAAGTCACTGCTTGCTTGTGACTCTCTCCTGTTCTCAAACGTGGTGTCCTCACGTGTACCCTGAGCCCTGCTCAGGCAAACCACGTAAGTGGTTGGACATCCAACTTCACCAGTCCTCCTTCCACATCATTGGGCCAGGGCCTATGCAACTGACTCGTATAACTGACCTGAAACCGAAAGCGCGTTTGATTCTTCTAGAAAACTCACAGAAACACTCATTCCATGTCTTAGAGGAAAATGAAGCAAATAATGTTGCAAAGCTTCCTTTGCAGTACATTAAATTCAGAGAAAACCTGAGTTTCAAAAAAGCAATGTTACATCTTGGCCCTAAGTTATAGATACGGGAGATTGTATAGATATGGGAGGCTGCACTCGGCAAAATCTGGTAGTACGTGGGGACTTTTCAGAGCATTCCTTCCCTGCACAAACATTACGAGTAGCTTTGTGCGAGGTTTCTTTTGTTTGTTTTGCTTTGTTTTGTTCTGCACTTCCCTCTTCTTTGGATTTCCATGGCATACAAAAGTTACCATGCAATTGAAGCTTTAAACATATTCAGGAAAACCTTAGCTTCCTGAAACCTCGGGGCGAACTCGACTCCCACGCACACATGGTGCTTCCTGGTGCCTGGGCATTACACTCACCTTCGAGTGTCCCCTGACCGCACTTCAGGCCTGGGGCGCACCCCCTCCTCGTTGGGCCTAGCTGGCCCGAGAGCTCCAGAAGGACACCCAGCTTGCCGGGAGAGCTCAGCACTCAATCAGGCTTGGAAAGGTCTTCCCAGTGTGCTATTTCTGTACCTTTTACCTGCCCCTCTTCAAAGGCAAGGCCCAACAGAGTGACATGGCATCCAGGGTGGGCCTGAGGTCCCAGCCCTCCCCTCTCCCGGGTGACAGTTTCTGCTCAGGGCATGCTTAACCATGTGAACTGCGACCGCTTCGCTTCGTGTATCTGCAAATGCACAAGCTTTCACTGGCGGTGGCGCCCCTTGAACATCTGTCCGATCCAGTCAGTCCTGTTTTCAAAACCACTCCCTGGCTCCCTGGGGCCGGGTGTTACTTCCAAGTTCCTTAGCTCTAAGTGACTGGCTCAACTTGCTCTGGCTCCATCCCCTGCCATCCCTTGTCTTTTCTTTTTCTTTTTTTTTCTTTTGCCTGTCGTTGCTCCAGACACACCAGAATGCTTCTCGCTCTGCCTCTGCTCACTCAGTGGTCCCTGCTTGAGACATCCCTCCATTATCATCTTTGCAAACTCTTCGGTGTTTCTGAAAATTCTGCTCCTCGTTTCCTTTTCACCTTTCCCTATGCCCAGAACTGATCCAGCCACTCCCATGCTGTTCCCTTTATGTGTATCACACTGTCATCTATTGGTTTATATGGCTATAGACTGTGAAGTCTCCGGAGGAGACCGATTGTTCTATTAGTCTGAGGTTCTTGGTGGCTGGCACAGAGGAGGCATTCAGTAAGTGTCTGCTGAAAAGGCCAGCCTTATAAAGTACACAGAACTGGGATCATGGTCCTCATTTTGCAGCTAGGGAAAACTTCATTCTGAAAGGTGAAGTCGCCAGGGTCCTGCCACTAAAAAGTGACTCATGCTCTTTTCACTAGAGTAGGATGTTTATATAACCCACCTCTCATTTCCTGTTGTCTCCTGAGTTTTGTGATCTACAGGAAATAAAAGCTTACTGAATGTTTCCCAGCATCTATACATCGCCTTTCGGAACGGACACCTAGGACAGTCCTATAATTCACCATTATCGGTGCATCTAGTTTAACTTGGAGCCCAGGCAGCCAAGCGCTAAATTAACATTACTCTTCTCTGCAGAGGTGATGGGGCTCTGAACAGGCACAAGATGCCTGCATAACTTTGAAGAAGAGATTTACACACCCCTTTGTCTCCTATATAAACGGACTCAAGAGCTGCAGCAGTGCATAAACGGTCCTTTCCACTGTTTATAGTTGAAAGCAGCCGGTTTCAGCTTCTTGCTGGTGATCACTCCACTAAAAATAGCTTTGATGTTGTCACATGCAAACTTGAGCAGAACCTGAAAGCCGTTCCCCTTTTAGTTCCGAGCCAGTTCCACTTTAAAAGACAGGCAGCTGTTAACATACTCCAACGTGTTTACATGATGCCGAAGGAGTTCAGCTCATAGTAAAACAAAACAAAACAAAACAAAACAAAACCAAAAAAACACACAAAAAACCCACCCATTGAAAAGGGACAGAAATGGGTTTGCAGCCTCTGGTAATACTTCTTCCTGCTGAGCTGGAGCCTAGAAGGAACAATGAGGTTGGCAGGGAAAATCCAAGTCCTGGTTTAAGGGAAACACTGTAAGCACAACCAAGGTGGAGACAGGACACAGATACTTGCTGCAGTGAGGGATTTCTGACTCTGCTTGGGGCAGGGGCTGGGGCAGGAGAGGCGGTGAAGAATATGGCAGCAGAGAGAAGAGAACTTATAAATGTGGGTACTTTTTTTTTTTTTTTTTTAAATCTTGTTGCACACCTCTAAGCTGTTCTTAGGATTCCAGAAAATAAAGAAGGAAATACATCCAACATCTTGGCCGTTCCTTTGATGCTTTATATTGGTCACTGGGCAACCGGACCTTTCTGGATACCAGACCCAAACTGAGGCGACGGCAGAGTAGGCTTGGAGACCAGAGGGAACATGAACTTTTATCCCAGCTCCTCCCCTTGTGGCCCATCGGACCTGCTGTGACTCCCCCACCTGCCGCACTGGGTACGAGCATAAAGTGAGAAAACGTATGCCAAAGAGCCTGATGGCGGCATGTGGCCCCTATGAGACAATCAGCAGCGTCCTTTAGAAACACGTAACCAGAAAAGGGTGTGCAGACAAGGGTCTGGGGTCTAGTCTGGGATAGAGCACAACTTCACTTTTTTTTAAAAGAAGCACCAATGATACCGTGGGTTTTTTCTTCCTTCTTAATCCTGCATGTCCAAAGGATGATTCATGCCAGGTCTGCTTATAAAGCGAGAATTATGAGGGTTTTGTCCTAGAAAACTTGCATCAAGTGTGGCTGAGCGGAGGTGGAGGGGGGACAAGGGTCCTGGCCGCCACTGGACTTAACCACGTGCGCCGGGTGTTCACCGCGGGCAACGGAGACCGCGGCCAGTGACAGGGAACTGGGGGCACCAGCTCCTGAACCAGAGACCTCACGTGGGATGTTTATGCTACAAGTCTGCTGATAGTTCACAACCCGTAATTTAACAAAAACCCTCGGATTCTTTTCAGGAGACCTTAAGGAAATAATACCTCGATTACGTCACTGCCCCCTTCTCTGAGTTTTCGTTCCACGAGAAGCCTCGATGGGGCTCAAGCACAAGAATGAACGGGTTCTCTAAACACACTGTAAATTTCAGCAGCACATCGAGGTTATATTAGCACAGGAATTTACTGCCTAAGTTATATATATTTGAACAACAGAACAGACTTTATATACTGCTGTATCTTTAACGCTCGTTTTTTTGTTAACAAGACAAAAGAATTTACGGTTACTGCCAACAGCTTGCTGGCAGCTAATACCGCGATTAGCCGTTGCCCGGCAACAGTCAAGCATGCTTCCTCCCAAATCAGGAAGAGCCACTGCTAAATCGAGACTAATTACAAAACGGGACAGATATTTAAAAGCTTTATATTTATTAAGGATTTGGGGAGGGTATCCTAATAAGAATGATGCCTATTAAACAGATTTAACCAAATACAACGCGTATCTGTCTTTGTCTTACTGTCCACTCTCCGCAGATCATGTTCGGAAAACTGGATGTTTTTGCAACTTTTCTAATTTCCCTAAATATTGTACTAACGCAAAACCATATGCTTACATTTTGTAGAAGTATGTCTTTTGCCTACTTCTCTAAGAATAAGGATGAAAAGAAACACCACAGACACCTAAGTCTTTTAAAATAGATATACTTGCAAAGAAATTAGGAGAATACCACCACCATTTTCACTACTCTTAGCTATCTGCTTGAAAAACCCAACGGCCTGAATCTCAAAGTTTCTACCTTTGTCTGCATTCTCAATTCCTTCTATTCCAAGAGTCACTCAGAATTCCCTGGGTGGGGAATGAGTCTAGAGTTTTTTCAGAGTCCACAAAGCTGGCCTTCCCCCCCCCCCCCCCCATCAGGGCCATGTTTCTGGTGGTAAAGTCTCGAGCAATCAAAGTTCTCAAGTCTAGAGACGGTGCTTCATTACCTAGAGGGGAAGCTGGAAGAGGAGAAGAGCTACACACACAGAAAGAGTCTGGGCCCCTATCACAGGCACATATCTTTTGGGGAGTAAAGGAATATTTTCCTCAAAAGACAAGACACCAGCTACAAAGGTAGAGTAGAAACCAAACAGAGTCTGATCAAATTGCACCGCCCTACAGCTAAAAATGGCGTTTACATTAAGTGGTTGAAATTCAAAACAATAAAAGTAAATAAAGAGGGGGCGCCTGAGTGGCTCAGTCAGCTAAATGTCCAACTCTTGATAACAGTTCAGGCAGTCATCTCACAGTCGTGGGACTGAGCCCCATGTGGGGCTCTATGCTGAGCATGAAGCCTGCCTGGGATTCTCTCTCTCTGCTCCTACCCCGTGTGTGCGCACACGCATGCTGTCTCTCTTTCTCAAATAAATAAACTCAACTCAACTCAACTAAAATAAAGAACATATTATGACATGCGAAAATTACATGAAATCCAAATTCTAGTGTCCATAAATAAAACTTTATTGAGACACAACCCACCCTTTCATTTATATATATGTTGATTTTGTGCTAAATATTTAGTATTTGGTCCTTTCCAACAAAAGTTTGCAGACCTCTAAAGAGGAATAAGGAACAGTGGTGTTTCAGTTCTTGAAAAAGAAAAATTGATTTTGGATTAACTTTAAACACGATCAAAACAATGCAAATGAGCCATTTCCCACCGAAAGGCCTGGGGTCTGGGCTGCTTAGTGAATCCACTACATCAAAATTTCCAGAAAACAGTCTCTATAGAATGCTAATTAAATCAGTATTAAATTTAATAATCATTATTTGGAACCTTCAAAATGTTTTTCTTAGATTGTTTCTCCTCTATCTTGGTATTAGTAGGACAGTCAGAGCAACTCATCAGATGGTCCATGTAAATCTACACGATTTTCCAAACTCAAGTAACTTTGTTATTAAGAACAAACATGGGTACTGTTTTTAGGTCTGAGAGGAATACGGAATCAATTACGTTTTGTGTGTAAGTATGCCCACCCACCAGATAATGCTGTATGTCCACAAACTTTCCTAGGGAAGCACTGATCCAGATTAAAATCTGGACGTGCTCTTGCTGAAGTCTGAAGCGGCCAAAGGTCTCTGCTTTTGCTATCCACTTACCCAGGGGCTCTCCACTTACCAAGCCTCAGTATTTCCTTCAAGCTCACTGGCAGGTTGTACTTCCTGCTTATACTTTAGAGACACATGTTTTGCATCATATTATAGGCTAGGGTTTGTGCATGACCATGGCCCTCATCAGCTAACCATCCTTCCCAATTCCACTGTCAACGAAAGCTGAGAAAAAGTGTAATTTTTCAAGCCTTCCAGAATCACTGACAATAAATTCTAAAGGAATCCCATTAATCAAACCTGAGGATGTGCCAGAGAGAAGTAACTTCGGGACACTCTGCACCTGACATCAGAAAAAGAAAGGGCCTGAACACCTTTAAGTTTTGTCAGTATTAAGATGGTGGCAATTCTAGAAGAAGGGCAGGAGAGTCATTCATATCAAACTTAAAACACTGTATTTACCCGTACGGGGTAGAAATTAGCTCTCCTAAAATGACCTTGAATCTTCTGGAGTTACCTCCAGGATGTTCTACACCATTGCCTGAAGTGGAACTCAGCTGCTAGGGCCATCATAGGCCCGACTTCTCTGAAAAGTGGGAACTGAAGTGGGAACACGCTTTTTGGTGACCGAGGATACCTGGTGAGCTCAATACCTGGTGAGCGCACACTAGGAAAATGCACCCCCGGCCAAGCACACGAGGCACACGGCCATGTGTTATAGCACACGAGCCCACAGCAATGGCCGCAGCTGACAGGGCCAGGGAAGAACCCTGAACCGGGGCTGACCACAATGAACACCCGCTTTGGGTCACCTTTCACCTCCTTGGCCTGGTTGGAAAGCAGGAGCTGAGCCACTCGGTGTCCTCAGGGCTGGACTTACACAAATAAACTCGGGAAAGAGGTACAGAAGCAGAAGCCACCAGGAGACCAGGAGGCAGCTGGGGCCAGAGGGGATTTCATGGGCTAGATAAAGTGTAAAGGGGCCGGAGGGAGAGCAGAGCAGCCTGGCTTGGAGAGAGGCAGGTGGGGGCACAGGCAGGGGGCACTGAAGAGTGGGTGACTGAAGTCCAAGAGAGCTCAGGGTAGCACAGGGTATTCCCTGTTCAGGTGGTAGTTCCCTTGAGGCCTATGCATTGTGGGCCCTTCATGTGTATGGGATTCCCCTGATGGCTACAAAAATCCTGTTTTCTTCTTGTGGTAGTTTAAATGCTATTTATATTTATGATTTATGAGCCTGTTGATTACACTGATGTTTACATGCTGAACCAGCCTTGAATACCTGGGATAAATTCTACTTGGTCATAGTACACGAGTATTTTTTACACATTGTTAGATTCAATTTGCTAATATTTTGTTGGGGACTTTTGCAACTATGTTCATGAGTGATACTGGTCTGTAGTTTCTTGTAATGTCTTTGTCTGGTTTTGGTATTAGAGCAATGCCGGCCCCAAAATAAATTGGGACATATTCCCTCTGCTTCTGAAAGAGATTGCAGAGAACTGGTATAATTTCTTCCTTAAATGTTTGGTAGAATTCACCAGTGAGTCCATCTGGGCCTGGTGCTTGCTGTTTTGGAAGGTTATTAATTACTGACTCAATTTCTTTCTGATATAGGCCTGTTCAGATTGTCTATTTCTTCGTGTGTGAGTTTTGGCAAATTGTGTCTTTCAAGGAATTAATGCATTTCATCTAAGTCATCAAATTTGTGGGCATAAAACTGTTCACAGTATTCCTTTAGTATCCTTCTAATAATGTCCCTGGAATCTGCAGTGATGTCCTCTCTTCCATTTCTAATATTAGTGATTTGTGTCTTCTCCCTTTTTATCTTAATTAGCCTGGCTAAAGGCTTATTGATTCCATTGAACTTTTCAAGGAACTAGCTTTTGGTTTCATTGATTTTCTCTGCTGATATCCTGTTTTCAATTTCACTGATTTTTGCTCAAATTATCATTACTTCTTTTCTTTTGCTTACTTTGAATTTAATTTGTCCTTCTTTTTTAAGCTTCCTAGGATGGGAACTTATAGACTTTAGATCTTTCTCCTTTTCTCATGTATGCATTCAGTACTATGAATTTCCCTCGAAGCACTCCTTTTGCTGAATCCTACAAATTTTGATAAGGTGTACTTTCAATTTTCACTCAGTTCAAAATATTTTTAAAATTTCTCCCAAGGTTTCTTCTTTGATCCATGTGTTATTTGTAAGTGTGTTGTTTAATCTCCATGTATGTTGGCATTTTCCAATTATCTTTCTGTTAACTGATTTCTAACTTACCTTCTTGGAGAATTGGCCTTTTTATCATTATGTAACTTCCCTCTTTATTCCTGATAACTTTCCTTGCTCTGGAGTCTGCTCTGTCTGAAATTAACACAGCTACTAACGCTTTCTTTTGGTTAGTTTCTGCATGGTACATTTTCCTCCATCCAACCACTTTTAATCTATATGAGTCTTTATATTTAAAGCGGGTTTCTTGCAGACAACATGCAGTTGGGTCTTTTTCTTGATCCACTCTGTCAACCTCTGCCTTTTAATTGGTTCCTTTAGACCACCGCCATTCGAAGTGATTACTGATAAAGTTGGATTAGGATCTACTATATTTGTTATTGTTTTCTATTCATTGCCTTTGTTCTTTGTTCCTATTTTTGTCTTCCATTCTTTTTCTGCATTTTGAGGCTTTAACTGAGCATTTCATAGGGCTCCATTTTCTCTCTTCTCTTAGCACATAAATTATACTTCTTTTTTTACTTTTTTAAAACGGTTGTCCTTGCTTTTTATACTCAATACCCCAAACTAAAATACAAGGTCTGAGGCCCTCTCTCCAGCCATCATTCCTTATAGGCCCTTGAACCTCCCTGGGCCTTCTCCTTAAGCTGAAGGCGGGACTTGTAATTTACTACAGCTGCTTTGGACTATCATTCTGGGACCCTATTTCTATACTTTCAGACAGCATCTAGTGCTACCATTTCATTTCATAAACTGGAAAATAGAGATCAGGACAGGTTCTGTGACTCACCCACAGCCACACACCGATCAGGGGCACAGAGAGACCTGGAAGCCAGCCACCGCTGTTTCCACTACACGGATCGCTTCTGGTATTAGACTTTAAAGTTTATTTTTAAAGGGAGGAATGGATTTCAAGAGGAGTCTATGTTTTAAGCAAAGAAAAAGAAATGAAAGTAAAACCTTCATTATCTGGGCATAGCTAACCATTTAAGTCACAGCAAAACCCAAACGAGAGACTGGGGAGGAGATGCACTTCGCCAAGGGGGACGTCTCTGACTTTCCATCACCTGAGTGTGCGTTTCACCCCTTTGCAGCCATTTGATGTCTGGTCTCTGAAGAAGAAGAGTGCGTCCTTCTGTGGTGCTGGGGAGTCATTTTCTGGTATAATAATGAAATGGCAGGCTTCAGCCTTGCCTCACTCATCAAAAAGATGAAACCCTGAGGTGCCTGGGTGGTTCAGTTGGTTTTAAGCACCCAACTCTTGATCTCCACTCAGGTCATGATCTCACAGTTCCTGGGTTTGAGCCCCGCATCAGGCTCTGTGCTGTCAGTGCAAGACTGCTTAGGATTCTCTCTCTCCCTCTCTCTCTCTGCCCTTCCCCCACTTGCGCATGAACGTGTGCATGCACACACACTCACTCTCTCAAAATAAATAAACTTTAAAAAAAGAAAAGAAAAGATGAGAACCCCACTAAGCTCTGCCCAAGAGTCACTGATGGCCTCGGCATCCCCAGATGGTCCAGAGTCACAGAATCACTTGAACGGGGGCATTCCCTAGTCCTTAAGTCACCAGACCCAAGGCAAGCCCCATTCTCTAAAAATGGTTCCCCTCTGAGCCTGATATCATGAACTTTACACCATTTAGGTCCATTCTACCAATGGGAATGTATAGGACATATGTTAATGTTCCTGGCCAGCCAATATCCATTGTCTCTTCTACTAATGGCTCCTGAAATTCACTTGGGTACTAGGCATAAGTCAAAAAGTATACACTGTCCACTGTTATAGCTACTGGTATTTAGGCCAGTGGCAGTCAGGCCCAAATTTGGGGGTAGGAGATCCAGTCTTTTCCCACTGGACTTGACCTTCAAAGACTCAGCTGGATTGGGCAGCCACCTTACCTCCAGGAGCTTGCCCGAGAATGGAACCAACACCGAAGAATGCCAAGGGATGGACGCGAAGACAGTGATGACTGAGCCATGGAATAAGTTTTGCCTTAAGTCAGACCCACTCTTGGACTTTCTAGTGAGATACAGCTAACAGATACTCACTCATACCTAAGCCACTCTGAGTCGAAATTTCTCTCAATTGCCAATTCAGTACTAGCTGATACACTGGTAATTCAAAGGAAGACTGAGTTCAAGGTTAACTCTCCCACTACCTTTAAGAAAAGGGCCTGCCATACAAATGGTAGTATTACAGACAGGGCTGGAAAGAGACATGGTGTCTTCACTGGAGAAACGTATCTAGTGGCATAACCATTATTAACGGCTAATATAAGAGTTCTATCTATGCTCATTTGGGGCTGGAGGGCCTACAAATGTCCCAGACGTGGCGACCTTCAGCTAGCATGGAGCTGACAACAAAATCCTAAAAGTTTCTCTCTTTTAAAATACGCTGCACGATAATTAAAAGAGTATGATCCTAGCAAGAGACTAGACAGAACTCAGTGGACGCCTAAAAATAGAAAGGAGCACTGGCTTGAAACAAGTGCACTATAAATGCAGCGTTTCAAATCCCTGCGGGGCATCTGGAAGATTCCAACACTCTGTGTAAGGGACCATCAAAGATGAGCAAAAGGCCTTAACCAAAAACTGGGGCTTGAGGAAAAAAAAAAAAAAAATCTAGCTAACTAATAAACATGGGGAAGGGTGTCCATCTCAGCAATAATAAAAGAAAGGGAAATTAAGGCAAAGCTCTCTACTGATTGGATCAGCAAATATTTAAAAGATTGACAAGACCCAGAGATGGCAGGAGAACAGAGTGTTGGAAGGAATATAAATCGATACAACTTGGGAAAGGGGTGAGGAGACAAAATTGGGGAGGTGTGCATATCTAAAATGTCTATCTCGTGGGGCTTAGTCGGTTAAGCATCCGACTTCAGTTCAGGTCGTGATCTCGCAGCTCGTGAGTTCGAGCCCTGCATCGGGCTCTGTGCTGACAGCTCAGAGCCTGGAGCCTGCTTCGGAGTCTGTGTTTCCCTCTCTCTCTCTGCCTTACCCCTGCTCATGATCTTTCTTTCTCTCTCCCTCCCTCCCCCTCCCTCTCTCAAAAATAACCATGAAAAAAATTAAAATAAAATGTCTATGTCTTTGGTCCAGCAATTCCACTTCTAGGAGTTAATCGTTAGGTCCTACAGTCTATGGAGAAAGAGCTCAGGCTCTGCTGTAGGACAGCCCTGAGTGTGCCTTCCAAGGCTACCCACCCCTCAGTAGCTGTGGGACAGTTGGTTACTTACTTTCTCTCAATTTCAGCTCTTCATCTGTAAACTAGAGATAATATGAGCACCCAGACCACAGGACTATTCAATATGCACCGATGTACTTAGCACCATTGGGGGCATACAGAAATGTTAGCACTGGTGCTGATGCCCCACCCACCCACACCAGGAGGGGGACTGTACCCCACACCCAGCAGCTGAGGGCTGCACTAACCGCTCATATACCCAGTACCTCCTCAGACCCTCTCTTGGCTGAGGGCCCGAGAGGCCCATGAATCACAAGGTAAGAGGCTGACAGTACCCCTTGACTCAAGGGGGACCATCTTGCCAGGGTGATTATGCTCCAATCAAACCTAGACCTAGGACTAGACTTGACGACTTCTCTGCAGGGTCCCTTCCCGACCCTGCCTCCCTTGTTCCTCTTCTCCAGAGAATACTCCCTTAGTAAATCATTCACATCCAAATCCTCAAGCTCCGTTTCTGCAGGATCCAGCCTGAGATGCGACCATTACTATTTTTATTACTAGGCAAGGGGGCAAAGGTGCACATTTCCCATGGTTACTGGGGCACGGTTCTAATATCAGGAAAGGAAGAACAACCGAAATGCGCAACCACAACCAGATAAGTCCATACAAGGGCACACACGCTTTGCACGGTAACAGAAGAGGACTGCACATCATTACTAACTGACAGGAGAAGACGTACATCGTGCAGCGTCCAGTAAAGACACACATTACAAAGCAGCACGTACGGTACGATCCCATTCATAGTTTGTGAGGGTAAAGGGACACGGGAAAACATGTTCAATGCCCACGTTCACAGAAGCATGATTCAATTCAAGGGTCCGCTGATGGATGAAGGGATAAACAAAACGTATACGCACCTGCAAAGGAATATCATGCAGAAGGAAATTCTGACACCTGCGACAACATGAATGAACTCTGAAGACGTTATGCTAAGTGAAACGAGCCAGACGCAAAAAAGACAAATGCTATATACTGCTACTTATTCGAGCTCCCTTCGAATAGTGAAGCTCACAGAGACAGAAAATAGAATGGTGCTGCCACGGGCCGGGGACAGGGTGAAATACAAAGTTGTTGAATGGCTACAGAACTGCAGTTTTGCAAGATGAAAGAGTTCTAGAGACTGGTTCCACAACAATACGAATATACTGCCACTGAACTCAACACTTTACAATGGTTAAGATAATAAATTATACGGCGTGTGTCTTTCACCACAATTAAAAACAAAAATCTTTTTAGGATTTTTTTAAGTAATCTCTACACCAAACATGGGGCTCGAATTTACAACCTCGAGATCAAGAGTCCCGTGCTCTACTGACTGAGCCAGCCAGGCGCCCCCCACCCCCAAATTTTTCATTAATGTTAACAACACGGAAATAAATTCAATTTTATTGAATTCTTCACACTGTTATTGTTTGGCCATTTTATTATGTATTAGCTTATCACCTGGAAAATACAAGAAAACTATTTTAATTCTGGAAAATTATAAATATACCACAAAACGATACCATACCTCTACTACACTAGGTTAGTAATCCCAATCACTTAGGTTTCTGGCAGTTAGTGCATATTTATTTTTAATGGCCTATAAATTTAACTTTGGTCACTTGTTTTGTCAGCTTCCTTTCATTTCTTATCTTACTGCCACCAAAAGAGCTTAAGAGATATCAACAGTCATTGTTCTGGGACTGATTAAAATGTCCAGCCTCATTCTTTAAAAATTACCACCTAAATGCTTAAAAAACGATCCCCTTCCAGCCTTTCTTGATTCGTTCATTCAATAAATATTTCTTGAGTGCTTAATAGGTGCCTGGCAACACTGAAACCCTGGGGACACAATGGTGGCCAGGATGAGCTCAGTTCCTGACTCCCAGACCATGACGGAAGAAACATGAAACAGACAGGTTGGCATGGAGTGCCATGTGCTCACACCCAAGCTATGCGTACACGTATGTGCACGCGCTGACACACGCAGGCATGTGGTCACTCGAGCCATCTTTCACACGCAACAACGATGTCAGCCAACCTAGAACCTTCCCAGCTCCCAAAGGTGAGGGCTCTTGACTTGTAGTGACCATTGACAGTTGAGTTTGCTCAAACTAAAGAATGGAATCTCTCTCAGAATCTCAAACTAAAAGAATGGAAAAATCCATTCTTGCTCAAATTCAATTCTTCCTGGCTTGCAGCAGGGGGTTTTGCCCCCATCATCAGACCTCAGAAGCCTTGGATTATTTCCCTGAATGCACTTAGTGGAAGCTCTTTGACCCTGATGAGTCCCAGGCCCCTCCCCCAGCTCAGCTAACCGGGAGGAGGGGGGGCGGGGGGGAGGATTAATTGCCTCCAATGCACAGGGTCCAGCCTGATCCTAGGACCCGAAGACCACCCTTATATCCCTTCCCTCCTCATTCCAGACTCTGCCTCAAAATACCTGTCTGATCTCAGAATCACTCCCTCGATCCTTGTCTCTTGGTCCATCCGAGGCAATACTTTGATATTTCCAACCTGCAATCTTCAACAGCATAATCCTTTAAAGATACATAACTTTGGGGCACCTGGCTGGCTCAGTCGGTTGAGCGGCCGATTTCAGCTCAGGTCATGATCTCTTGGTCCATGAGTTCAAGCCCTGGGTCGGGCTCTGTGCTGATAGCTCAGAGCCTGGAGCCCATTTCAGATTCTGTGTCTCCCTCTCTCTGGCCCTCCCCTGTTCATGCTCTGTCTCTCTGTGTCTCAAATATAAATAAATGTTAAAAAAAAAAATTTTAAAGATATATAACTTAAAATCAGATGATTTTGAGGGGTGCCTGGGTGGCTCAGTCGATTAAGCATCTGACTTCAGCTCAGGGCATAAACTCATGGTTTCTGAGTTTGAGCCCTGCCCTGGGCTCAGCACAGAGCCCGCTTCGGATCCTCTGCCCCCTCCCCATACCCCTCCCCCATCCATGCGCCCTTGTATGCGCCCTCTCTCAAAAATAAACAAACATTTTTTAAAAAACCAGATGATTTGAACTGGGATGAATGAATCGCCAAGTCCAACAGCCCACCCTCTATTCACCTAAGAGGTCAGCCGTCTGGTGGCAAACCGCCCCCTCCCCCACCCCCCCGGGGAATCTGGATGCTCCTCCATTGCTCTGCTATCCTGGGAGCCCCATCCAGGCCCTGGTGGAGGCAGAGGACAGCCGCAGGCGTTTCCTCAGAGATGCTTGGGAATGGCACAAGGAGGTGGCCCGGGCTCAGGGCAGGCTGAGGAGCCAGCAGGGCATTTTCAGTGTCACTTTGTCACAACTATCTGCGTGGGCTGTGTTCTCTGTCCGCTTGGAGTTCCTTTTCTAGCATCAACGTCAGATTTGTGCTGATTCAACCACGTTCTCCTGGTGGGCGCCCCCCCCCCCCCCCGGGACTAGGAGTGCCCATCAACCTGTGAGCCAGATGGCTTAAGCCTCCGTGCAGTCGCCCGTCACAGGGAGAAGTGGTGCCCAGGGGGCCCGTGTGGACTGGCGAGCAGAATGTCTCATCCACTGATTGTGCCCACCCCAGACGACCATCTGGCAAGAGCACCACTGCTTTCATTTCTGGCAGGACCCTAACCTCCATGACGTAAACCACTGCAGCAACAGCCGACACCCTTAGCTGGGCCCTGCCGCCAATGACTCTGGCTTGGCCTCGTGGCTTGCCGTGGCCAACAGGGCATTCGGAAATAGGATGCGGGCAGACGCCGGCGGTACTGGGGCCTGTTCTCCCCTGTCGCTGGGAAACCTGCCACCGTGTGAACAAGCTTGGAGCAGCTTCCTCAAGGACTTGAG
Source organism: Herpailurus yagouaroundi (assembly GCF_014898765.1). NCBI lineage: Eukaryota > Metazoa > Chordata > Mammalia > Carnivora > Felidae > Herpailurus > Herpailurus yagouaroundi. The sequence continues at coordinate 62,102,801 of NW_024412396.1, forward strand.
ACCCCATGGAGAGAGGCACCAGCTATCCCTGGCATCCCAGCCGAGGTCCAGATACGTGAGTGAGACCAGCCATTACCCCTGGGAATAGAGATGAGCCATCCAAGCGGAGCCCGGCCCAAACCGCCTACACACAGAACAATGAGCAAAGACATGTTTACTCCTCCGAGCCACTTAGTTTGTTACGCAGCAGAAGCGAAATGATACAGAGTTCTGTAATAGAGAACCGGGACAACAAGCCACGATCCCAGGACTTCAGTGCAGCTGCAAGACGGTGGCTTCAGAGGCCGCCTAATGCAAAAACGTAAAGCAGCAAGAGCAAAAAAAAAAAAAAAAAAAAAAGTTTCTTAAAGATTTTATTTTTAGGTAATCTCTACACCCAAGCACAGGGCTGGAACTTACAACCCTGAGATCAAGGGCTTCGTGCTCCACTGACTGAGCCTGCCAGGCGCCCCAGGAGTCTTGATAAGACTTTCTGAATCTGGCCTCTAGCAGTTACTGAGGACGCTCACAACACAAAACTGTCTCTGCACGGCACAGGTATGCGTTCCCAACAGCAAGTGACTCATGCGAACCTTTCCTACCAACTCCGTGATGCCAGCCCACTTCCTCAGCCCTGCTTTAGGAAGCCAGGGTCCTTCTTGGGAGTTAGTTTCAGAGCGACATAATTTCCCTCTCTCCAAGAGTCCCTTCTACCCCAGAGAGCCAGGAGGAAATCTAGACGCTCTGGATAGAAATCACTCAGAAATCACCATACGGTGACAATACTCTTGGAAGCAGGCACACCCCGTTAAGTAGCTCAAAATGTCACCCCAGAGAAAGACAAGTTTCAACAGGGTAGAGTCAAAGGGTCCCCTAGGAAGACTTCACTTTTATGATGGCTTCTTAGAAGCACCCCAGATCCTGACGCTTCTCTGCCTCTCTCTCTGTGGGATCTGAAATGAAGGCAAAGCGGGAGTTTGGGGGCTTGGCTCCAACTTTCAGTTTGCTTCCTTCCCACCCCACGCAGACCCCTCCCTTCTCTGAATCCTTTTCCGCAACGTGCCACAAGTTGACCCACATTCCTTTCACACCGTTAGGTTAATCCGTTAGGGCATCTTCATGTCCCCGACTCGTACGTTTCTTGAGAGTACAAGGCACATACTAACCACTTTCTTCCCTCCCTCCTTCCCTTTCTCTCTTTCCCATTCATTCCTTCGTCCATTCGTAAGGGGCCACGGCCAGACAACACCAGAAAGCAGCGCACAGCCCAGAGAGGAGAACGCTGAGAGATTATGATACAAATAAGCACAGCTCCTAGTTATTGAGCATCTTTTAGGTGCCAGACACTGTTCTGAGGACTTTAAACATGTATTCGTTGCATCCTTGTACCAAGCCTGTAAGGATGGTACCGGTTTTATTTTATTTTAGTGGTTATTTATTATTCTTGGGGGGGAGGGGCTGACAGAGGGGGACCGAGGATCCAAAGCGGGCTCCGCGCTGACAGCAGAGAGCCTGATACGGGGCTCGAACTCACAAACCGAAGAGATCGCGACCTGAGCCGAAGTCAGACGCTTGACTGACTGAGCCCCCCAGGCGCCCTGAGGACGGAACTGTTTTTAAACCTCATCAACAGGGAAGGGCGCTGAGGTACAGAGAAGTTATAACTTGCCTGTGATAGCACCTACTGAGCGGTGGAACTGACCACACAAATCTGAGCCCTAACCACTCGGGCCACACCACCAACACCGCCACCAGATACAGCTGTACGGGGGCCCTGGGAGGCCAGGCTGAGGCATTTGAATTTCATTTCGGTGGTAATGGCAGCTCAACCGAGGTTCTGGAGTTAGGAAATGTAAAAGACAGGTGGACAGAGGACGGAAGCAGAAAACCCACACAGGGAAGCGGGTGCAGAAAGTCTAGGGAGAGGCGGTGAATGCCAAGATCGTAACAGTGGCAAGGGCTACGGGGAGGATGGACTGACTCAAGAGACACTTCTAAAGCGAAATCAGCAGGATCTGGTACCTGAATGGAGAGAAAAATCAAAGGTGATTCTGAGGTTTCTGACTTTGGACACTGCGTTGAAGGGGAAAAAAACTGCCAAGACAGAAAAATTCAAGAGTACAGCAGGTTTAAAAGGGGAGTCGGGACCCTCAAGACCACCCCCAGGTGGGGTGACCCCCTGGGAGAACTCAGAGGGCTCAGCAGAGAGCACATTATGCTCACGGTTATGACTGAGTTCAGCCAAGGGACACAAGTGCAGTCAGCAAAGGGAAAAGGCGTAAGGGATGAGGTCCAGAGAACACCAGGCCCGAGCTTCCAAGAGTCCTCCCCCGGGGGAGTCACACGGGATATGCTGAGTTCCTCCAGCCATGGGTCACGACGTTATACGGGAAGCATTGCCTACGAGGGAAGCTCATTAGAGACTCGGGCCCAAGATTTCCACTGGGGACCGCTCACATAGGCACCTTCTGCCTGGTGCACTCCGAAATTTCAGATTTCTTCCGCCAACCACCTTATTTACACAGCTTAGGCACAGCAAACCATTCTTATCATCAGTTCTGGGAATGGTAAGAAACCCCTCAACACCGAAATCTCCAGACACCGGCTAAGGACCAACCAACCCTGCAAGCAGGACTTTCTAAGGACAGCATTCTCAGGCTCTGTTAACTCCTGTCTGCACAGAAGGACAATGAGTTATTTGAGTTTCGTGCAGGGGTGATGTTTTCTATCCAACATACGAGTACTCAAATAGTAGACATCAGAGCAATTCTTGAGCAATGTTCAGATTACAAAGCTTCGGTCAGCACTTTTGTCAGATCTGAATATAACACCAAAACAAATAGCAAATATAAATTACTAGGTAGGGGCCGGCAGGTTTCCAGGCTGCTTCTACTCCCCTTGCTGTCCAGGACGAGAGTGTGAGCTTCAAGAGGATGACACTTTGCATTTCATTATTAAGGTAGGCAAACATTAGGTCTGCTGCAGAATCAAACACAATTAAAACTTTAATTAACTGAAACCCGGCTAGCCCCCATCTTCAAATAAAAAACATGTGCGGGCAGCAGGGAGGATAGAGATTATTTTACTTTTAAGAGAAAGGGGGTGCAGCAGAAGCTTCTACAGGGATTTACTCAAAACGATCACTTCCTGTGACCTCTCGAGAGTGGACGCATAGTTTGCATCCACGGACCTACAAAATGAACACCGTGAAAAGCAAAATGCAATATCCCCCAACACTCAAGCATTCGTTCATCACATTCTTACTACTGGCAGCAAATGGATCCACGGATTCAGATGAAATTTTTAACAAGACTTCAAACATCAGGTTTGGTGGTAAGTTTTGTAACCGGGGTGCTCAGGTTTCCCAAACTCTGCGTTAGCACGGGGTTCCGTGGTATGAAGAATCTCTCCGATGTGTTCTGCGGGACCCCCACGAACCGCTCCCCTTGCTGGAGATGGACTAAGTCTACTATCCTAGGAGTTGGGTCTCGGGCAACCCGGGCATTCTCTTGCCTCAGTGAGCAAGTGAATCCGTTATGCAAGAAATGGACCCGGGCGTCAGCAGCAAAGAGACCAATCCCGTGTGAGTTTCCCTCAAACTTGAAGGAACAGGGAAGCCTGCTCTCATCAGCAAAAAGCCACTTCATGTCAGGAGAAGAGAACGCGCGGGGGCCAACAGCATGAAGAAGAGGAAGAATGCTAGCTAGCTACGTTTTGAGGTTAAGAGGCAACTGAGCCAAGAGCCCAACAAAATACACCCCCAGGAAGCATCCGAAGTGAAAAAGACTGGAAAGCACTGAGACGATTGTTCGATGGCTGCAAAACTCACCCCCAAACAGCACACGGCACGCTGGCTCGCTTCTCACTCAGCCTCAATCGAACTTGCAGGGTTTCTAAGAAGGATCTTATCCGGAGGGAGCTGGGGTCAAGGGAAGCGACCTTCCTTTTCAGAGTTCAAAATAAAGAAACAGCATTCTGATCACACTACCCATTGGTTTGACTTTGGCCTGAAGACACGCTAACCAAGCAAGATGTTCTTTCAAAGGCAGCTGTCTTTGTACGTTCTTAAAAGACCCTGTGTTCAATCTTGTTTGTTTAGAGTACTTTTATGAGCTTTCCTCTTTCCATTCCTGTTTTTTTTTCCCTTCCTTCCTTTATTATTAACAAAAAGTCCAATAAGCACATCTACAGATATCAACTTATTTTTAAGTATCTCAAGAGCCCCAGGACGTTGATCTACCACTCCAGGCCCTAAAATGGATTGTCTCGCTGCCTTGAAGAAACTGGTAAATTATTTCCTAAACAAAAAAGCAAGGAGCTTTTAGGGCCTATAATCTCATTTCAAATCCTTTTACCCACTCCCTACTCTTTTGGCCCCAAGACTGCAATCCTCTTTAGGCTAACGGGTGCCAGGGTGGAAACCGCCTTTGCCTTTCCTCCCCGCTCTACGACATTGTTCCCTGCTGGAAGGGGGGCAGCGTGCCAGGGTTCAGGGCCCCATAATGGCTCTGTTCTTACAGGGCAACTGTTAATAATTAGCAGGAAGCATTTTGTCTTTAAATCTCACAGCTTGAACAGTAAGACCTCATAGTGCCAAAGAAACACTTAATTCTAGAGAAGGGAGACTTGGTTCCAACAAATTGTGTGTGGATCTACCCGGAGAATTAAAAGGCCTCATTCACCCTCCACTACAGTTATTAGGTGCTTACTCAGGGCAGGGTGCTAAGCCTGAAGGAGGGGGAGAGAAGGGTAACAAGACACAGGGATGGTTCCTGCCCTCATAAAACTTAGAGTCTATACTCAGCAAGAGATGACTGTGGAATGTGAACGCTGGACAGACAAGCTTGAGCCTTAGGAGGACACAGCATCCAGGTTAACAGGGGTTGAGGAGGGAAAGAGAGAAAAGAGGTGTGCTGGCGTGGTCGGAAAGTAGAAGACGATCAGTACAGCAGAGGAGAAGGGGTCTAGGAAGCGGTAGCCATAAAAGCAGGAAGCCTCTGGAAGGCACGTCGGGGGCAGGCAGAAGTTCCAGAAGGATCACTCAGACCACCAAGGGGAGCACACCAAGGAAGAACTAAGAAAGACATCATATGCCAGAAGACAGCAGCTACTCAGGTTAGAGACAGTCATTCACTCATTCAAAAATATTTATCTAGTGCTACTATGGGCTGGGCACTGTTCTAGACCCTGAGAATACAGCAATAAATAAAAGTCTTGCTTTGAAGGGACATACGTGCAAATAGATACATAATATGCAGACAATAATAAGGGTTAAGGAGAGAAATAAAGAAGGGCAATGGGAGTAGAGAATGATGGCGGGTGTGTGTGTGTGTGTGTGTGTGTGTGTGTGTGTGTGTGTGTGTACACGCATGCGCCTGTGTGAGCACGAGTTATTTTTGATGGAGCGGCTGGGGAAGGGGTCTCTGAGGAGGTGACATCTGAGAAAAGACCTGAAGGAGGAGAGGAGCTGTGACAGTGACAGCCACAACTGGAAGGAGCAAGCGCAATGGAAATTGGAAGGAGCCCAGTTCCTGGCAGAGAGCAAAGCAGGCCACAGTGGTGGTGAAGTGTGCGTACTGGGGAACCAAACTGCCAGGGGTCCACTTCTGGCTCTGTCATTTACTAGCACTGTGACCTTGGGTCTATTTTAGGGGCACGTTATAGGGACACGGAACCCTGGCATGGGCCCCTTTTAGCATGCTGCCTTCACGCCTCAGTTTCCTCATGGTGCCCCAACAGCTCCCCGGATGTATCCTTACGACGTTTTTCACCATGCCATCAACATGATAGAGACCTATGGTCATCACCACCTGGTGTCTGTGAGCCACTTTTTAGATGGGCACAATTGGGGCGCCTGGGTGGCACAGTCGGTTAAGCGTCCGGCTTCAGCCAGGTCACGATCTCGCGGTCCGGGAGTTCGAGCCCCGCGTCGGGCTCTGGGCTGATGGCTGGGAGCCTGGAGCCTGTTTCCGATTCTGTGTCTCCCTCTCTCTCTGCCCCTCCCCTGTTCATGCTCTGTCTCTCTCTGTCCCAAAAATAAATAAACGTTGAAAAAAAAAATTTAAATGGGCGCAAAATGAAAAGCCTCCGAACAGCCAAATTTTCAACTTTGGTTAGCAGCCACACCCAAGCAATAGCCACGTTAGCCAAAGTGATTTGACTGATGGATGGCACAGAAATCCTCAAAGTTCTGCTGTTGTTTTAACTGGTTAAATCAGCGCCATTACAGAATAGAAATTATTAATACTCCCAGAGAGGTGGGGGACATTTCACTAACTTCACTTAAAGAGAAAATGCTACTTATCCCTTTGAAATATTTATCACTAGTCAGTGTGCTGGAAGCATTTAGATAACCACAACCTGAACGTGCTGATTTGGTCTGAAACATCTAAAAGGGGTGTGTGTGTGTGTGTGTGTGTGTGTGTGTGTGTGTGTGTGTGTACACACCCACATCTTCACCAGTTTGAAGCAAAGGAGCAGGAAAAAGAAAGCTACTGAGGGAGTGAATGAGAAGGTAAAAGGGGAGATATCTTTTGGGGACAAAACATGGGAATATAGAAATTAACAAGGGTCAGAAGGAGGAAGAAGCAAAACATTTAATCCTGAGCTAAAAGCTACATAACTTTCTTGTTTGATGTCTGTACCACAGGGCTGCACGGGTCCCCTGAAAACCACATCAGGGTGTGTGAACAGCCGAGAAGGAAGGGCAGTAAGAGCCCTGCAGCTCTAAGGCTGCGTCCTGCACAAACACTGTGATCGCACAGGAGTTTATAGAGAAAACTGAGCGGTTCAAATGCCAGCCCCGTCTCCTAAACTCAGACGTGCATCCGAAATACCCAGGGATCTTGTTAAAAAGCAGGTTCTCCTCCAGTAGCCCTGAAGTGATGTCCGAGAGTCTGCACTTCTCACAAGCTCCTGGGAAAAGCAGACCGCGAGCCCTTGAGCCACCGCCGGGCCCTAAGAGCCCTGCTATCCGATGCCCTAGTTGCTTGTCAAATGTGATCCTTTCATTCAAATGAAAATTAAAGGAAATTAAAAATTCAGCTCCTCAGTCACACTGGCCACATCGCAAGTGCTCACGTGGCCACACGTGGCCAGTGGCTGTGCGTTGGGCCGTGCAGAGTGGAACACCACTATATCCACAAAAGGAACCTAAAGGACAAGTGGACACAGTTAATTGATGTAACAGACGTCACCTGCTATCTCACTTAATACCCACCACCCATTCTGCATGGCAGGCATTACCGCTCAGCCTTACAGGTTAGTGAACAGACAAGAGAAGGGGTTTTCCGGCTTGCCCCAATGTCACAGAGCTAGCCAATGGTGCCAGGTTGCTTTGTGCTAGGTGTATGTGACTCCAAACTCACACTCCGCTCTCGGGGGCTGTAGAAACCGTGCTGGGCATTATTTATGACTCTTGAGGCCCAGGCCCAGCCCCGTGCCCTGCCAAGTTAGATACCGTAGCTGCAGCTCCTGAAGACAGGTGTGGTAGTATCTCCCAAGACTGAAAAACAGCCCCATGCAAGACATTATTCATGGAGATTTAGAGACATGGTCACAGAGAACCTTTAATCCAGCAAACACTTTAATCAATGATCAAAGGCAAAACTGGCTATTTCTCTCATGGATTCTCATTCAACAAATATGTACTGCACAGCGGTGTCAGGCATTGTGGGGCCGCTGGAGGTAAAGAGAAAACAAAACTATAGACCCCTGCCTTCCTGGAACATACACTTTCATTTACAGGCTATCAGAGAAAATACCTCTCCTAAGGCAGAACCGTATACACATGCTATACCTAACTTCAGTGAGAAACGAATAAGGCACAGGTTCATGTTCAATCTCATGAGCTGTGCAGAATTTTAATTTTGCTTCATGTGCTGCTTTGAGAAGGACAACAACCGACTGAAAACTCCTCTTGGCTCAAACAGATCCCTTTCTTAAGTGGCTCGAGTACTTGCCCATTTCACAACCCACAATCCTCCAACTGCCTGAGAGGTCACCCAGAGTAGGGCATACCCTCACAGGCGCCCTGGACTTTAGTCAAAAGTAATGAATTTTGTGATAACAAATTGATCTCTCCTGTTCCCATAACACAGGCTCTGCCGCGAGAGCAAACAAACAGGGCTGTTATAATGAATTGAAAAGAAAGGGTCTAATTAAATTTTTATATTCGTGTACATAATAGCCAGAAATAGTAAACACGGCTAAAAAAAAAAAAAGAAAAAAAAAAGAAAGAAAGAGTCAGAGCCATAAAACAGCTCCAAGCCCTGAGGTTCTTCAGATAACCAGCAACCACTTATCACTCTTTCGGTGCCTGCACATAGCTTCATCTTATTTTCTAACCCGCAGTAAATGGCATAAAGTAGGAAGACTAGAGAACTGTGAAATATTTAACCACTTGCAATTCAGTCCAATTCTACAACTATTTATTGAGTGCTTCCCAGCGCCCGACACTGCGATCCATCAATTCATTCCGCCCACGTTAACCAGGTATCCAATACACGTGCGTGCACACACAGCCTGACCCGGGTCATGGGGTCTTTCCAGGTGGTTAAATACAATCACAGCTCGAGGAGATGATTACAATCGTGTAAGAGAAATGGCACATGGACACGCACGACCGCGATATGGGGCAGTATCTGCCAAGGCGCGTCCAGGGGATTCAGGAATTTTTTTCGGACGGGCAGTGAGAGATCGCATGACGGTTTCTTGATGAAGGTGAGAGGTACCTACAAGACCGTATGAAATGTTAATATGGACGCTAAGTATCTTGAAGAGAGACAAACGCTCTAAATATTTCTCTCCCAGTATTATATGACACGCGTAGGGCTATAGATCTTATCCCCGCCTGGGCGTCCCTTGCCACGGGCTTGCCTAGGGCCATCTGTGAGGTTACCAGCTAGGGATGGAGCTTATAGGACCCAGAAGTGACAGATGTGGAGACAAAGTTTAAACTGGATAGCAGACTTACCTACAGCTTCAGGCACAGAAGGAATGGATAATCTCGACCTAATGAGTTTATGTGATTCTGTAGGTAAACAGAAAGATACAGGTAAAAGGCACCTACGCCCAAAAAACCCAGTGGGAAGAAGCCCTCTGAAGATGATGGGTCTGTTCAGAGATGGTATCTTTCTAATGGAACTTCAGGGCAGAATATCTATTTGAATCTTTCAGACTACTGGTCTACCCCTCAACTGGGGCCTCAAAATGTGGTGAGGCTTCTGACCTTACCAGAGTTGTCCAGGTCTCCCCACCAGGCACAAGGGAACAGGAGCCCATTTAAAATCTTACAATAAATCCTCCTCACAAAGACTGGCTAAAATATATTACAATGGCATTTAATAATAATAATAGTACGGTTATTATTATAATAAGCATAGACTCCTGGAGTCAGAAGGAAATCTCAGGGATGACGTAACCCATACATATCATCTTAAAAACCAGAAGGATGAAGTGACATGGGGTTAAGAAGCACACAGCTAATCAGGACCAGTGTCAACATAAAACTCCCCATGTTTTCAGACTTCCAGAACAGTGCTCCCCCGGGCTGCACGCTAACACCTTCCAAAATAGTCATTAACCATGTTCCTTTCTTCAGACTTAGGAAGAGCTTCAAAATATGCAGGAAGGTTAAACCATAGCCTTTGTATAGGTGATAGGAAACATTCTTCATGTGACATCAGATTTCTTTATAAGTCTATCTTTCTAACTAGAGTGTAACAGGAAACCTGGCTTAGTCATCGAAGTGTCCCAAGTGACTTGCACAAAGCACGGCACATGGGAGGCCTAGCAAGAGTGGATGAATGGATAAAATAACATCCAAGCTCACCCAGCCTCAGGGAAGAAAACGGATGTTTCATGTTTTGGAAGAGGGGACTTGGGAATCCACGGGGGCTCTGTGACAAGTACAGAAACCACACAGAATCCCATGGTCTCAAACAACTCTCACCACTATAGGAGAAGAGCTCAACAGATGAGATGGGCCATACCATGGCCATTTAATAAGACGAAGGGCAGGTATCATCCTCCATTTAGATGTGGGACAGAAAATACAGGAATTAAAGAACTTGTTTCCGTCATCCGGCCACGTGACTGGCACAGGCAGGAAATGAAAACAGGCATACCCAGGTGTTACTGATGCAGGCTTCTTCGGTTTCAGCTTGTTGGTTCCTGTTCAGTCAATGACCGTGCAGGACCCCGCTACCAGACTCTCACCACACCGCACATTTCCGGTAGACCCTACACCCCAAATCGTAACTTAACACCCATCACAGAACACCCTTATTACATGGGTAATAGATTCATTCTGACACCAGTCTTAGGTATCAATTTCTCCCAGTCGGTGAGTCTTTACACACACTTCAAAGATTTGAGTTCTGTACTAACAAAGGCAGGACTCAAACAAGCAAACAAAAAAACAACCCCCAGCCCTCTTCCGTTATTTCCAGAGCAACAACTGACAAAGTCCTCAACACCGAAAATTTAGGATGTGGCGGAAGGTGGTTGGAATTTGCAACTGGCTCTCAGCCAAGGGCCATTTTGCTCCACCAGGGGACGTTTTTGATCCTCCCAAGTCGGCGGGTGCCACTGGCATCTGGCAGGTAGAGGCCAGGGATGTGGCTAAACATCCTACAAAGCACAGGGCAGCCCCCCAAACAAAGAATTATCTAGCCCCAAATTATCAACAGCGCCAAGGTGGAGAAACCCTGAGTTATACTTCCAGTTCACAAGGTTAGGCTAAGAGCTTTGAGGTCAAGATCATGATGTGTTGCCCCAATTCAGGAAGATTCTACCAGCCACCTTTCTGACATACTTCCTTAGCTTCCAGTAAACCAAGCTAAATATCTTCACTGGTCAAGGAAGAAGCGTTTTCGCCCTGTGTCCTTTACTGTGGGTGCCAACTCGAGGCCTGCAGATTCCCACAGGGGGGCTGCAAGCACAGACCTGCTGTTTGTCAATATCTGCGTGGGGACCGGAGACAAAAGGGTGCCTGCCTGACAGGAAGAAACCTCCAAAGTCCTCAAACAGAGCCGAAGGGCGACTCCCATCTGTTTGCGAATTTTACGGGCAGAAATTGCCTCGCGTTGGGAGTTCCAAAAAAACCTGTCGGTTCCAAGAAGAAACACACATCTATTTTCCACTATTCAGCGGCCCTTGCACTCATTTCTGGTTCACCCTGATTCTCCAGATTCTCCTACCCAAACACGGGAAGCAAGAGCAGAGAATGGAGACAGCAGGAATCACTACAAACCAGCTTGTGGGTAGTAGCATTTCACGTAAATTGCTATTTGCAGCCAGCCTGGAGGTTTTGTGAAGAAAGAGGCAAAAGCAAAACAAGAAAAGGCTATTTGTCTCTGGGTCAGGCTAATGACCAACTGATGAAAGGGTGAAACCATGAGAAAAACCATGAAGTATGTTTCTGCTTGACCTTCCAAAAGCAAATTGTTGGTTTATCCAAATGGTGCAGTCGGAAAATCAGAGCCATTAACACGGGAAAGGTCACATGCTAAGCATCCCTCGCTGCTGTAAAATGCATCACCTATGGAAATGCAGTCATCACCTGCCACGCATTCTAGAATCAGGGTAACCTGTGGCCACACTCGGCACCAGGGATTCCTAAGAGCAGGGAGCCTCTGTTGTTTGCTCAGAATGCTCGGTGCCTGGACCCAGGCCCGCACAGGGGGAGGTCGAAGGAATGAACAGAGGTTAGAACGTAACACAAGGTCTGTCTATAAGAAACGCTGTGTTGCTTCTATTATTAACTATTATTATTCTTTTGTGGCTCGGTTCTTTTAAAAATTATTATTGTGATAAAATACCCACAACATCAAAGTTGCCATCTGAACCTTTGTTTTGTTTTGTTTTTGAGTGTACAGTTCAGTGGCATTGAGTACATTCACAATGTTGTGCAACCATCACCGCTCTCTATTTCCAGAACTTTTTCATCATTCCAAACAGAACCTCTGTACCCACTAAACACTGACTCCTGGTTCTCCTCTCTCCTCAGTCCCTGCTAACCTCTGATCTACGTTCTCTCTGAGTTTGCCTATTCAAAGGACCTCATCCAAGTGGAATCACACAATACCTGTCCTTTTGTGTCTGGCCTATGCCACTGAGCACGATATCAAGGCGCATCCATGTTGCAGCAGGTTTCAGAATTTCATTCCTTGTGAAGGCTGAATAGTATTCCAAGGTACGTACAAACTAGCCTTTGTTTCTCCATTCATCTGTTGATGGCTATCTACAATATTTCCATCAATGCTGCTTTTTAAATTTTTTTTTTAACGTTTATTTATTTTTGAGACAGAGACAGAGCATGAACGGGGGAGGGGCAGAGAGAGAGACAGAGAGGGAGACACAGAATCGGAAGCAGGCTCCAGGCTCTGAGCCATGAGCCCAGAGCCCGACACGGGGCTCGAACTCACGGACTGTGAGATCGTGACCTGAGCTGAAGTCAGAGGCTTAACCAACTGAGCCACCCAGGCGCCCCTCAATGCTGCTTTTTAAACAGGATGGTGTGAAGATATGGAGGCGGATTGGTGTAGGTGGAAGAGGAGAAAGTCGTAGACTTAGACTCTGTCCCTCGGTCCCCACGCGATCCTGACACCATTTCAGGGTTTTCACTTACAAAATTGAGGAACTGAATTAGAGCGGTGTTTTCCAAAAATGTTTTTGGTCATCGTCTACGGTAAGAAATAGATTTTTCATTATGACTGAGTACACACAAACCCGCCTATATTAACTGAAACAAAGTTTCACAAGACGACACTTACCCTCCTGTGTGCAAAGCACTGTGGTATTTTCTGTTATTCTGTTATTTTTTGTTTAAAAAAAAAAAAAGGATGGTTGCAACCCCTAAATTGATTTCACAACCCATTATCACGTGGCAAAGTACGTACTTTTGAAACACCCTTGTTTTAAGTTACTCGTGCCCAAATTGGTGTTCCTTGGATGATGTTAAGTGTGTCCCCCACTTACCACCAAAAGTATCTGTTTAATAAAGTGTGGCAAACATTTGAATTAGCTTACCACAAAGAAGTTATAATGAGCCACATTTCCCAAACTTACTGACCATGGAAAACTTCGTGTGTGCTGAAAACTAAAGTCCCATGGGGCGCCTGGGTGGCTCAGTTGGGTAAGTGTCGGGCTTCAGCTCAGGTCATGATCTCATGGTCCGTGAGTTTGGGCCCCACGTCCAATTCTGTGCTGACAGCTCAGAGCCTGGAACCTGCTTCGGATTCTGTGTCTGCCTCTCTGCAACCTCCCCTGCTTGCACCCTGTCTCTCTCTCTCTCAAATAAATAAACATTAAAAAAAAAAAAAAAAAGTAAAGTCCTAACATCTCTGGAAACTTATTTGCTGTAATACACATTTGGGGAACACTAAACTGGGTAATTTTTGGTTCCTCTGTGCTCCAACATTCTATGACATAGGACAGGAATTCTCAACATGATTTTTCTTTTCATGCTACTGCAGGAGGCAAATATCCTCCCGGCCCCCCCCACCCCATAACTACAGCTCACTAAGGCAGTGATTTTAAATACTACATCTGATTCTCCAGGGTCGTGTGTGTGTGTGTGTGTGTGTGTGTGTGCGCGCGCGTGCGCGCGTGCGTGTGTAACATACATAAGGGAAAATAATCAGCTTAATTTTTCAGACAGCTTTCATGCACACAGCAAGCTGAGTGGAACGTCCCCCCAGTACACACCCCTTCTCCCACCATCAACGTTCTGTATAATTTTTTAAAAGCCCCTCTAGTGATTCTGATTCCCTACCCCTTATTCCCTTAATGCTCATCTGGAGACTTTGTTAAAACCAAATTTTCCAAGATTAATTGCAAAACAGCTCAGTGGCATAGCACATTAATTTCAACTGATTCTCTCCAATTTAGCATTGTTCCTACACCTTTTTAGATTATTGAGAACACCCTCACATGTTGCATTTCACCACCAAGCAGTCCATCCGACCTGGCACATACAAACCAATGACTGGCACACACCCTTTCCTACAACCCAAGTCTTGCCCTAGCAAACACAGTTTCAGAGCGCTATTCTGCTAGTTAGTAACGGCGTACTTTATGTACTTGGGTCAACCAGAATTGGTCAGGTGTTCTGGGAAGAATCTTCACTGCTTATTCCTCGACAAAATAAAATTAACCCTGTGTCTTTAACTCATTTGTGACTTCAACGTCAAATAAAGAATGATAATTCTGTGTATTCATTTTATTCCACCAATATTTACTGAGTTCATACATAGTAACGGTTCAGGCTGGTGGCTGGTTTTTTTTAAAGAATGTTAACAAAATATATTGCTTTCACAACAATGACCGAAAAAAACATACTCAAGCCCAAAAAGGGTGGTTAGCCCTGTCACAGCTCCCTACATACTTATTTTTTGTTAATTACACATAAAAAATGATTAGAAAGATAGTTGTATGACCACAAAACAGACTCTTAACTACAGAGAACAAACTGATGGTCACCAGAGGGGAGACGGGTTGGGGGATGGGTGAAATGGGTGAAATGGGTGATGGGGATTAAGGAGTGCACTTGTGATGAGCGTGGGTGACGTACAGAATTGCTGAATCTCTGTATTATACACCTGAAACTAACATAACACTATGTTAACTACACTGGAATTAAAATTAAAAACTCAATAATAATAATAATAATAAAAGACAGTTGCATGGCCATTTATTCCCAAGGATGTAATAATTTAAAGTAATTTAAATTATTTTAAACAGTAATTTAAAGCAGGCCTAGAAGAAAAAGCAAAAGAAAACCAAAAAAACCTGAGTGGACCTCACGGACAAGGCAAGCACCAATATTGTGAACTTTGAATTTCTTTTCTCTTCTTCAACACTCGGCGTAAATAATCTCCAGTTCATGAAGTGGTCTCCAAATCCCAAGTTTGAGAAATGCTGTGTGACTGTCCACCAGCCCCCATTTTACTGTTCTATTTTTGCTTAAAACAGAAGAGTGAGCCTCACGCACATGCACGCACCCACGCACGTGCCACGGTCCTCAGATGCCTCTGTCCCCACTTCCTCCATCCGCACAGGTCAGGGCCCTCTTGGCTTCCTCTCCACCCCTCCGCCACCAAGCCCACAGATCTCCTTCCAGGTGCCTCTGCTCCCTCCTCTCAATCTCGGTTTCAGAGATTCATCTCCAATGGCTTCATCTACTACAGTGGCCTCTTCACTGGACTCACCGCCATCTGTCCTGCCCTCTTTATATTACAGCACCTAAAATGCCTTTGAGAAGGTGATACACCATTCTCCTCTCCCAGGCTCACCTCTTCAAATATTAGATAGCGGGCAATACTTCCATAGGAGACAGTGACCATGAGATGCCGAATCGTGGTGGGAAGAGTGGGGTTTGTGCAGTCAGAATGAGGTGGCTGTGTTGGCTCAGGTCCCCGCTCAGCCAGCAGCAGGCACATGCCTCTCTCACTCCTCGTTCTCTCAAATGTACAACAGTAATAACCTCATTTGCAGCGGGCCCTTTTAAGTTAAGCCAGACCGCATATATGATGGTCTGTTATATGAAGCCTGGCACATAGTAGGTATTCAACAAACACTTGGTTTTCCGCCTCCCGCCCACAGTCCAGAATGGTTTAGGGTTCAAAACAGGAGGGACTAGCTCAATTACAAAATTTGTATAATCCTGTACTGCTAAAAATCTGACATTCATTCATAGTTGGTTCCTTATAAGTCTAGACTGTTTGGTGGAAATAGATTTTTGCCTTACTCTGCATCAAAGAGCTGTTTTACAGAAATTCAGGTTGGTTTTCCTCTAACTTTGACTTCAACAGCCCTGATGACAGAACACATCCACATCTAAGAGGGAGGGTGAGAGGGGGTGGTGTTAGAGAGAGGGAGCTTCAAAGGCATTTAATAAGAATAAAATTCCACTGGAGTTACCATTATGTCCAAGCCTTCCTTTCTCTAGAACAGTCCATTAAAGAGCTGGAAGGAGGGTCTGCTCAAGCAAGGGGCCCTTGGCTGGTCAAGGCACGGTGTCTATCGCCCGCGTACCTTCCGCAGAAGCCAGGGGCTGGGGCACCACGTATTTGTGAGTTCTGAACGCGGATTTTAAAAGTACAAAGAACAAAATCCTCATCTTTTAGCAGGTAGGGAAGGGGAACATTTGGGTGACTTTCTTCCGAAGGGATGAAAGTAAAACAGTGAGGTTTCCCCGGGAGAGAGAGGCAAGATCCGGTGCAGGGAGGAGACGGGCTTTGTTCTCATCAAAGAGGGAAAGAATGTAGGGGGGGGAGAAACTAATGAGTTACTGACAAGAGATTTAAACGCGGATTACGTCTCTGGTGGAGAATGAGCACAACTGACTGTTTGTGCCGGCCTGTGGTGAAAACTCCTCCCGTTATGATCAGGGAAGGTAGAGCTGGAACACCTCACCTTTCAGGGGCTGTGTTCGGCAGGAAGCATACAGAGGAGGCTTCTTTTCAGAGGAATAATGAATGACACAAAGCTGGCGCAATCCCTGGCCGGCACCACCTCAAGCACATTTGCATTTTCTACGGCAGCTGCAAAAATGTTTAGTCCTCTGACAATATTTGGTGCCTTGGAGTCAACAGCCTGGAATTTATAACCTTTCCATCCCAGAGTAGCCTGATGTCTCTCTTAGGCTTCAGGAGTGACCGGGTCCAAACAGTCAGGCTTTGTGCCACCCAGAGGTACACCAGGGCCTTGGCAGACAGATGGGGAAGAAGATGGAAAGCCAGAAGCACCAACACTGCAAAAGCACTGATGTGTCTTTAGAGGAAAGGGATACAGAGCGGAGGTTCTCCATTGCCCTCCGTACGTCCCTGACCTTGTGACAGCAGAGGCGAGGACAGCGGCCAATGATTCCGGCATCCCTGAGCAGCTAGAAGAAAATGTTTTGCACTACTCTATAATCTGTGCTCTGCTTCCTAAGAGAAATCATCAATAAATATCTTTTGAATTAACACCTGTATGCAGGGTTCTGTTTAGAGCATTGGGAGAGAAAGCAATGAACCACGGGAATCTACCCCCAAAACCAAGAGCACGCTACCCTCCGTAGGTTAGCCAATTTGACAATAAATTCTATTCAAATAAATAAACAAACAAACAAACAAATAAATAAATAAAGCAAGCAAGCAAGCAAGCAAGCAGTGGGAGAGAAAACTCCAAGAGAGTACTGATTTTCACAGACCCTAAATCTTGTGGAAACTACAGAATGTAAAGGATAGAAAGACACTTTACAACGCAAACCCATCTATAAATTGGTATGCGGCTTGTGCGAAAACAAGACTGTACAATCATCAAAAGAAAGTCTGGCGGTGGGGAGGAAGGAGACATTAAGGTGCATGGATTTTCTGCGGGCCAGGCACAAGGGCTAAGCGCCTGACACATCCTTCTACTTCACTTGCATGTCTACAGCACTCCTTCGAGGTAGGTATGGTTCTGCCACACAAGCGATGACAAACTGGGTATTTGGACAGGTCAGGTAACTTGTCCGCTGTGGCACAGCCAACGGGGAGCCCGGGAGTGGCTCTAACCTGCCTGTCTTTCTGGGACTTGCTGGGATTTGCCAGGAGCCTGGCTGGACGGCGGGTGGCCTACAGGAGTTGGTGGACCCTCCAGTCCCAGTCTGTGCTGGCACATGTGGGACACTCAAGTCTGGCTCCGCTGTGCGTCCTCTCGCAAGGCACCAAGGCTCATCGGGCACAGGCCCAGAGCAGAGCGCCTGGTCTGACTTCTAGTCTACCACGGGGGGCGAAATTCTGCCAGGCAGGGGTGGGGAGGTAGGGGGAGAGGGAGCGCTGGGGAAGTGAGTGCCACGCTCTGAGAGTTTGGGGTCTTTGGATCTTTTCCGTTTTTCGGCATCCTTACTGCTTCCCAGACTTCTCTCTTCCTCCTGAGGATGTCACAGCTGCTGTACCCAACGCTCCACCCGCAGGGCCAGCAGGGGTCCACTCCACAGCAAGTGCAGGTGGCCACAAGGCTGGGCAGGGGGCTCACCAAACCGCCCAGAACACCCACCTCCAGTGACTGACTCTGCTGGAAAGTTTACAAGGGGAAAGTCTCTCTACGTGCCTCAGTTTCTCTAAGGGCCGTAAAAGGGGTGTGTATCAGCTTCTAGCTCAAAAGAATCCAAAGATACAAAACTCTGCTCTCCTTATACTGAAAAGGAGCCCGTCACTCAGAAGCCCCAGAATGGCAGAAGGAAGCGGGTGAGCGAGAGGAGGAAGAGAGGGAAGGAGGAAGAGAAAACTGCTAAGAAATTCTTTTAGTTGTTTTCCTCTGAATGGTTTTTTTTTTTCCCCCCAAACTAGATGGGGAATGTGTGCTGAGGGGGTGAGGAGTACTCAGTCTGTCACACAGATATGGGTGGAATAAGCAGCTGGTTAGCAAACTTTGACCAAAACTTTCCATTTGCAAGCTGATAAACACACCGTCAACGTGTCTCAACTTGGGACTACTGGGATTAAGCAACTCCATCTAGAAAGATAAGGATTAAGAAATGTGTCTAAATGGTTTATGGATGTTTTTTTCCACATGACTTAAAAATCAGCAGGAGTTAGCAATTAACTAAATTTCTGATGCTTCTCACTCTCTTTCTGCACCTTTCACATAAATGGCAGTCTCTCAAACATAGTTTGACAAATAATGTGACACAGACCTTACGTAAGAAAAACAAAAGGTTAAGAATGTGATCAGAGGCTCCGGCCAAAAACATGTGATTCTACAGAACAAGGACACCAGTTTGGCTCCCGCGTGGAGATTTATACAAAGGGTGGGTGTTGCTCTCATTAATTCAGTGGATAAACAATGAGGGGAAGGTCTGGATGATTTGATGGACAGCTTTTGGAAATGATCTTCTGCTTGGCAAAACACCGCGGTGATAATTTTATTCACACGGAAGGAAATGCAGAGAAGTGTCACTAAAACAAGGGAGGTAATTATAGGGCATGAATCAAAAAGCTGGATGACACGGAATAAAGAGTAACTAAATTAGTCCCATCACGGTCCTGAAATCTGGACTTCACGATTTCAAGAGAAGAATCTGACCTCTCATTTCTGAGTAAGAGAGCCAAGCACATTTTCCCTAATGTTTTGTTTCCAGTCTAATACCGTGGGCTTGCAGAATGACGAACACCAAGCTATGGGGTGATACGCCATCCCTGTACCGCCACAGCAGCTCAGCGGGCTTGGAAACAGAACAGCTCAAGAGTTGGAAGGAATAACCTTGCCAATTCTCCAGGCAATACCTAAATCTTTCCAAAGCACCCTGGCAACTGGTCGTCTTGACTAGCATCCCCAGGGGTAGCTCGTTCGCCCATCAACCCAAACATTCATCCAGCTCCTGTTGTGTGCCTGGCACAGTGTTAGATGCTATTCTATTAGAGAGATCTTCTTTAAGTGAGTCCCGATCTTTCTTTCTGTAACTTTGACCCAGCAGACCCAATCCCTCCTCCTAGGTGGAGCTGAAGAGGGCTGGCATGCTGACCTTCTGAAAGTGTTCTTCTCCCGATTACACATTCCCAGCTCTTTCTAGACCCCCTAGCCGGTCTGACTGCTTTCTGCATCATCTCAAAGTGCCCTCCCATCTGGACAGAAACTTCCCAGTGAGGTCTGAGCCACACGGAAAGTGGGAATTACCGGCCATCACATCACTTGTTCAAACACGTTTATTAATATTATCTAAGACTACATATAGTGCCCTTTTGATCAACATGATTCACTGCCGGTACACTTACAGTAAGCTAATCCTTTCTCCACTCTATCTTCCTCAAATCTTTTATGAATGATGGGTTCCACTCCGGCTAAATCCAATTATATTACACCTCTATGTTTAATCCCCCCTCCTTTTTTTAATCTATAAAATCCAGAGATATTTGGTAAACAGGAAGATGGGGAAAGGGGAGGCTTACACACAGCCCTGGTGGGTTTTTATTTTCTATTGTGATAAAAAAAATTTGCCAATTTCACACTGCTGCAAAACAAAGAATACACTGTCTGTTGTTTCACACTGTACATCATTGATTTCAGGCATTTTTGACAGTTCTTTCATATTTCAGACACACAGATCAATTTCTCCCCCTGTGGGAAGGTGAGGAGTTTGACAAATATGCAGAATACAGGTCAGCCCCACTTTGTGGACACTGCCTAACAATGCCTAAGATGCTCTGATCAGGGATCTGTCCGGCCCTCCAGTCCTCCCATCCTCTGCTGGCTCCTTGGAACAGCAAGTAAACAGGAAGACAATTGGCATAGACCCCAGACTCCTGGTGGGTCCACCACGACCTTCTAACCAGGAATTAGGGACACAGAACCTCTTTGCCACCCATCACCTCAGGAGATAGTTCGACAGAAATTTATTAGATTTCAAGAGATCTTAACACTTCTGCTATTAGAATACAAATCAGGACTGAGGGTACCCGAAGAGATCAGAGGATGAAAAGGTTAAGTCCGTGTGGCTCTCCCGGCACGAGTTTTACTCAGTACCTGAGTAAAAGGGATGTGATCGGGCCGGCTGCTTAAACATTCAACTTTCTTTTTTTTTTTTTTTTTTAAATTTTTTTTTTTCAACGTTTATTTATTTTTGGGACAGAGACAGAGCATGAACGGGGGAGGGGCAGAGAGAGAGGGAGACACAGAATCGGAAGCTGGCTCCAGGCTCCGAGCCATCAGCCCAGAGCCCGACGCGGGACTCGAACTCACGGACTGCGAGATCGTGACCTGGCTGAAGTCGGACGCTTAACCGACTGCGCCACCCAGGCGCCCCAACATTCAACTTTCTAAGCGCACATAAAAACAGAGGAGAATTGGATGACTGGGCACAATATTCACACGATACGCCTAGTACCTAAGTGCTCAAAGATAACAGGGGGCTGTTTTCCATTTAAATAAAATAATGTAGGATTGAATGAGAAGGAAATATACAATGGACAGCATAATGAAGGCAAAATGCTGAGATTAAAAAATACTCTGCGATCAACTCAGAAAATATAATGGAAGTCAAAAGATAATATGATTTGATATGCAAATAAAATTATAGCCAACTAACGGATTTTTAAAGCTCACGCTATAAATGAGCACTGTTTGTTTTTAATATGCAAGAGTGAACCCCTACAATTTTAAGCCTTTTCTACAACCTGTCTTGACAATTTTTTAACAAAATAAACTTTATATTTGGAAGTACTACCATGACAAAATCTTGTCAATCCCATAGCTGTTTGACCATATTAATTTAGCATATCCTTCTATATAGTAAGCACAAAGAAGCTTCCTATTGATTTTTTGTAATTTAATATTTTTTTAAACATTACTCTAAGCTGGGGCGCCTGGGGGGCTCAGTCGGTTAAGCACCCAACTTCGGCTCAGGTCATGATCTCACACTTCGTGGGTTCGAGCCCTTCATCGGGCTCTGTGCTGACAGCTCAGAGCCTGGAGCCTGCTTCCGATTCTGTGTCTCCCTCTCTCTCTGCCCCTCCCCTGCCTACACCGTCTCTGTCTCTCAAAAATACATAAAAACACTTAAAAAAATTTTTTTTTAATTACCCTAAGGGAAAAGTTGCAGTTTAAGAATACTCTTTCAAAAGACCTCACACCTCACTCATCCTCTTAAATTAAACTTACACCGACGAGCATACGGACTAAGAGAATTTAAAAAACTATTTACCGTTTCCGTCAAATATATCGTTTACAAGTAAAATATTCGAAAGGCAATTATGATGCAACTAATCTGCATCCTCAAAGCTTCTTTCATGTTTGACCAAATTAAAATTTGCCATGACACGACAATCCGACAATTAAAGGCCTTCAGTGCAAACGCCTTCCGTGCAAGCTAAAGCTGACCTGATTGTGGTTTTACACGTCTTCTGCCAACAGTTAAATGCATACCTCTCTGAACAACTGGAATGAAAGATGTCTTCTAAGTTAAAAAATTATTGGATGTTATCCAAGCAATGACTAAGCTCTTCCTTGCTGGGTGCAAATTCAGCATTTTAGTGAGGGAATTAACACAGTTATGTTAACAAGCTTAAGATTCTAAGGATTTTCTAATCTTCTAATTGTCTAAAAGGATGAGCTCCCCAAACACCTCCCGTTCCCCCCTCCTCCCAATGCAATCCCCCATCCGCATTACCAGTTCCCTCCTTCAGCCAGAGTTCACTTACCGGGTGAGGAATCACTCATGACTTCATTACTCTGAATATATACTGATCACTCTGTACAACTTCTATATCCTTAGTGGTATTACTCTGCCATGTTAGCATTTAAAAAAAAAAATCACAAAGAACAAGCAGAAAGCACATGAATAGGGCAGCAGGCAGGATAAAATAAAACCTTCTGCTGCGCCAGCACTAAAATCAGACACTTTCATTAAGACCCTCAATATCAAGACGCCAAAATCTTTGCAGAGGACGTTAATGTATTTTTTGCAGCTCACTAAATGGTCTGAAGAGGCAGAAAGAAACGTAAAGCGCTAAATGACAAGTTTGAATGTCCAGGATTTTTTTCCTTTAAAAAAAAAAAAAAAAAGAGTAACAGCAACAGACACTTTAATGTTTTGACTCTCCAAATTTTCAAGCCATCCAAAACGTAATTCTTCAGACTTAGATCAAAGTCTTGTGGATTTTTCTAACTTCACATATGTTAGGCCACAACACATAAAATATAAAATATGCTGTCCTTATTTTTAGAGTGAAGATATGTAAACAACAAACCGAAGGGGAGTTGAGGAATAAAAGTCCCCTCACTCAGGGTTCACTGTTCATCTACAGGCCAATCACGGCCAACCCGTCACACACATCAGAGGCATATGAGACGCTGAGATATCTTTGTATATGCCAAAGAAGCACAGAACCACACTGGCTCATTGTACGTTATCAAATTTCCCTTCTCTGAAAACTGATCATCCAGGAAACTCTCTATAAACCATATTTTTTGATTAATTATAAAACCTGTTTCCACCTATGGTGAGAGATGATTAAAGTGTTTCTTCTATAAACTGATTTTGGGTTGGTGCCTATACCAGAGAAGGTATTACGTAAGATCCATCCACATACATAATTTTTTAAAAACAATCTGCTGTCATAAACGCTGTGATGAGACATCCACTATTCACAGGGCACTAATCCAGTACTGTAAAATTTAAATGTCTCTACTGTAAAGTAGCAAAATCACAAAAGTTGAGGTCGCCCACTGGGGAACTGTTTATTTAACCATCAGACATGGAGAAAGGTTAGAAAATGGGAATTTCCTAAAAAGATGGTGGGAGTATAGATTGGAACAGAGTGTAAAATTGGAAGGCAATCTGGCAATATCTATATCAAAAGCATTAAAATATGCATATCCTTTAACGAGAAATTCCTTGTGTAGGAAGGAGGGCATATGTAAGAAAAACCATCAAAATAGACAATAGGACTTTTCTTAAAGAGTGTGGGCAAGAAACCCAAATATACCATCCCTCCCTCCTCTTTCCAGGCCTGGAGTCTGAAGGCCACGCTGGCAGTGGCTGGGTGTCCTAAAGGAAGCCGACTTGGCGTGGTCAGCTCGAGTTTCCTGAACTTGGCCATGGGGACCTTACAAGGAAAAGTTGGGTGCCATTTCACAAAAATAAAGTTCCAAGAACTGTAGCGTCCAAATGACAGTCATGTCCTCTCGTGTGGCTCCAGGAGCTGCTACGGAGAATGAGGTAAAAGCAAGAGCTCCGGCCCACCAGCCCGCCAAACGTATGGTGAACGAGGATAGAGGCAGACATTAAAGAAGTCAGGCAAGAGCTTTTGTACAACTGCTGTGGTGACCTGACTTTTCACTACACCGAGAATGACGGGGATATTTAAAATTGGTAAACTCAACTAGTGTGTGTGTGTGTGTGTGTGTGTGTGTGTGTGTGTGTGT
>NW_024412396.1:62126681-62127057 GCF_014898765.1 Herpailurus yagouaroundi
GTGTGTGTGTGTGTGTGTGTGTGTGTGTGTGTGTGTGTGTTGGGGAACGCTTTTTCTTCAACGGCAGAGTTACAAAGACAGCACAGGGCTCCCCTGCGTCCTTCACTCAGTTCCCCCAAAGTTAAAAGCTTACATATTAGGGTGCGTTTGCCACAACTAAGGAGCCAACGCTGGTACATTACCATCCACTAAACTCTACCATTTATTCACATGTCACTGGTTTCTCCCTAATGTCCTTTGGGCTCCAGGAACTCATCCAGGATAGCATATCACCCATTCAGCCTCCTCGGGTCTGTGACAGTTTTCTAGACTTTCCTTGCATTTCTTTCTTTCTTTCTTTCTTTCTTTCTTTCTTTCTTTCTTTCTTTCTTTCTTT
>NW_024412396.1:62127067-62185930 GCF_014898765.1 Herpailurus yagouaroundi
TTTCTTTCTTTCTTTCTTTCTTTCTTTCTTTCTTTCTTTCTTTCTTTTTTTCTTTCTTCCTTTCTTTTTAAAATTTTTATGTTTATTTTTGAGAGAGAAAGAGACAGAGGACGAGCGGGGGAGGGGCAGAGAGAGAGAGAGAGAGAGAGAGAGAGGGAGACACAGAATCTGAAGCAGGCTCCAGGTTTTGAGCTGTCAGCACTGGAGCCCAAGTCAGATGTTCAACCGACTGAGCCACCCAGGCACCCCCAGACTTGCCTTGCTCTTGATGACCTTGACAGCTTTGAAGAGTGCTGGACGGGTATTTTGTAGAGTGCCCACCTTCCCCCAACGCTGCCACCTTGGGGACAAGACTACTGTCTGATGTTTTTCCCGTGATTAAGCAGGGGTTATGGATTGGTGGGGGACCACCGAGGTGAACTGTCAATTCCAGGACATCGTTATCAAAGATGCGTGATATCAACTTCTTATCATGGACGTTAGCTGAGACCACTAGGCCAAGGGGCTGGGTGCCACGTCTTCCGGCTATAAACTTGCTCTTCTGCTTCCTTCCATACTCACTCTGTGGAAGGAAGTCATTAAATGCGGCCACTCGGGGTGAGGAGTTAATAAGCGCCAACTCCGGGAGCAGAGGAGGCTCTACCTAAATCGTTTGGAATTCTTTCGTACAGGAGACTTGTCTCGATACCCATTTTCTTCCTCCATCATTTGTTTGTATCAGTGTGGGCTCACAGATATTTAGTTTATATCCTGGGTTATAACCCAACACTGTTATTTTGTTGCTCATATTGTCCCTGTTTTGGCCACTAGGACCTATTTCAGATGGTCTCCTTTGTCCCTTTGACGTGCCCCATCGTTTTGTCTTTTCACTACCTCTTTACTTTTCTCCATATTCTTACCAGCAAAAATGACTTACAAGGAAAAGAGCTGTTATGGGTGAGACTGTGTCCCCTCCCACCAAAATTCATGTTAAAGTCCTGGCCACCAGTATCTCAGAATGTGACCTTTTGGGGGGAACAGAGTCATTGGGGGTCTAATTAGTTAAAATGAGATCATACTAAAGTAGGGTGGGTCACTCCACCAATATGACTCGTGTCCTTATGCAAAGGGGAAATTTGGGGGCACCTGGGTGGCTCAGTTGGTTAAGCATCTGACTCTTGATTTTGGCTCAGGTCATGATCTCACGGTTTAGGAGTTCGAGCCCCGCATCAGGCTCTGCACTGACAGTGTGGAGCCTGCTTGGGAGTCTCTCTCTCCCTCTCTCTGCCCCTCCCCTGCTCATGCTCACTTGCTCTCTCTCTCTCTCTCTCTCAAAATAAATAAATAACTTTAAAATGAGGGTAGGGGGTATCCGGACACAGCACACCAGGAGAACACCACATGAAATAAAGGCAGAGATCAAAGTGATGCTTCTATAACCCAAGGAAGGCCAAAGAAGGCCAGCCAGCGCCACCAGATGCCAGGAAAGACGCTTGGAACAGATTCTCTCTCACAGCCTCACAAGGAATTAACCCTGCTGACATCTTTTTAATTTTTTCAATGTTCATTCATTTACTTTTGAGAGGAAGAGAGTGAGCACGAGCAGAGGTGGGGCAGAGAGAGAGGGGGAGAGAGAGAATCCCCTGGGCTGACAGCACAGAGCACGACACGGGGCTCAATCCCCACAGACCGTGAGATCGCGACCTGAGCCAAAACCAAGAGTTGGACGGACGCTTCACCGAACTGAGCCACGCAGGCGCCCCAACCCTGATGACACCTTGATCTCTGACTTCCAGCCTCCAGAACTAGGAGAACATACATTTCTGTTGTTTAAGTCACTCGATTCTTTGCCCCAGCAGCCCCAGCAGACTAACAGAAGGGCCGATGTCCCCGAGCTCTGCATTTCAATCAAAAACGGTTTACGATTGTGGCATCCAAAGAAGCAGGTACAGAGGACCAGCCTAACACACATCCAAAAGGGTATCCTGGAAAACGGAGGCCTGAGTCTACGAGCTACAATATTGATTATCTCTCGTATTTGGCCATGAATGATGGTATGGGGCAGTCTTTTCAGATAGCTTTTCTCCCCGGCAGTCTTCAGCCACCTGCAGCTCGGTTTCGAGTTGCTGCCGTGCCAAGCACACGTGCAAATGCTAGCAATAACCACCCATCCGGTCTAATCACCATCTTCAGCGTGCTAAGTACCAGCTCCGTGAGAGCCAAGCACTTCCCAGGTGCCCCACACTGCAGTTCTGCGAGGGGCTGGCAAGGGATTCCCCGCATCACAGCAGACCTGCCAGATAAAGTCACGCTGGCATTTCTGGTCCCTGTTTAATGACGTGCTTTGTCCCCCTTCCATCTTCCCTAAGTCACATCAACAAGTGGCCCAATGGCTTAGGATTGAACTGAATACCCCTTCGGTGTAAGCTATACAAACATTGTACAGTCATCCAGTACTGGGGATGTTTAGTACAAATTCACACACTAGAGGAGATGGGAGGGAGCAAAACCTAAGCCGTGAGATGAAGGGCAAGTGGCTTGTCCTCAGACTTAAGACACGGGCGAGGCAGTCTAGATAGAATCTGATTCACCATCTCACTCCACCTCCAGTGACCTTTATGGAGGTGACATCTGAGTGCCCGCATGGGTGGATGCAGAAACTTTAACTTCAGTCACCTGGGAGAAAAGGAACCGGAGGTGACAGAACAGGATCTGGAGTATTCGATCGGAAATTATTTTCATTACAAAAGCTCTGGTTTGTCCGCATTGTTATGCCTATATTAAAAAATCAAATGAAGTCATTAAGCTTAGGCCAGCTCAGAAAGCCTCTGCCTGAGTATGCAGTCCCTACGGCTCTACCATAATCCTTCAAATTATTAAATAATTACTGCGTTTCCCTTGGGGTCACATTTGGCAACAAAATACTGTCTAAATGAACCAGTGATATGACCCAGTGAGTAACACTTATGTTCTTAACTTCCCAGGAACAAAAGGATATGAAATACTTCGCAGATACACACTGGGGAGGAGAGTCAAGGGTGCTCTGTGGGGTCAGGAGGGTGGGAGGGAGGAGGAGGAGAATGACAAAGGAACGGGAGAATCTGAGGGAAATTCCAGAAAGCATCCTCGCGTCCCCCGCCAACCTCAGATACCAGCAATTCTCCGATCCCGGTTCCCTTCCATTTCAGGAGTAGCTACAGCCACGAGGAAAAAAACCAAACATATGGCTCTGTCCTTCTGGACATTTCTACAACGTTGGCTGGGTTGCTTCGGAAAATCCCATTTTATCTCCTACAGCTATATGACCTCAAGTTGTCATTTCCAATAAAGTATGCTTGCACTGATTTTTATGAACACGGACAAAAGCCGCTACAACCTTTTCTTCCCCCCCACCAAATCTTTCAAACCAACTGTAGTTGCTATGTAGGGTTATTTGTTCCTAAGGCAACAGCGTATATCTAAGTACTAATGGCCTGTCCTTTTGCCAGGCAACAAACAGCCTTGTGATGCAACTGCACCTGTCTCGGCTACGCGTTACTATGGAGATGCTCCAGTTGCTATGGCTACCATCACGCTAATCGCCTAGCAAAGGCAGACATACAGCAGTCTTCTCGGAGAGCCCAGCTGTTCCTCCGCGTCTCTTGCTGAAGACTGATTGTCTGGGGCCTGTGATGGAATGCTTCTCAACTAAGATGCACAAGAACTTCATTAATGCGGTTTCAGAGGATCACTTTGTGCTCCCCTCTGCACAGCAAACACCAGACTAGGGAGAGAATCTGCCAAACAAGTGGACTATAAAACTGCTGAAATCTACGAACCCACGCCATCCCTCACTGACATAAACTTGTAGTCCAAGGATAATTTCTCTCAACCGGGTGGTTACAGCAGAAGCACTTCTTTACGTGAAAGGAAAAAAATTTTTTGGCAGGAGTGAGGGATGTATTTCCAACCCAAGCACTATGTGACAGCAAATCTATGGTAAAATTTGTATCTGTTACGTGGCTATTTTTTTGGAATCTGACATTAACAGCCCCCCCCCCTTTTTTTTTAAGTGACAAGCTTCCTATCCTCCCTTCCAATTACATTTGTGTAAAAATGGCACCCATGACCTCACTGTCTCAAAACAAATGGGCATGGCAGGGGGAACAAAAGTCTCCATTGTTCTCTGCGATTCTCCTTGAAGAGGCAAACACCAAGTAACCACAACAAAATGATCCCTCTGGAGCACCGTCTACATGGAGACCAGGAATGACAACAATCAACGAGTCCTTCAGTGAATACCTGTAGACGCTTTCGGTCGGATGCTGGGAAGACGGAATCGCTTACCTGGCTCGTTCCCGTACTTCTATCCCAACAGACTGTGACACCCCGAGATGTTAAAGCTGTCAACTTTTCTTTGTAAATGTTTCTACCCAGGAAGACAGTATGTCACCTACCAAGAAGCCTTCTGAGCGCATTCCTCCGAAGCAGCAGAAGCGGGAAGGTTTGCAGGAAACACAACAATGGGTATGCCTCCAGTAATAACTTTATTCCTTTCTCCTTTATCTACAGTTATTTTTCATATTGTACAGTCTATTGAATTAGGTTCAGTGCCTGTCTCGGCCAAAATAATGCAACTTCAGTAAACCAAAAAAACCAAAAAACCAAAAAACCAAAAAACAAAAAAAAACCCTCTGAATTGCTTACCTTTGATACGCCTGAGGAGAGGCAGGGGGTGTATTGAACACGTGTGAGTATGGGTGGTAAGGTGTCTTTTTCAAAGCCTGAATTAGATTTTGTCTATACTCTGGGTCTATGCACCACAATGACCCTTTCCCAATGCTCTGCAAAGAAAATGAAAACATAAAAATGATTAATAGAAGAAACACCCAGGATTTGGCAGCAAGTAGATGAATCGCAATTACCCCAGTTACTTATTTTTAAGAGCCTCTCGCTTATTTTTTTGGCGTTTGCTAGCCAGAAATACGGAATATCGTACCCTGACAATGCAGCACCATAAAACGCACTTCAGCCTTACCTGGATTAAGTCTGACAGACGAAATGAACATGTTATTACCAGGTGATGCTGATACAATAATATTGTAATTTTCCTACCCTGCCAACCCCCAAACTCAGACTCCTTTATTATTTCTCAGTGTCAACTCTGAAGGATGTATGTATTCTCTTCTAGAAAATGAGTTTTAGATTTGTCAGATTTCAAATGTGGAAAGCAAAAGAGGGCTGGGTACCTCAAAACTCCCATCTCCGCTGTAAAAAAAAAAATGCGAGGGTTATGTTTTCGAGCCATATTATTTCGGTACCACTTCACAAAAAAACAGAAAAGGAATCGACTTGTTTTTTTCCTACTTACAAAAGAATGACATTTAAGCTTCCAATGGAATTCTGTAATTACCTTCCCCAAGAAACAAAAGAACTCAGGCAGCAGCGGTTAAACCTAAGCCAGTAGTTAGTTACTTTCTGGATGCCGCAGTTCATAGACCTAAAGGAGTCGAATCTTTAGAAGTCCAACTTTAGAATGCAAATTTTCTAAAACTGGTTCTATGGAAAGACTTGCTCTGAGGCCCACTTTTGGTCTGTGGACAGCATTTTTATTAAAAAAGAAAAGTTAAGTCCTTCCTGAGAGGCCCACTGAACTGGCACTGTGCCGACAGGCAGTCGCTACTCCAACTGTATGCTTTCAAAAGTGACCGAATGTACCCAAGCGGTTTGATAAGGTCGTTTGTAAATATTTACTGATTTGGAGAGAAAAGAAGTCAAATTACATAAACCCGCGCCCACCCCATGCTTGCAGCCAAGGGACTGACTCTCTTATTTTCAGAACTATTGTACTACAGGAACATTCAGAAAGCAAACAATAAAACTGTTTAACTATTAGAGAGGGGAAAAACTCCAAGAAAATCCCTTACAAGGAAAACAAAAATTAAGTTATTCCGAAAACCTTTCTTTTTCCTAATGTTTTTTGTTTTTTAATTTATTTTTGAGACAGAGAGAGAAAGAGCATGAGCAGGGAAGGGACAGGGAAAGAGAGGGAGACACAGAAGCCGAAGCAGGCTCCAGGCTCCGAGCTGTCAGCACAGAACCCGACACGGGGCTTGAACGCATGGACCGTGAGGTCATGACCTGAGCCGAAGTCGGACGCCCAACCGACTGAGCCACCCAGGCGCCCCTATTCCTAAAATCTTTAAAGAGGCTTTTAAACATTTGTATTTCAGTCATGAGTTCACCAAGTAGTTTACTCACAAACTTATTCGCAGAACCCGTTAGAATTCTTTACTATCACAACATCAGTGAGCAGTGGATCTGGAATTAACTCTTTCTGGTGCCTTATGAACAGAGAATTGCTCAAAGCCAAGAAGAGAAGGGGGGCTGGAGCCTCTGGTCACCCCACCCTCCACGCCCAGGGCGCAGGCCTGAGCCCAAACACGGGTCCCAGTCAGGCCGACCAGCCTAAGCTGAACACCAACGTTCCAGTTTCACCATCTGGAGGTCTAAAGACATGAAAAATGTCAACTTTGAAAAATCCAACGTCCTTAAGTGGCCTTTCCTTCCATGTGTACATTTTCAAACCCGGAACAGTTTAGGGGCACGGATGAGACTTTCCCGGTAAAGCAGGCAGGCCACCAAATGAGCTGCCAGGTTGGAAAAGAGATGCAAAGCACACTTTCTAGAAGAGGGAGGGGCAGACCGGTAACTACCAAATTTGGATGACGTGAAACAAACCAAAAGCTAGTAACTCCTGGGCAGATGGGGGGGGTCCTGGCCTGATTCCACCAAAGGCTCCCTGTGGAGCCCCGTGCAGTGAACCCTGCAAGGCCCCTAACCAGCAACCTGGGGAGGCCAGGACCCTCGTGCAACCCAAACATTTCTGCAACGGAGATCATCTCTGTTCTGGGAACCTAACTGCTTTTGTTTTCATCAAACAAAAAAAAAAATTGTTTTGTGGCTCTCAGGGTGGGGCCGTCTATTCTTACAGGGAATAAAATTATGACAAAGAAATGAAGGACAACTGGCCCTCTTGGGCAAATAACAATAAGCCAAGAATGTGGTTTCTCCTAACCCTGACCTAAGTATCTTTCTTATTACACTACATTACTATTTACCAACTACACGGAAAAAACCCACAGGTGCCGGGAAGGGGGAGGTTGCAAGGTAAGTGATCCAGGTGCAAGAAGCAGGGGGAGGTACAGTCAGAACTAGGAATTCTGCAGCCAGAGAGACGCTTCCTGTGTGGTCCTGGGAAAATCAGGGTCCCCAGAAAGTCTCGGCTTCCTCCTTGGCAAAACAAAGACCCCCTCCGCCAGGGATGGGTGTGAGGGCCAGCAATGGCATGATGTAAACACCTGTAACAGGTGCCTAGAGGTACTCAATAACGGTGGATGACGTCACGAACGTCTCCTTTCTGACGGAATAAAGGGAGCAAAGCTGGCTCTCCAATGCCTTTTGCTAAATCAAATCTGATTTTCCCAAAGCCGACCCTCATAAAAGCAGCACCAAGTTCCAAGTGGCAGTGGGAGGAGCCGCCAGCAGATTCACAGGTACTGTTGGTCCGGGCTCAGCAAACCCACCCTGAAGAGCTCTTCTGCTTTCTACGATGCTCCCTTTATTTCCATCCGTGCCCCCACCTGCCTTCTATGCACCACCTGTTCTATGTACTCGCTACCGTAACTCCTCCCATGCTCAGAAAGCCAATTCTGACTCACAGGAGCCTAGCTGCTAGAAGTTTTCTTTCACCCGGGTCTTAAGGGGTGACCACCAAGCCCAGGTTTAATTTCAAGCTGGTCGGCACATATTTGCAACGTTCATTCACTGCAGACGGTTGCTCGGGCTTTGGGTCATAATGATTCCTCCCCTTGATCAGTTCTGCATTTCACTGGGAGAGAGACGTGGGATGGCTGATTGGTTTTCACAGACCAGACGTGAATGTCAATATCTCGTACTTAGAATTTCCAAAGAGAGAAAAACAAACAACAAAAAAAGCATCTTTGGGACACACCCATGGGGACACTCATCTGTCTACTCCAATGACTGTAGAGCTCGAAAGGAACAGAAAGCGTCTGGCATTGCATCTCGTGCAAATATCCTCCTTGGTCTCACGTAACAGTTCAGAAGAGTAAAAAGGGTGACTTGAAAAAAATTTCAATGGAAATATGCACACAGAGAAATACTCAAGTTTCTTAGGCCAGGAAAAATTACATTTAATGTCCCTAACAGGGGAAAGGCAGCTGAAATTTGATCACAGCTGTATAATACATTTAGAGTCAGGGCTTTTACAGAAATTTCTGCATCCTCTCTGAAGAATAGGGATTTTTTTTTTTTTTTTTTTTTTTTTTTTTTACTGTGACAACTGTGGGAGCCATGCATCAATTAGGGTTAAGGAATTCTAAGTAATAAGAACGATCTTCATTCAGAGACACATCTTTGTGTATATGCATTCTTTAAGATGACATTTATATACCTACGTGTATATAGAGAGGAAAA
The DNA here is from genome assembly GCF_014898765.1 of Herpailurus yagouaroundi. NCBI lineage: Eukaryota > Metazoa > Chordata > Mammalia > Carnivora > Felidae > Herpailurus > Herpailurus yagouaroundi. The sequence continues at coordinate 62,135,525 of NW_024412396.1, forward strand.
TGTCTCCGAATGAAAATCTTTCATACACACACACATATATAGCTCGAAAAAAACTAACGTGAAAAAGTAGAGGGAAAAAAAAAATAAATTGAGTAAGAAGATACGGATGAGGCCAAGTTTTGTTTTTTAATTAAAAAGCACCTGGAGAATAATAGACATCTCCCTGTTAACAATAAAAAACACATCAGTACCCAAGAAGAAAAAAAGACAAGAGCCTGTATCGTAGAAAGAACTGATTAGTTAGAAAGGTTAAAAAAGAGAGAGAGAGAGAGAGAGATAAGAACAACAACTAAATTAAGTCTTAAATCTAACTTCTAAAGATAACATTTTCTCCGAGATGTCTCTAGCAGCTCGTGAATCTGTCCCCCCCCCCCCCCCCCCCCCCCCCCCCCCCCCAAAAAATGTGGCTGGACCCAACCCTTGTCTGTCTGTCTGCCTTACATACAGGTCTTCATCTGTGGGCTCTGCACTAGGTTGTGAATCCCTGAGGATAAGTACCAAATTTTAAAGATTATTTTCAAACTGTGGGCTGTCACATTAATGGGTCCTGAAATCGACCTAACAGGTCACCACCAGCATTGTGTTAATGGAACAGAACAGAACCAAACAGATCAGACTAGAAAACATGTGTAGTAAAGTGGTATTTTGTGAAATGGGCATGTGTCTATGCATGGAGCATAACAGATCACAAGGTAACATACACTTCTTACTTGGATTCTGGGTCAAAGAAGTATGGTCAACACTGGTCTAGGACAACAATTCCCCCCCCCCCCCCCCACCCCGCGCCCCTGCCCCCTTCTCATTATTTCTGAGGGATAAAGCCCGCTTCAAGCAGTAATGCAGGACTCTCTCATGACAGCCAATGCAGAGGAGAGGAGCCGTCCTTGGGAAAGGGAGATCATAAGGCGGGAGCCATGTCAATTTGGAGCAGGGAGCTGGATAGGTGTTCTTGGTGCATTTGAAATGATTCTTCTTGATGTTTCTGATATGCTATTTCTGAGGGTGTTTCCAACACCACCTACCCTTGTTCATTCCCTCCTCCATACGGCACCCACTCCACGCCAGGTGCCATGGGGGTCACACTAGTGACTACACACAATGCAAAAAGGTGCTACTCTCTTGAAGCTTGGATTCAAGTAAGACAGCAAGTAAGTGAAGAGATAAATAAGCAAGATCATACAGACAGACCGTAATGCCTGCCGTGAAGGAAATAACGAGCAATGGGTTTGAAGACTGGAACTTGCCGCCATAGGAAGAATAAATGGGTTGGAAGGTCTGTTATGAGCTGATGCCACAGCCTGGGCCTGAAGTGGCCGGGTGGCAGCAGAGGAGGAGGAGGAAGAAGGACAGCTTCAGGATGTATTCTGGAGTACCACCTGGTCCTGGCAATGGATTAGAAGTGGCAGGTAAAGAAGAAAGAAGAAGAATGGTTCAGTTTGTGCAACGAATTGGGTCAAAGATTGGGAGGGGGGAAATCTGGTGCTCATCTGAACATATAACCTTTGACCTGTCTATGAATTAAGAACAGCTGATCGCGGTACTTGAATGACGTTGCTGGACGCCCATTACCTCTCTTCCCTCTGTTGTAGACCCACTGACCATCCCCATCCCCACCCCCACCCCCGTTTATAGCAAAAGCTCAGTGATGTAGAAAGGTAGATCTATGGCGGGCTCCCTTTCAAGGTTTAACATCAACTGATTTTCTACAGCTGATTCTTCTACAGCAGGGGCCGGTCAGAGGAAATGTGTTAGTCGTTGAAGGCCACGCGGTCTCTGTTGCAACTACTCAACTCTGCCGTTGTCCAACAAAAGCAACCACAGACTGTGGCAACCGCAGATGTGGCTGTGCTTCCGTAAGACTTGATTTATAAAAACACAACCCACCGTTCACCGGCCCCTGTCCCACCGCTCCTATACTCGAACCCAGGGCTCAGACTCTAAACTCCTGTAGCTGTGGGAACCGAAAACCAGGTGAGGAGTCTTCAGGGGCTAGGAGAGGTGGGCTGGTGCTGTGGGATGAGGGAGGGGGAAGTCAAGTGCTTGAAGGCAGGAAAGGGGGTCATGCGGAGGGTGGGGGAGGAGGAGGTGCAGATGGGCTAAGTCAGCCCGTCGCGACACGAATACAACTCGTTGAGCCAGCACAGCTCCCTCTGATTCTCTGGGTCTCAGTTTCTCCTCTTTAAAGTAGATGGTCAGACTCAATCATCCCACAGGCTCATACCCTTAATGCTGTGAGAATGTGTTGCTACAGACTCGTTAGTGGACACGGGCCTTCATCTCTCTGTCTCCTTCCTGGCGTTTTACTCGTAGCTTTTATAAACGGGGAGCCCCCAGAGTTGACATTTGTCACCCAGTTGCCATTCTAACCCAACATGAACAAAGTTGTCCTGGGATCTGGAAGGCGGGCTTAAAAGTTGTCTGGAAACAGCTCCTGCTGTATGTAGCCTCCCCAGAGCTGGTCCCAGGGCACAAGGATGTTTCCACCCCTCACCCCGCCCCCCCCCGCCACTCCTTCTCTACTCTGGAGCTGACTCCTGTGCAGGCTCCTCGGGGACAGGCTGGCATAAAGGAAGAAGGGAGAAGGGAGAGAAAGGAGGGGGAGGCTAGTGGAGGGCCGGCAGGTGCTGCTACTCTCCTGGTTGCAAGTTCCCTCCTTCCCCAGAAAAGCCATCCTCCGCCCCTAGACAAGGCCGAATCCAGACTTGAACAGGTCACAAACCCGGCCCAACTTCCCTGGGCCTAATCAAAGAATCTCCCTTGGGTCCTTGGCTCTCATTCTGAAGCAGGTCATTTGACACTTGGGATCATGACACACCATGACATAAAGGCAGGGTCCACTTTTTAGGGTGCAGGACCCGCCCCCCCCAGCCAGAGGAAGACAAACAATAAACAACTCTGGAAGACTGCGTAAGCTAACCCAAGGGCTACAGGACAACAGAGGACAAAGAAGAGCCCCCCACACACAGTCCTAGGTCAGCCCCTCCTGCAGACCCACTCAAGTGCACAACACACACACACACACACACACACATACACACAGTCCTCGACCAACCTCTCCTGCTGACCCACTCAATGCTCACACCCCCTGTGCAGGGCAGCCCCCCAGCAGAACACGCAGCCTCAGAGACGGTTCTCACCTTCCCACCAAGCCCCCTACACAGTCTCTCTCCCTTGCGTTCGCACTTCCTGGGCCTGTCGAGATGGTGAAAGACAAATACGCCCATGTGCCCGTGAGAGGGGCCAGAAGCAATGCCAGGGCTTTCCTGGGGAGCATTCCAGAATGCATCCCACACGTGGCTCCGAATCAACTGAGGGATTGAACCTATACGGTTCTTGTCTACACTGCTACCCTGCTGTGTTACTGGATATAAACCACTTGTCCTGTCGGACTGGCAGCTTTTTCACCTCCACAGTAGAGGTAATACGATCTTCTCCGAGTCACGTTGGGCCTAAATGTGGTCATGCGTAGAATGTACCTAACACCGTACCCAGTACTTAAAAGCCAGTTAATCAATTCAATTCTCCTCTCTGTCAAAGGAAGTCACAGGAGAAGCTGGGTGATACTAAAAAAAGAGACAGAGAGAGAACAGAGAAAAGTTATGCTAACAGGTGACCATGACCTCGTACCCCACCAAAATGCTTGGCAAATGAGTGATTCGTAGAGGCCCTTTTTGTTCTAAAATTCTGTCGTTTATAATCTAAAGACATCAAGGGGGATTTTTAAATTTTAAAATATGAAGCAAATGATCTGAGGAACTAGCCCAGTACATGAAAGAGAGAGGCAGAAAGAGAAAGAACAAAACTAATCATGGAGAATTTTTATCCAGAGAGATGGCTGTTCATTTCCCACAACAAAACAGACCACTGCTCCGGAAGAAAGATTTTTTTTGTTTTAACGTTTATTTATTTTTGAGACAGAGAGAGACAGAGCATGAACGGGGGAGGGGCAGAGAGAGAGGGAGACACAGAATCAGAAGCAGGCTCCAGGCTCTGAGCCATCAGCACAGAGCCCGACGCGGGGCTCGAACTCACAGAGCACGAGATTGTGACCTGAGCCACCCAGGCGCCCCAGGAAGAAAGATTTTAAAAAGAGAAGTCACGTCAGACACTTGGATCTCCCTAACAACTTTGCAGCGTTGTCCTGGTTTAAATGCCCCACTGCGTTCTCCCCTCTCCCTCTCTCTCTCTTTTTTTCCCCCCCAAAGGAAGAGGGATAAAACAGAGAAATTACACCCCTGGTCCAGACAGAAGTTTCTCTCAACCCACCCCCTGTGCCTCAGTCCTGCTCCACCCCGGGGGTGGGGGAGGGGGGAGCCCCTGCAGGCAGGGAGGGCAGGCCCCGAGGCTTCAAGGACTGTGCCAGCCTACTGGCATCAGGAGCTGGAAACAGAGCCGCTGATGGTCACGGCCACCGAACGACGTGTCCTCTTGGGAAGTCTCCCCCACTCCTGCAGCCGTCTTGCTATTATTTTACAGACGTGCTCCGAAAGCTACAAAGACAGAATCATGACGAAGAGGCCACTTGTGCAATACACAGATACAGGAGCTGTGTGACGGTTGTTAAGGCCCCACGGCTCTGTCGGGAGCACACTTCAGCCACCTCGGAACACCCCCTTCCTTCGTGAGCATCCACGGGCACGGGGGCGAGGGAACACAGAAGGGACAGGTGGGCAAGGACCATTTTCAGACACATGGGAAATGTTTCGTCTGCAGTGGAGACGCCGGGCAGGCTCCGTGAATCAATCATTTCCTTGCATTAACACCTAAATAGAACCAAAAGAAACCCAACATGTGCCTTAAAACCAAATTAATCTCTAGGAAAAGCCAGGTGTGGGGAAGTGGGCGGGACCTGTGGAAGGAAGGCAGTCGGTTCACTAGAGGTTAGGAGGGCTTTGGTGTCATTTGCTCAGTCACTTGCTATGTGCGGGAGAGGCTTTCGTCTCCTGCCCTCCACCACCCATCAGCGCAGGTCCACTGGGGCGGGCTGAGGGCGAGCCCGAAGCACGCAACTCATGCAGGCTGCTGGAGCTGGGAAGTGGGTTGAAATGAGTTCTCTCTCGCACTGTCTACACTACTGCCTCCCGACTGCCAAAGGCAGGCGAGAGCTCAGTGCACCAACATCAATAACAAAATGATCAACAAACATCCAAAATACGTTTTCTGATAAATACTGTCAAACTCCACACCGGTGACTTCTAACAAGGAAAAGGGAACACGCACACCCACACAGACACACACGTGTACCCCCTCCTACTCCACATCGGAAGGCCAAAGCATTGGCATCTGTAAGATCACTGCTTTGATACAATTAAACCTTGGATTCTTCCAAATTAGTTTTGCCAATCTGCCATTTGGGGACCGTCCGCAAATAAGGGTTAACGATTCTCCCCTATCTGAAGGACAGCATTACCTGGGCAGGCTGAGAAGGAAAACAGACACACAGAGAGGTTTAAAAAACTTTCAAACACTTGCAAAACACATGGGAAGTGTAAGAAGCTGGTTGTTTTATACACTTCTAATAATAGGGCGCAGCACTTCAAAGAGCTGAATTCAAATGAATTCAAGATATTGTGTGACATCAATATATTATGTGGCCACACACACACACACACACACACACACACACAAAAGATACGGATAGATAAGAAAATTCTTCATGACCATGTAACTGCTAACAACTTTATTATAGCAATGAGGATATGCAAATGTAGCAGGTTTTATTTGTCACCTGATATAGAACAAGAGTGAACAGTGATGTGATAGAATTGTCCAAGATGTGGATATACTCCTTTTTACAATTTTTTAAATAACAGCTGTTTGTATCGTACCCACAATCTTAAAATAAAAATTGCATAAGCAAATTATAAAGAGGACACACGGGGGGCGCCTGGGTGGCTCAGTCGGTTGAGCGTCCGACTTCGGCTCAGGTCATGATCTCACAGTCCATGAGTTCGAGCCCCGTGTCAGGCTCTGTGCTGACAGCTCAGAGCCTACAGCCTGCTTTGGATTGTGTGTCTCCCTCTCTCTCTGACCCTCCCCCGCTCATGCTCTGTGTGTGTGTGTCTCTGTCAAAAATAAATAAACATTAAAAAAAATTTTTTTAAATAAAAAAATAAAGAGGATACATGGTAGAACAAAAGACACGTTAGATTGCCTTTTCATGCTTTTTAAAAATTTTTTTCAGTTTCTTTGAGAGACAACACGTGCGCAAGTTGGGAGGGGCAGAGGGAAAGAGAGACAGAATCCCAAGCATTCTCCTCATCATCACTGCAGAGCCCGACATGGGACTCGAACTCAGGAACTGTGAGATCACAACCTGAGCCAAGATAAAGAGTCAGAGACTGTGCTGCCCATGCGCCCCAGGCTTGGGTTTTTTTTTTTAATTTTTTTTTTCAACGTTTATTTATTTTTGTGACAGAGAGAGACAGAGCATGAACAGGGGAGGGGCAGAGAGAGAGGGAGACACAGAATCGGAAACAGGCTCCAGGCTCTGAGCCATCAGCCCAGAGCCTGACGCGGGGCTCGAACTCACGGACCGCGAGATCGTGACCTGGCTGAAGTCGGACGCTTAACCGACTGCGCCACCCAGGCGCCCCGAGGCTTGGTTTTTTTTTTTTTTTAAGTTGACAGGCAAACTAACTTAAAGCTAATAGGTATGAAGGGAGGTAAATGTACCATTTACGGCATTGACAGAAACAGAAACTCAGTTATTTGAGAAGTTCAAACTCCAGGAAGGGACTTTTATAAACAGATCGTATGAAGGGGAGAGGCGAAAAGATGACAGCCAGCTCTAGTTCTGGATTGAACTTGCACTCTTCCCAGAACCTCTTTCTTTTTTTAAAAAAAAATTTATATATCTTTAAATGTTTATTTTTTATAGGCAGAAAGAGCATGAGGGGGGAAGGAGGAGAGACAGACAGAATCTGAAGCAGGCTCCAGGCTCTGAGCTGTCAGCACAGAGCCTGACACGGGGCTCAAACTCACAAACCGTGAGCCGAAGTCAGACGCTTAACCGACGGAGCCACCCAAGCACCCCAGTACCTCTACTTTCTTTAAAGAGATTCAGATGCTGCAAAATGATAACTAATGCAGTCATCTTTTATGGAGGGTAATAAAGGCACACGTGGGCCTGACATACACAGACATCCACGGCCGGGCTGCATCTGGCGACCTCGTGCCACTTTATCTGCTGGTCGTCAGTAGTTACTCATCTATTTTTAAATGTTCCGATATGATCTTATCTAACTGGCACACATCATTTGATCACCTTATTTCCATAACTAAAAATTGTTGAATGTACCTGGCCAGGTAGAAGTTACAGGGTGTGTGTGTGTGTGTGTGTGTGTGTGTGTGTGTGTGTGTATACTGGGTTGGAACTTAATAGTTATGGCAATGTATTTTGCAAAAAAAAAAAAAAAAAAAATCGTAAAAACCCTCTCTCTCGGGAAAACATGCACACAGGGTTGTAGGTGTGTTTATATGTTTGCTTTGTCAGGGATGGCCACTGGCCACGGTTCCAACCAGTCACCGCTCTCTCTCATTCATGGTCCACAAGGGGCCTTTGCTGGGGTTCCTAGGCTGGGAATCCAGCTTTTGGCGAAGCATCGTGCTATAGAGCCAACTTGGCCCGCCTAGAGAGGGACAAAGTGCCTTGCCAGCACCTTTACATTTCAGCACGAGTGTTCTAACAGCAAAGGAGACCCTTTCAACAAGTGGTGCTTGAGCACAGGCTGATGTTACGGCATCTGCTGCAGAGACAAATCTGAAGCCACCCCCAGCCCAAGTGGGAGAAGCGACAAGGAGCAAATGGCACCCTAAATGTTGTGGATTCCTTTTCAAATAGTCAAGATGGGGACAGAGCCTGCAGGACTGGAGGGCAAGGCCGAATTTGCTGGCGGGGGTGGGGGGAGGGCAGGAAAACTGCAGGTGAGAAGAGGCAGATCCAAAACGCCAGAAGGAACCCAGTGAGACCTCACGGAGCCCTAGGCAAACAAAGGGAGGGGAGGCGAAAGGGGCCGGGGGGCGGGGGTTGGATGAGAGAATGAACTAATCCTGTGATTGGCACTCAGGGAAACATTTAAGTAAACAGAATCTACCCCAAAAGACTAGCTGACCTGGACCCTGGGAATCACATGAAAACCGTGGCAAAGGCTGAAGCTACCCGACCCAGCAGCCGCCTAGGGCCACGGCACGATGGTGTCCAAACCTTCCTCTTGGCCTCACTCGGAGTCTCCTTGAGGCCAATTTCAGAGCACTGAAAAGGCAAATTACATTGGTCCTCAACCTCATCATCACATCTTCCTGACAAATTGTGTTTCCGGGAGGTTCTGCAGAAGGTGGGAGTTGCCAACCTCCGGGCAGGCACAGCTATGCAGATTGCGGCATTTCGGTGATAGTGGGATGGGTGTCACCTGCAAAGGCCAGTGTCCAAACCGAGCACTGCTCGCTATGGGGAGTCACCTGGGCTACCAGCACAGTGACCGACAAGACTGTTACAGGGTCATGAGGGCACCTGGGACAGCACGCCTGTGTCTGCACACTTTTCTTCTTTTTTTTTAATGTTTATTTATTTTTGAGAGAGAGAGAGTGCAAGCAGGGGAGGGGCAGAGAAAGAGAGAAAAACAGAATCTGAAGCAGGCTCCAGGCTCTGAGCTGTCAGCACAGAGCCCCATGCGGGGCCCGAACTCACAAACCATGAGCTCATGACCTGGGCTGCAGTAGAACACTTAACCGACTGAGTCACCCAGGCGCCCCACGGCTGCACCCTTTACAACTCACCTGCGAACCCACTATGACCTGAGGCACGGAACACAAGACACAGTCCTCCAGAGATTCAACCAGAAGCCCATCAGGTTAATAACTGACAATTAAACACGACGACATGATAGCAAACGAGAGGAAGTCGGCCAAGGGTTATGAGTTACATGATTACGACGCATAAGGGGAACATCTCCGCTTTAACAAACACTTCACGTGGCGCATTTCAATGGACAGGGTAAAAGTACTCTCTAACCACCATTTCATTAGTCCTGACAGGGATCTCAGGAAGGACGCCTGCAGCCGGGATTCTGGACCTCCCCGTGGGGGGAGGGGAGGGACTCCAAAAATAGGTGCCCTGCCCACGAACACACCAGGCTCAGACCATGCCACAGTGATTCGGTAAGGTTCCCCCCCAAAACAGCCAGCCCTTGATCATCCATGGAGATGTTACACGCGAGCCATTTTCATTGCCGAGGCATTGGCCTAAATGCCAGTCCGACCAGGGGCTCAGGGTACACCCGAACATCTGAGCAGTGGCGGCAGTGGTAACAGCAACAGGAATCACCATTGACATTGACTGACAACTGACCGTGTGCCAAGCACGGTCCTCAGCATTTTTCGTGCCTATTTATTCTCCCAACAAACCTAGAAGACAGAGGGGCAGGAGAACCCTACAGACCAGAAAGTTAAGGCTCCGACAGGTTAACTAACTTGCCTCAGGTCAAATGCAAGCTGTCGGACTTGGGAATGCCTCACCGTGGAAATGCGAGTCTGCAACAAACAGCACCAGGTAGGTAGCCAGCTGCAGTAAAACCATGCCTCACACACATTCCTAAGCCAAACTTAATGATTTGGGGATCACCTACTGTCATTAAAGGAACAGATGTCCTTTACCAGGAGTGGCCGCACACAAAGGCTTTCGGATACACACACTCTAATCGTTCACGTGAGAAGAGGCACAAAGTCCAAAGTTACGACTGCTGCTATCACGGCCTTGTATTTGAGTCGTTGGCACATGGTCATTGGCAGACAAAACATCACCTTTCCGTTTGAACAGCGAATTTCAAAGAACAATCAATTACCCGGGTGGCCCTAACCAACTCCATGAAGGGATCTGAGATTAAGTCCGTTTATAGCCAAGACGATTATAGGCTCCAAAAAGGTGGGCTGGCCCCACTCCTAACCAGCAAGAGGCAGAGCCAGGATTCAAACCTCAGGCTTCTTGAGTTGCCTCCGTCCATCACTCGTCCGTGAGGAAATCCAGCCCGCCGGCAAGGTTTTCAAATCTGTGTGCATGGTTCAGAGAGTTCCAGCGTCTGCACAAAGGGCTGAGCCAAGACAGACGGAATCCCACGAAGTGGGACAGTTTGTGCAAACATGTACATCCCCTCCCCCCAGGTGGGACCCAAGGTCTCTGAATTCACCTGGCAGGAAGGAGACTCTTAAAGTCATGTGCTCCTTCAGAGAAATCTTTGAAGAGAGTAAGGAGAGAAAGGGCTTTGGTTTGACAGACATATTCTAAAATGGGTGAGAGAGAGCTAAACTCCCCAACATCAACCCACTGGGATTTGATATCGACTGTGGGTTTGTTTGGCAAAACAGAGCCCCAGATTACACTCAACTTCCAGCGTAGGGGCTACATGGCCTGTGTAAGCGAGGACACGACTTACATTTCGGGTTGAGTTATATCCTTCCGAGTACATAATACATATAAGTGCACATATAAGACACTGTCATCAACCTTTTTATTTATTTGTTTTTTAAAGTTTTAGTTAAGTGATCTCTACACCCCACGTGGGGCTCGAACTCATGGCCCCAAACATCAAGACTTGCACGCTCTTCCCACTGAGCCAGAAGGCACCCCTGTCATCACTCTTCTAAGACCACAGAGAAAAATGTTGTGTCTGGAGTGTTTCGACTGTGCAGCTGTTCCCCCAAAACAACCATGACAAAACAGTGTGTCTGTTTCAGTGTCACTTTCTTCCCCGTGTGGCAGCCCCAGGGGACAACTTAGCTTGGATGGCAAGCTTACTCCGACCCGTATCAACCGTGCCCCATGCACCCGTGTGGAAGCCCCAGGAGCCACCCAGCTCAGAGAGATTCTTCATGTAGGCAAGGACAGCGTGTGGAGACAGACCGCTCAGAAAGGCGGGCTCTGCCTTCTGCACACTCAGAGGCAGCCCAGAGAGGAAGGCACGTCCCTCTCTGGGAGAGATCGCCCTTGACTTTGCAGCATCTTCCAATGGTGGGAAAGTAAGTACTTAACCCAATGCCTGAAAAGGAAGACTATCCAGAACCTAGCAGAAACGAGTCTGGGGCTCTGTTTAGGCATTGTTTGTTTGTGTAGGTGTTTTAAATTGAAGACCGATCCCTAGCTGTTAAATTAACCTTCACAGTGACCTGCATGATCGCCGGCAGCCCTCACGCGCTTAGGCACTGGCCAGGACTGAGCACACACGTGCACTGGGTACTCGGAGCACGCGGGCAACACTACAATGGTTGCCGATCCTCCCCATCCTGTACTCTTTGTCTAACTGTGCCGCATACACTCCATCTACCCCACAGAGCCACTCGCACTGCTCCCAGCCCGAGGAGACCAACATGTGTAGACATGTGGCTAGGCTCTACTGACTTCGCGTCTGGTTCAACCAAAATGAGGCACGGGGAAGAGAAGTGAAGGGTGGAAGGAGGGTGAGGGCAGGGTATTTACTCCCCAGGCACCAGGCTGCATCCCGCCACCAAAGGCCGTGCCCCTACCGAGGGCTCATAACCGCAGCTCCTTTCTCCTCCAAAGGCCAGCACTTGCCCCCTTGCCTTCAGAAGGGGTGAGGGGGGTGGGCGCCTGGGTGGCTCAGCTGGTTAAGCGTCCGACTCTTGGGTTTCAGCTCAGGTCACGATCTCATGATCTGTGAGAAAGAGCCCTGCGTCGGGCTCTGTGCTGACAGCGTGGAGCCTGCTTGGGATTCTCTCTCTGTTCTGTGCCCCTCTCCCACTCGTGGTGAGGAAAGTGCCCTGGGGTAGCCCACCATCGCCCCTCCCCTGGGGGTGCACGGGGGGGGGGGGGGAGGGCATGCGTCCTCCTCACTGGTTCCTCACATCCCTGCCCAGGGCTGCCAGGCTGGCCCTTTATTAAAAGCTCGCCGTTACGTGGGTCATTGTGCCTAGTGTCTCCTGCCAGGGCGATGAATGGCAAGAGGAAAACCACACTGATCGCCCTAGAATTTCACTCTGGGAGTCTACAGGCCACAGTATGTGCATAAGAATTTCCCCGTCATTTCCCCAAATCACAGAGAATGGCAGAGGGGGAAATGCCACAATTGCGTCCCCAATCATTTACTCTGTTGTATACCTTGAGACCAGAATTCATCTTCCTAAAAAGTGAAATACAAGCTTTCAAACACGACAACTCGATTACAGCACTCATAAAGCACGTTGTCACCAAAACTATTCTCTGTAGACTTCCTCTAAGAGCGCACCGTCAGTGATTACTATTATGTTTCAGTCACTTCCACTGTGCATAAAAACTGCAAATAGGAGAACAGCATCAGTAAGGTGTCCCGGTTTTAGAACAGCCGAGTGAAACTACATTGTATCTAAAACACTTCAGAGTACATACTAACTATACGGTATGAATTCGATTATTGTAACAATAACAGAATCAAAACTTCTAAGAACTTAAGACCTAACATCCTGAAGACTATCAGTGTTCTGTAGGAGGTCAGAGTGACCTTCAGGAAATTAACACAGACTGAAGTTGCAAATCTCAAAACTAGGAGCTGTCTCATGGGGGGTGGGATCTCCAACAAACCTACAAGACGTAATGAAAAAAAAAAAAACAACACTGATAACATAATAGGCATTGACCTTCTTTAATCACTGAGGAATCATCAGTACCCACAATGTTAAAAATAAAATTAAAAAAGGGATTTTAACAAATTAAATGTAAACCATGTGTTACCGCTATGTATTTTCTTTCTTTTTTCTTTTTTTTTACCACTATGTATTTTTAAAACGCGGTGAGGAACAAGTGTAAAGGACTTCATCTAAAGACAAATAGTTGTGTGAGAGCTCACTATGGCTTTACCACAGACCTGGGTTCCAACAGCCGGGTGTGAGCTGCTTTCCCAGGGCTCAGCCTGTTGCTACAGGTCCCAGTTACAGCACTTTAGAAATTTTGCAACAAGTATGAAGGGAGGGAGCAGGTAAACAATGCCTTTTTTCTTGGGAAACAAGGAGGAGACTCGGGTACAACAGCCTAAGGCCTCTCCTTGTATCTTTCCTACACAGCTCCCTGGGAAGGTTCAACAGTACATTGATTTATAAGTTACCTGGTTAGCGACTACCGCCCCTCGCTAATACGTAAATGCTATGAAGGTGGAGGCTATTCCCATCTGTGCTCGTGACCCTGTGCCAACACAGATGCAGGTGTTCAAAAGATTTTCTACTCGTTTACACACCCACACCTTCGACGGGAGGATGGACAATAAGAAGTTTGAGACTTTGGGGGTGCCTGGGTGGCGCAGTCGGTTAAGCGTCCGACTTCAGCCAGGTCACGATCTCGCGGTCCGTGAGTTCGAGTCCCGCGTCGGGCTCTGGGCTGATGGCTCGGAGCCTGGAGCCAGCTTCCGATTCTGTGTCTCCCTCTCTCTCTGCCCCTCCCCCGTTCATGCTCTGTCTCTCTCTGTCCCAAAAATAAATAAACATTGAAAAAAAAATTAAAAAAAAAAAAGTTTGAGACTTTGCTACATATACTTTTTTCATAGAATTTTGACTTTAGAACTAAGAAATGTTTTACAATTCAAAATAAAAAGGAGAGCAATACAAATTAAAATCATGAGATACGGCAATATGCCCACGGGAGTGGCTAAAATTAAAAATGCTGTCAATCTGAAGCGCTTTTCTGGATGTGAAGCTACTGAAACTGTCCCAAACTGTGGGGAGGGATGTAAAACTAGCTCAACCACGTTAGAAAACAGTTTGGCATTTTTGTATAAAATTATGCATGCGCCTATCATGGGACCCTGCAATCCCATTCCTAGATATTTACCCAACAGGAATGAATTCATATATCCACACAAAGACCTGTACAAGAATGTTGTATGAACATTGTTGTATGAATGTTGTATGAATATAGCAGCTTTGTTCGTAATTCCATAAAACTACAATTTCTCCAAAATTCATCCACTGTGGACTGGAAAAACAAATTATAGCTGATAAAATGGAATACTATTCAGCAATAAAAAGGAAGGAATTGCTGATACACACAACATTTATGATTCTCAAAAACATTACACTGAGTGAAAGAAGTCAGAAATAAAATAAACTGTTCCATGATTTCATTACCAGGAAATTCTACAAAAGCAGAAAAGTACAAAATGTACAAAAGTACATCGGTGGCTGCCTGACGGTTCAGGTGGATGGAGAGAAGACTGATTCAAAGGGGCACAGGGAAACTGGCAATGAAGATATCCTGGTGGCCACTGTTGTAGTTGGTCACACAGACATAAGATATTAGTACACACTTTCGATGGGTACAGTTTATCATATATTTGTTAAGGTGTGCCTCAATAAAATTGGTTTCTTGGAAAAGAGCAAACTATCAACTTAAAAATTGTTTTAAAAGCAAACAAAATAACCTCACTGGAGGATCGAGTTGGCAACGTAACTTTACAGGGAAAAGGATTCTATCCTGTGGCTTTTGAACTCAATACTGACTGTCGGTTGTAGTAGAATGTGTACTAAGGACAAAATGAACTGCTAAGAAATATGATGTTTCGACCTGAGTTATATTACTAGTAACATAATTTTGAAACTATTTTATGTATCTTGCAGAATAAAGCAAAAAATGAATGTGTGAATCCATTCACAGTATTAGAAGCCAAGCAAAGAGCTATGAATACAAAATCAAGGATTTTAAGGAAAAACCCACTATTGTCAGACATGACTTGGAAATATAAATAAGCCCATTATTCTATTGTTTCTTAGTTCTGCCCACCGAAAGCCCTGAAAATGGTAACACCCCAGTCACAATAAACACACCCAGCATCCAGATTCGGTGTCTAAACACCATTCACCTCTAAAAGCAATCAGAGCTTTTTGGAGAAAAGGATATATCTGGTTTGGGAATGGAAAACAAAAGATAAACCTAGGGCATTTCTGTGCAAGAAAGCAAGTAAGTACTCAGAGACTAAAAGGGACATGTTCAAAGGACATGAAAGGCAGCCTGAAAGGGGTCTTCCTGGCCAAATTTGAGGTAATTTGAGCATCAAAACAATCACTGTAATTGATTATAAACACGGACTAAATACAACCGGAGTCGACAATGACCCGATTTATTTGCCACCATGAGAGGCGATTATTACAATGATCCTTTTCTCTACAAATCAGCCATTGCAGTTCCTTTTTGAGAACTGTAATGCCAACTAATGATAGAATTAGAAAAATCACCATTTTGCAACCCCCCCCCCCCACACACACACACAGTGAAATAATTCAGGCAAGAATCATCAGTGGATATGCACACAGGGACAAATTATCTGCCCCTAGATTATGGGTTAATTGCAAAGGGAAACACATACCAATGCGGTGGAGAGATCTGGCTTTGCCACCTTAGGCCAGCGTTCAAAACTGAGCGTCACTAACAATGAGACAACCTGGTGGGATCGGATGGTTTAAGAAGCACCCAGCATCACCTGGCAACTGTATAAACAAGCTTGAACCTAAACAAGCATTTGGAACTGACTTCCAGGGGATATGGGGCCGAGCTGAACAACATCACCAGGAAATACTCAGCCAAATTCAGGATGTAAGGCATCCCCTAAAACAACAGGCCTTGATCTTCTCAATCAAGGGGGTGGCAAGGTGGTAAGATCATTCCAGACTGAAAAGACGACAGAGATATAAAAATCCAGTTCCAATGCCTATCCCTTCACTGGATCCTGGTTTTAAAAAACCACAAAGTTATAAAAAAAAAAACACAAAAAAAAAAACCAACTTTGGGGGACAACTGGAGAAATCTGAACATGGGCTACATAGTAGATGCCATAAGGAATTATTTCAAATTTTCTTAGGTGTGGTAAAAATGCTGTGGTTATACAGGAGCATGTCTTGATTCCGAAGAGATTCGTGCTGATGTTTGAAAGGGTACAGCGTCACGATGCTTTCAACTTTCTTTTCATTGGTTCATATAATCTGCATCGATGAATTAAATACAGCATGCGAACAACAACCAATTCTAGGAGGGTATCGAGGTGATCATTGTACTATTCTTGCATCTGTCCTGTATGTTTGAATTTTTTCTTAATAAGCATATGAGAAGGGGGGGGGGAAGCAGCAGTGGTGGTTTTTGGCATTGGACTCTCCTGGACAGAGCCCCGAGGGTGACAAGGCCGGCATTCTACGTATCTCCACAGGCGTCCCGAGCTGAACTGTGCCCTCACCTCCACAGATTCCTACGTGGATACCCCAGCACCTCAGAATGCGACTGTATTTGCAGACAGGGCCTCTGAAGAGGTAACCACGCTAAAATGAGGCCAAGAGGGTGGGCTCTGATCTGATGTCCTCAAAAGAAGAGAAGATTAGGACAGGGCATACGCAGAGGGAAGATCATGTGAAGACACGAGAAGGCGGCCACCTACGAGCCATGGAGAGAGGCCTCTGAAGAAACCAGCTCAGTGGACACGTTTATCTCAGACTTCCAGCCTCTGGAACCGCGAGAAAATAAATTCGGTTGTTAAGCCACCCAGTCTGCGGTGCTCTTAACAGCAGCCTAGCAAACTAATAGGATAGGGAAGGTTTCCAGGAGAAGGAGAAAGGCTGTTCCTCTAATCCAGACAGAGGAACAGCTTTTGCTTCCTTGTGTACATTACCCATTCACTGATAGAGAAAAGCAAGAGCTCCCAGGATACCGTGTGTGCGTGTGTGTGCCTGTGTGTGCAGGGGGGTAGGAGTGAACACACCTATCCAGGCTGACTCAATGTCTGCTGCATCAGCGGGGGAATACCCAGACATCCTGGACCTCAGCTTCTCTTACACTCACGGGACTCCCTCTCTCAGAGCCAGCGACGTCTGGGGACGTCCCCAGAGCCTGGGTTTACCTCGGCAGAGACGCCTTAAAATGCACACGTCTGTCCACTGCGGGCGATCAGACACCGAATTTTTATCACGAGCAGAAACGTTTCAAGTATATTAAAGTCATTTGTCCTTGAAATAGAAGAAACGTTCTTGTGTTTATCATCACGGTTCTTATTTATGAAAAAGGGGACACTTTAAACATGAAATTAATATTATGCGATTGATTTTCTCACCTTTTCAGAACTCCCCCCAAATGCAAATAAAACCTAGTAGAAAAGGCAAGGAAAAGGAGGCCTCATCAAATCCCTTTTCCCGCACTACTTGAATCGCGCCCAGCAGATAAGGAGAGAGGGTCAGTTCTCGAAGCTCAGGATGTGGGAACTGGGAAGGGTCTTAAGATCTCCTGGTTGGCTCTCCTCGTTTGACATTTAAGGGACGTAAACTCAAAAGGGCAGGACTTGCTGAGAGCACACGGCTGGGGGGGGGGGGCGTCTCACCCCACGCTCCTAGCCATAGTCATGCAGGCCCCTCTCTACCCTGCCCTCCACTCAGGGACCCTCCCTGGCTGTGCTGAACCCCCATGCCATGGTAAGAACCCTGAGTCTTTCCAGTAGACAGCAGTGAGGATGCAAAGATTTTGTGGGAAATCTACCCACAGTTTGTCAACCTTTGCCCCGCTGGCATCTGGGGCACGGTAATTCTTTGTGGTGGGGGTGGTCCTGTGTGCTGCAGGAGTTTAGCAGCATCCCCGGTCGCTACTCACTAGATACCAGTAGGACCCCTCGCCCAGGTCTGCACAACCAAATCTCCAGATACTGCCAAGTGTCTGTCCCCTGGGGGGACAAAAAAAAAAATCACCTCCGATTAAGGACCGCTGCTCTAAGCATGATAAACCACTAAGTTCTGACAGAATGGGGCACACCTCTACGTCCAAGCTTAACATGAATGCAGAAAAGCACCACTTCCCACATCACTGACTTTACCCCTGGACGAGGCTTAAGCCACATTCCTTAAAAGCCCTGCCCACAAGCAGGGTGATTCCAGGCCTCCAGCGCTGAGGTCACATACCAGGTGCCCTGGTTCCCCTTCCTATAAAGAGCAGCAGCAACGACCTCACTGGCCCCACAGAGCCTGGACAGTCCTGGGAATCACCTTCAGAACTGCGTGAGCAGATGCCGACCCGTGCGGACGAGAGACAAACTGGCCCCGGGCTACCCAAAACTCTGTACGAGATTCCGAAATCAAGCTCAGTGACCACAGGAGAAAAGCCCTCTTCTGGGAGAATCAACACAAAGACACTGGCAAGGTAAGTCAACTGCATCTGTAAGCGTTACCGATAAAGAAATCTCTGCTATGGACTAAATATTTACTCACCATAGTCCTGAAGCCACTCACAGAGGGATTATGTCTCAGACGCCACACGGATTACAGGTTTGTTCTTAATTTTTATAAAGCCTTCCCGCAACATCTGGTGATGTGACCGTAACAGCCCTCCCTAGCTAACTCTGCACCCCTGACATCCCAGCCCTGCAGAGCAAGCTGCCAAGGCTGGCCGGCCCCAGTGCCCACAGTCCAGGAAGGGCTTTGCGATGTCCACTTAAACGACGGTAAAGCTGACCCCAGGCCCTTTGCTCAATCCCCTCAACCATCTCCAAAGCTTCACCTGTCCCCCGTCCATAGCCAGCGCATCTGGCTGTTGACTGAGCATCCTTTCTTGATGACCGTCAGTGCCTGGAATGCACCGTGGCTAGACCAGAGCCCATCATCCACTTCTACTGCCCACCAAGCCCACCCTTTCTTCCTGGTGCTTGTCAAGGTACATGATGTCCCCTCCCATCTGAGCAGGCTTACACCTGGACTCTTACTCCCCTTTCTCGCCTGCCTCCCCCACGGCCCCCAGCTGTCATCACAGTCTGTGGACTCCACATCTGGGAGAGCAGGGCTGCCGTCACCTACGCCTTTCCTACAGCTGCCAACCCCCTTGTCCGAACTGTGTTCCCCCAGCGGAACCCCCAGCCCCTCCTGGACTCTGACCCAAGCCTCTGCTTCCTGCCACCAGGTGTAATCACCCCAAATCCCCTCCTGTCACATTCCACTCTCTCCATGCTCCCTCCACCACTCCCAGGGGACACAGAAAGCACCCTGAGACTCAAGCCCTACGCAGTATGGGGCTTCCTGGCTTCCTGGCCTCATCGCAGGCCTCCCCCCTTCCCCATTCCTTCATATCCTCCTATTCCACCTGTATCCTTCCCGAGTTTGCTCAGAACACTGTTCCCACCCCTCCCACAGATGCCCTCTGAAGTGGCCTTCAGAGGCTCTGTTTCCTTGTCTATACAATGGGACAATAATCGCCCACTTTGTAGAGTGCTGAGATCACTCAATAACACAGGAAAACACCTGACAAAGAGGAGCTAGGATTTGAAGCAAGAAAAACACAGATGAAAGCCTGGAGGATGCACCGAGCGAGGCGTGCAAAAGGGACAGGGACAGCGTCCCCTGCCTACAGGGAGGGCATCCCGCTGGGTCCAGAGTGGAAAAGTGTGGGGCAGGCCCAGGCCACCGCTGCTCCCTACCGCACAGAACACTTGAGTAGTTTTGTGGTTTTGTGTTTTGAACCCCCAGTTCTTTTTTTTCCCCCCTGCTGTCTTTTTCTTTTTTGGCTAGAGTCGGTACCATCTGTGAATTACACTGCAGAGGCCAGGTTTTCGATAATTTGAATAAGACCTCAGGGAGTCTGAACTAAACATATGTCCCACAAAACTATAAAGTCATTCATATGCTTTCATCTATTAATTGGGAAAAGGGGCTCTTTATCAATGTCTAAATTTTTATGAACAGTCCCAGAAATGTCTGGTTCTTTCCACCACACACAGCACGGCCAAAAAAACCACATTCTGGTACGTCAGCCTTCTGTAGGTAGACGTCTCGGGCGGGGGTGCACTAGCATCAGAGAGCATATAAACACAATGGATGGTTTTTAAATAAAAATAGGAGGTGAATGCATGGGTTTTTTAGAGCTGCTTTAACAAACACTGTGAACTTGGTGGATTAAAATAAAAGAAACTTATTCTCATAGGCCAGAAATCTGAGTTCAAGGCTCCCTCTGAAGGCTCCAGGGAATAGACCTCTGGTGGCTCGCTTGATCCCGGGCACTCCTGGCCTGCAGCTACACCACTCCCGTACCTGCCCACGGTCACACAGCACTCCTCCCCGTGCACCTGTGTCCTCTCCTCTCATAGGGACCACCCAAACCCAGTAGGACAATGTCATCTTAACTATTTACATCTGCAGAGAAGTTGGTTCCAAAAGAGGTCACGTGCCTCAGTTCCAGGAGCACACGAACTCTAGAATACTCTACAGCCCATTACAGTGATGACAGAGGAAAATCAGGGAATTTTCTAGAATCATTAGACCTATAAAGAACTCCGAAGATAACCACAGATGGTAAATAGTCTTCTCTGATATCAACCCCAAAAGATTGGTGATGGCTTCCGGAAGCGACGCTCAGAGAAGGAGCCTAACCCTGCTTAGGAGACAGAGTGCTGTGGCCCATGAAGGATGTCCACCATGCCCACCGTGGGTGTGGGGCGCAGGACTGAAGATGAATTCTACAGCTCTGTGCTCCCTGACCTGATTCAACACCTTGGCTTTGTAGATGCGGACGCTGAGCCCATGGAATGTGTGAGTCATACCTGTACTTGGTGGAAAAACCAGGACTAGAACCAACAGCGACAATGAGAAGGACATGACCTTTCTGTGTTACAGACAAACTGCACACTACGGGCAGACAATAAAACTCAGCTGATGACTCTCATTGGCAGAAAATGGTTTCATCCACTGAGAAAAGTGTTTCTCTAACTTAGATCAATAAACTTCCTTCCTTCAGCAAACATCAACCCACAACTATCACAATACCAGAAAGGAATCCTAGGAACACCCGGTCTAGTTGTAAGAGACAATATAAAGCAACGTGGAGGTGCAAAGAAATACTGCCCAGAGTATTATGGTTCCACTGAGACGGGCTCAGCCCCGGGCTGGGCAGACAGCATCACAGGAGACTTCTTGGAGGAGGAGATCCCAGTCTAAAGGAAGACCAGGAATTATCCAAAGACAGAGAAGGCTAAGACCACAACTAAGAGTGTGAGCAAAAGCCTTGATCAAACTTGATCAGCCTTCTGAAGCTATAGCCAGGGTTGCTGCATATGTTGTAAATTATGTGGCTTTCTGTCCCTTGGAGAAAGGGCCCCACAACGTAGTCTTTTTTGAAACTGGCCCCTGAGCACCAGCACTCCCCTGAACTGGCATTTTACCTGCCAGGCAGAGCGATATAACCAGCAGAGTATCCATGTTTGCATTGGCTGTCAAACTCCACTGAGGCAAACAGATCGGATTAAAAATTTGGAGTATCCGGGGCACCCGGCTGGCTCAGTTGGTTAAGCATCCAACTCTTGATTTCGACTGAGGTCATGATCTCAGGGTTGTGAGATCGAGCCCCACATAGGGGGACACAGGGCTTCATGCTGACGGCATGGAGCCTGCTTGGGATTCTGTCTCTCCCCCTCTCTGCACTCCTCCTTCCTTTTTCCCCAACTCAGCAGGCTTCTGGGCAGGTTTTCACCTCGACACGCAAAGGAGCCCACAGACAGCAAACACTCAGGCGACTCCCACCGGGGAAATGGGGTGGGGGCGGATAATTTCACTCTTTGCCCAGATGCAGGCGACAGAACTGTCTGGGGAAAATTCGCCAACTAGAAATTATTTTTTAATTGCTTCCTGGGCACGTAGCACTTGCTGAGTGCCACTGGAGATAAAATAGAAGACACCACCTCTGACATTAAGGAATTCATCATCTGGAGTAGAGACACAGGGCCTGCCACGGGGGTCCTCACACAGGGTCACAGAGGTGCACACTGAACATCTCCGGAAGGTGCCATCTCACCAGGGCTACGGCATGAGATTGCCGTTCTAATGCCGGCACTGGTAGGCTACGGGAGCCTGAGCAAGTGACTGAACCAATCTCCTGAGGTGGTTATGAGAATTGAGAGATCAGACGCGTAAGGTTAAATGAGAAAGTGCCTGACACATAATAAGTGCTCAATTAACGTCAGCTCAACAAATCGTTATCTGATTAGAGCGCAAGCCAACTGTCTTAGTCAGCTCAGGCTGCTGTTACGCTTTCACAAAACGCCACGGTATGGATGGCTTACACAAGAGAAATTTATTTCTCATAGTTCTAGGGGCTACAAAGTCTAAGAGCAAGGTGCTGGCTGATTCGGTTCCCAGGGGCACCCCTCTTCTTGGCTCACAGACAGCCGCCTTCTTGCCGTGTCCTCAAACGGCCCTTCTTTGGTGCGTCAGGGTCAAGAGAACTCGCTCGCTTCCTCTTCTTATAAAGCCACCAATCCTACAGGATTGGATCACACCCTCATGACCTCGTTCAAGCTTAATTACTTTCTCAAAGCTCTATCCCCAAATACAGTCACACTGGGGTTCGGGCTTCAACATATGAATTTCGGGGGACGCGGTTTGGTCCGTAGCACCAACACAGGGCAAGTGACCAGCAGTACAATACCCACTGACTGTCTACTATCCTCTAAGAGTTGGGCCATGATTACATCATTTAATTTTCAAACAACCACGCAAGCAAGGCATCATTAGTCTCACATCACTGATGAGGACACGAGGCTCATTAGCAGTAATTAACCCGTTGGAGGACACGCAGCTAGCAAACGGTCAAAGATTCAAACCTAGGCTTCTGCTTCCAAACTCCACACTCCTAAAAATCATCTGCGCTACTCCTGATTTCCGAAGATGACAGGCTTTAGTATAAAGTTTACTATAAGCCGCGTACACAAACTATAAATGCCAAGGGTCAAAGAGACAGATGGATAAGATCAGGGAGAGAGGCCATTAAGGAGATGGGGTTTATGCAGGGTCCCGAGCAAAGAGCTGGGTCAGGGTATACAGAAGGGAGGAACAGGTGGAGTCCAGGTAAAGACAACATGAGCAGTGGACCATGCCTGCAGGGGTGTGTGGAGCAGGGCAGGGACCCAGCTGTCTCCAGCGGTGGGCGTGTGCCGGGAACCATGTGAAATAAAGACGGCTAAAGGATGAAGGCAGACTCCCAAGGGTCTAGAGAGTCAGGGAGGAGATGGGAACTTACGTCCGTGGGTGGCAGTGACCAGTGGGGACACCTGAGCAGGGGATACGGGGATGACAGTGCTTGGCTAGAAGGGTCAGAGTCTGGAGATGAGAAAAGCTGCACCTGCAAGTCAGGATGGAGGGGGAGGGCCTGGGGGGCGTGGTCCAGAGGGCCAGGTGCTGGGCTCCGCTCTTCGTAAGTTCTCGGTAAACTGGGGGCCAAGGAGATGAGGAATCAAAGATAACTGCCAGGTTCAGCACGTCAGGGACCAGAATTCACGCATTCAGCAGATCTTCGGGGGCCCCCTGTGCCAGGTACTGTCTGACATTTTGAGGAGGAGACAGATGGTCAACAAGCAACAAATAAATGTATAAGCACACTTGGGGCTACGTGCTCCTGGGGGTAAAGTCCTTGAGGGAGCCCAGCAGGAGAGACTATGGAAGACATCCCGGAAGAGGTGTCCTTAAAGCTGGAAGCAGAAAGATGAGAAGGTGTCAGGTGAGTGAGAAGCAGGAACATCAAAACTGAGATGCCTTAGGGGCGCCAGACTGGCTCAGTCGGTTGCAGCTGACTTTGGCTCAGGTCATGATTTCATGGTTCGTGGGTTTGAGCCCCGCGTCGGGCTCTGTGCTGACAGCTCAGAGCCTGGAGCCTGCTTCGGATCCTGTGTCTCCCTCTCTCTCTGCCCCTCCCTCGCTATGCTGTCTATCTGTCTGTCTGTCTCTCTCTCTCTCTCTCAAAAATGAATAAAAAAAATTTAAAAAATGAGATGCCTTAGAGGCCCACAGCAAAGGCTTGGAGGGGAGGGTGCGGTGAAGCTGGGTGCATTCTAGACAGGACGGCACACGGCTCTAAGGGCCGCTCAACAGCACCAGCGCAACACTGGCCCGGGACTGCCCGGGGCCACTCAGCGATGCCAGGCGGTGTCCACAGAGGGAGCCTGGGGAAATGGGGGGAGTTCAAAGTCAGGTGACCCAGAAAGAGAAAATCCTAGGAAACTGGACATCTGAGGAGGCACTGGGGAGGGTGACCCAGCAAACACCAGGAGAGCTGGCCTCCAGGGCAGCGTGTATCATGAAAAGGCAGCATTCGGGGACACTTAACAGAGCTGTTTGGGCTTTCTTAGCAATCCTTTCTCCACCCCCCCCCCTTCTGTGATGCTTTCCTGAACATGGGTTTGCAAGGAAAACATAGCAAAGTCAAAAACTCTGTCACAACAGACAGCTCGCGAGTCTAAAGCGGCGAGCCTTCCTTCTTAGAGCGCCTAGAACAAAAGCAAAGAAGTTCCCGAATACCACCCCCACCCCGCCGCCGCCCCGTCCAACTCAAGCATCCACAGTTCATCTGCTGGTCAGGAGCACTGCCAGCACCCTTCCTTCTCTTCCTTCCCTCACCCAAAGGTCCACACCAGAGAATTCCCTGCTCTTTTTCAGTGGATGTGTTGAGAATTATGCTCTTCGTAATTATTATCAACCTCCTTGATTTTTAATTTTCATTTTCATGAAACAAGTACATAAACAATGCAAATGACTGCACACACAAAAAACCATGCCCTAAAGACAAAACATGGAAAGGCTGTAATGTATTGGCGGGCAGGCCAGTGGGATGGCTATAAGCCATTGGCTTGCTGATGATGTGTAGAAACCCAAATTTAGCACACAAAGGGTGGGCTGAAGGTGTCACGACATGATATTTGCAAGCCCCCCCCCCCCCATGGAGGTATCACAGAAACGACCCAGGCTGATTATGGCTGCAGAAGGGACTCACCCTTTGTCCCCAGGCAGAAGGTTGGACTTTAGAATAATAAGCTTCCTTCCAACGCCACAATTTTAGGAAACAAAGATTTTTTTTCAGTTTTGTAAACTAGCAAACATTCTGCACTGGGAATGTTTTCAGCCATATGTCTCAACAGCAATATATATGTTTTAAAAGTAAGGAAAAACTGTTACTTTAAGAAAATGATAAAGCCGTGAAATCCACTAATATATTTTTCAATCAGGAGACTATGTTCAGGGATTTTCTCTAAGCTGCTTTTTTTTTTAAAGAGGAAATCCCAACCCACAGAGCAGACAATTTGCTTTTTCTTCAAACTGACAAGCAGTATCATTTTTGTATTGGATACTAGAGAATTCTTATTATTGAATGTGCCTTTATTCTTGGGGGGAGGGAGGAAGCCTAGCAAAATAAAATACAAAGTATTAAAGAAAATAAAAATGGCGCAAGGAAGCTCCAAAGTAATTGAATTCACTCTATGACCCAAATCTCCAGAAACCCTTCTGAAGTCCCTGCCAACCCCTGGCGATGCTGTGAGAGACGCGACTGCCGAAGTCCTCCTGGATGTGAGGGGGACCTTCTCAGAGGCAGAGTCCGGACTCACACTTAGCCCCGTTCCTCCTTGAGTCCCTGCCCTTGTCACTTAGGAGAGAAGGTCACTAACTAAACAAAAGAAGCTCAAAGCTTCAGAACGGATGAGCTCATGGAGTTGTGGATAGGCAGCCTCTCCAGAAAGTTCTCTTTCCAGCTGTGAGACGGCACAGTGGATTCAGTCGCCCACAATCCGAGGGTGAAGTAGACTAGTGGGAGGGAACGGCACATACTTATTTGTATTTGGTCTCCTGGGGCCAATTAAGAAGGGTGAGAACTTTGGAGGAGAGGATCACCTTGACCTCAAGAAGCAGCCCGACTGCCCATCACCGGCCCCAGACTGACCTCCGCTCTCAAGGGTGGTGAGCAGGTCCCCCTTCCTGAAAAGCAGCCAGGTTAAAGGGCATGACTGTTGCTCAGAAATAAAATGTTGTTACACTGGGCAAATTGAACACACTTGACAAAGGCACCTTCAGATGCTTAGTAAAACTGAGGTCACACAAACACTGAGTCATCGGGAACAAAGTAGCCAATACATTAATAATTCTAAAGGGATTCTGATCTAGAATTACTCAGCCAGTCCCTCCACTTCTGTACCAAGGACTCAACTGGCGTGAGCGTTCGCCGTTGTGCAAACGGAGTCTCGTGATTTCATGTTTCAAGCAAAAGGATTTTGTGCTGAAGAACACGTTACCCCAAACAAGCGTCGCCTTGAATTTCCAGGTCCAAGGTTTAGACAGGCCCTGAGTAAGAAATGTCACGCAGGCACGGCACCTGGGGTGCCGATTCACCCTGACCACTAGGCAACAAGACCCGCCCAACACCCTATAGGTTCGATGCATCCAAGACCCTGCTCCGGACTTGGAGGGCAAGTGAGTGGCACCTGAGACAGACGCCTGGGTGCAGGAGATAGCCCGGCAGGGGGGGGGCTTATTGCCAGGAGAGGACCGAGCCAGGCCTGTAAGCACCTCAAACTCAAAGTAGGGAGCGGAGAACCAAGAAAGTCAAGGAAGAGTGCCTTCTGAATAAGACCTCAGGTTTTGAAAGGGTGGGATGAGCGTCATGAGCTTAAAATAGGAGCACACGGGGCGCCTGGCTGGCTTAGTCGGAGGAACATGCGACACTTGATCTCGGGGTCATGAGTTCAAGCCCCACAATGGGTGTGGAGATTACTTAAATGATAACTTAAAAAATAGTAACAGGGGCACCTGGGCGGCTCGGTCAGTTGAGTGTCTGACTCCAGCTCAGGTCACGATCTTGCAAGTCCGTGAGTTCGAGCCCCACATTAGGCCCCGTGCTGACAGCTCGGAGCCTGGAGCCTGCTTCGGATTCTGTGTCTCCCTCTCTCTCTGCCCCTCCCCCGCTCATGCTCTGTCTCTCTCACTCTCAAAAACGAATAAATGTTAAAAAAAATTTTTTAATAATAATAACAAAATAATAAAAGAAGAAGATGCACTTTAAGCTTTTCAAATAAAGCCTGGAAAACTAAGCCTTCCTCCTGCTCTATCATCCCCATAGCACCTCCACCGAAGAAAAACCATAAGCATGGGTTTTTTATAAAATGCTTTCACTTAGAAGAAAAGGAGCACACTGGCACTTACTACAAATCACTTTGGATAAAGAAAAGCGAGTTCAAGGGCATGACCAAGAGGCTATGGCCCCAGAATAATGGGTCCCATTGGGGACCTGTGGTCTGTGCCCCCGTGCTCCTCACTTGCACTGTGTGTAGCAAATACAACCAATGCCCTATAAATCCTCCCCACTTTGTCAAAGAGATCTGTGCTCTCCTCATTTACCATCTAAAACCAAAGAGGAGAACAAGCCACTTGTCCCCAAAGGTGGCTGCTTCTTTCATGTGAACAAGGCCAGGTTTCAAATGTACTTGAACGGGCAGTTTCATCAGTAGGAGAAGTTCTAAGCTCTGGAGACACGGTTTCTGGGGCCAAATCGGCCACCAGCCCCTGCTGTGTGACTGCACACCTCTCTGGCCTCCAGTTCCCTCCGCTGGAAAAGGACACAGTCCCAGTGCAGAATTCCTAAGCACCTGTGGCTGGGCTTTACCCTCAGTCTTTAGCGAGGGCAGAAACCCATCACTATTTCTTTCCACTGCTGTGTTCATCTCCCCCGGGGCTGCTAGAAAAAATGTGCCATGAATGAGGTGGCTCGGAACAACAGGAATTGATTCCCTCGCAGTTCCGATGTGAAGTCCCAAATCCAGGTGTCTGCAGAGCTGGTTCCTTCTAGAAGTTCTGAAAGAGGAGGGGTTCCACACCTCTCTCCCCGCTTCTGCTGGATTCTGCCAATCCCTGAGCTTCTTGGCTTATAGATGTGTCACTCCAACCTCCACCTCCGCCCTCCCCGCACGCAGGCCTGGGCCTCTTCTCCTCTCCTTAGAAGGACATCAGTTGTCCCAGATTAGGGCCCGCCTCCTAATCCGGTAGTGCCCTCGTCCCGAACTTGGTTATATCTGCAAAGACCCTATTTCCAAATAAGGCCACATTCACGGGGCCCAAGGATTGGAACTTCAACATATCTTTCTTGAGAGGCAATTCAACCCACAATGCTTGCTCAGACAGGCAAGCGCTGGGCACCAAGAGACATCCAACGACCCCATGTGAACAAGCTGCCATTTCCGAACAGATGATCTGAGCACCTTCGCGGCCGTCTCCAAAGTACTGAGGGTAAGTACTGCCCTCAATCGGCCACAGCCAGGTGACAGCCACGAGCACAGCTCCCCACCAAACCTGGGGTAAACCTCAGCACCGGGCTAAAGAGAGGGCTCCAAGTGCGTAAGCCAAAAACATCTTACACGGGGGTGGGGCGGAAGACCAACTGGGATTACATTTCGTAAAACTCAATCACTGTTAAGAAAATAACCATCTGGCAATAAATCATGCCTGCACAGACGGCAGCCTTGTCCAGAGAGAGGCAGAAGTGACTCCGTGACAGCAATGGGGGGGGGCCCCCCCCGGATTACAGAGCGTCCAGAGGTACAACTTGTCTGGAGCAGGAACCTGGGGAGGAAAGATGAGGCCGGTCACAAGTGCCCTTCACAGCCTCCGACTTCAGTGGAAGTTTATTAAACGCTTTTTGACACGGGAGACATCCCATCAAGAGCAACATCCACAGAGAAGAGACCAAGAGCCCACCGTGGACGTGGTGGCCGAAGAGATCTGGCCAGGTACACGTGTGTGCCAATGGTGCCCGCATGGCCATGCACACTCTAGAACTCCATCTCCGCAGGAGCAGGGTACTGGGGGCTACTAGCCCCTAATCCTGCGGTGCCGGGAACCCAGGGAGAGCGCCCAGAAGATCTGGGTCCCAACTGCTGGCTGTGACATGCAGGGGAGAGCGAAAGACACGGTGGGCCCCGGGGAGACACGAGATCCAACTTAAGCACAGCTCGTGAGCCCCCATCCACACGATTTCATACATTTTAATTATGGCACAAAGAAGGGGCTTGCAGATAACACGCATCCTAGTATCATCTTCCCAAATGGAAACGGTCTTCTGCAGAGTGAGCGGTGTGAGGACGGGGCTTCATTCCGTCGCTTTCCCAAAGCCTTTTGGAAATCATACGTTCATGCACAACATCGCCGTGCGAGCTGCCATGCCTGGCTCCAGTGCCCTGGGCAGGAATGTTCTTCCTCAGCACATCACGTTGACACTGGAGGTCTGAAGCAGATCAGAACCTGTGACTGGTGGTCATCCTGGGTGTCTGACAAAAGCATGGACTAGGGAGGATAATCAGGTTGCCTCTGTGGCAACCAGTTTGGGAACCATGGATCTAAGCCAACTCAGCTTACATGTGAATTACTGGGGGAAAAAAACATACAAACAAACAAACACACTGAAAAAACACAGTGGGCCCACCAGAGAAGGCTCACTGAATGGAACAAAGAACTCTAAGATTCAGAGAGATGCAGGCACGTGTCACAGTCACACGTTAGTGACCAAGTTAACTCTAGAATCCAGAGACCCTAAGCATCTACTCTGCTCTCTGTGCACGTTCCAAGCTTCCTATTAACCCTCTCCGTGCAACAGAAACCTTGCTCATCAATTCATACAAACACTAAGAAGCAGTCACCACCTCCTCTGCCTCCCATAGCACCTGGTTCAGATGTCGTATGCCGTGTTGTATGTGTATTTCTTTACGTGCTCACCTCTCCCACTAGGCTGAAATCATCCTCGTTTTCCAGATGCCTCGCACAAAGCCTGTTTATAAGCATGAGATCAACCTTCGTGGAATTAAGGAATGAGCTATAAGAGTGTTTCCGGTATCATATAAGAATGGTATCATTACTTATTACTTATTAATATTATTTCAGAGAAACCACTCCCCTAGATAGAAACTGATCTATAAGCATTGGGGAGCAGCTTTCACATAAGTCAAAAAACAGAGATAATGAATGTAGGGGTAATGAGGACAGATACTCAAGTAAAAAAAAAATGTCCCAACAGTTGTCTGATGACACCTGTCAGTGCTTCTGGGCAATCTGCATTCCCTACACGGAATATCTGTATCAACTACCAGAATCAGGTCCTTTGCTCACCAGCAACGTTCTGTGTGTATTTTATCAACGGCTGTAATAGAAACTGGCAGGTAACTCAAAATAGTGTCTCTAGAGTCATGCAGAAACTAAAATTCAAGGGTATTCTGAGTAGTTAACGAAACAAAAAAATCTGACCGCTTTGAGCATATTTTCAAAGATCACAAACAGAAATGAGAAATCATTTATTTTAAAAAAATTAGTACATCCAGTGACTCAAAATAAGACACATGAAGGAAGGGGCGCCTGGTGGCTCCATTGGTTAAGCCTCTGACTCCTGCTCTCGGCTCAGGTCATGATCTCACAGTTCGTGAGTTCAAGCCCTGCATCAGGCTCTGTGCTGACAGTGCAGAGCCTGCCTGGAAATGTCTCTCCGCCTCTCTCTCTCTCCCTCTCTCTCTCAAAATAAATAAACTTAAAAGAAAAAAAAAGGACGCTTGAAGGAAAATAAACCCTATGTAGATGGCACAAGTTCATGTCCATTTCCAATTAATCAGAATCTCAAGGAATGAGTGAAGCAGTAAGATTGTGCAGTCAGGAGCATCAGATGAGAGGCGATGGAGTTGGGCTCTTCACTCGGATATATGGGGTTTTAGTAAGTCATCTGCACTGCATGGACCTCAGAATCGTCTATAAATCAACATGGCCTCCTAGGATCCCAGGAAGAGATCTCCAAGAATCCAGGGCACACTACAGGGAAGAAAATCTGTTGTAGTTACGTTCACTCTCACGAAAGTGACAGACTATTGGGTGTCATCTACAATGAAGTGAGTTTCACAGGGCCAGGGTCAATTCTCGGATATCGCTTGAACCACCTCTTTCTCTACCTACTGTAAAACACTCCTTGGTCAGCACATTCAATGCCAAGACTCTCCTCCTTTTGTTAACTCTTGACGATACAGTCGTAGTGATGACAATAGCAGGAAGGAAGCCAGCCGATGGCCAGTGTAGGCAGACAGAGGCAGTTACCTGGGCAAACCCAGTCTTACAGTGGACCGAAAAGACAACAAAAGGTAAGGAAGCTGTATTCTTCCTAATTCGAGAAGGCTACTCATGCAGGGTACACGATACTCAAGTATTTCCAAAAAGCTGAACCTAAGTCTATTATAAGTACTTGAATTGGTGGCTGATGGCTTGCCCATTCTCTCACAAGGTATTCCAAGAGCATCTACTACATGTCGGGCCATGTGCCGACCCCCAACGATGCAAAATTGGGTAACACGTGGTCCCTGCCCTCCATCTCAGGGTGGGGAGAGATGTGAAAGGGAACACTGGCAGGGACAGATACTAAGGAGATAATCACACGGCAAAATGGGGGTGATGAAATAATAGGCAAAGTGGAGACAAAAGCCATAATGAGAAGGGGCGGTTCCGGAAGGTTTTGCAGAGGTGCAGCCCAGCTGGGTCATCCAAGTTGAGAACACAGCATCCGGAGGAGAAAAGAGGAGGAAGAATATTAGGAAGGAAGGAAGGAAGGAAGGAAGGAAGGAGAAAAAGACTGGAACAGCAGAATAATGATGGAGAAGAGGATGAAAAGGAAAACAGCCTCCTTTAAATGGTGAGGGAAAAGAAGAGGCAGGAGCACAGATCAAAAAGAAACTTAAGAGACACATCAATGAAACGTCGTATGTGGACCTTCTTTAGATTCTAATTTGAATAAACCGCTGCTGAATTTCTTTTTTTAACAATCAGATAAATTCTAAAATGAACTGGACTTTGGGTGGTAGTAAAGAATCGTGGTTAATTTGTTTTTAGGAGTGATGATGCTTTTCAGGGGTGTGTGTGTGTGTGTGTGTGTGTGTGTGTGTGTGTGTTTGTGTGTGTGTGTGAGAGAGAGAGAGAGAGAGAGAGAGAGAGAGAGAGAGAGATCTTATGGATTAGAGGTACATTCTGAAATATTTGTAGATACAATGATATGATGCCTGGGATTTACTCTAAAATAATCCAGCAAGGAGGACAGGAAGGGGCACGAGGAGGAAGGATGAAACAAGATGGGTCCCGCGTTAATGGTGACACACGGTGTGGTGACTCCCACAATAGCTACATTGTACGCTGTAGTCCATTATGGTACGGTACTGAAATCTTCCGTAACAAAAAGGACGAGAAAGGCAGATTTTATAATCCCTGCTGAAAGGTGTGAACTGGGTCCTCCAAACATTGCTTCTTAAACTTCAGTGCAAAAAAGAATCATTTGGGGAGCTTGCTTAAATGCAGATTCCCAGGCACTTCCGATTCTCAGTAAATCCAGGCTAAGGTCCAGAAAAGAGAGAGACACAGCCCGAGCGGGGGAGAGAGACAGAGACAGAATCCGAAGCAGGCTCCAGGCTCTGAGGTGTCAGCACAGAGCCCAACGTGGGGCTCGAGCCCGTGAGCAGAACCAAAGTCAGGGGCTCAACCGACTGAGCCACCCAGGCACCCCCAGAAATCTGCATTTCTAATAAACATTCTAGATCATTCGAATGCTGGTGGTCAGAGCCACACTCCGAGACAACTCACTCAAAGGGCTGTGACAGCATTCGTTTGTGTATCGAAGCTTCTGGTAGCACTATTATCAGATGGACTTGAGGGGAGACAGGAAGGAGAAGGAGAAAGAGTCAGGAGGCCCCTGTGCTGTCCAACCAAGCAAGAATAAAGATTAGCGGCAGAGGAGGTCGGAGAGAATGGCATAACCAGAGAGACATCTAGGAGGTAGACTAAAGAGATCTTTGTAACTGACTGGGCAGGAGATTCAAGAACAGGAAAGCTTTGGGGATGACCCCAAGGTGTACCCCAAGGACCCAGACTTGCACCTCCCTGTGCCCCGCCCCCACCCCCACAGCACCTAATGCAAGGTCCTCCACATTCCAAGAACTCAATGTGGTTCAATGAACAAAAGAATGAATAGAATCACCTACCCAGCCTTTTTATCCTACAAAAATAAAAGATGAATATTACTGTGCTTACCTATAATGTCGCAGGGGAAAAGACATTACCGTCTCAAATAGCAAGAGGGAAAAATCTACCCCAACATCAGAAACCGACCAACTCCACCGGGCAGTGCTGCGGGAGTGGGTCACTCATTCCATCCCTCTATAAACTGGACGGATTCCAGAATGGTCAAGACGCTAAGAGAAAGGGTGGCACCAACAGATAAAAGCAACGGTCAATGAAAACAGTTTCCATTAAATAAAAGTAAGAGCCAAACACTTAAGATGAAAAAGAAGTCGCAGACCGGGGTTTGCGTTTGTGTAAAAATCTGGTCCATGTTTGTTCAATCTACAGAAAATCATCTCAGTGACCGCTGTGGCCTTTTGCGTGGACACAACAGGGCTTCAGCTTCATAAACCTCGAAGGCATAAGCAGGAAGCACTTGCCCTCTTGCTTTGCACCTTTGCACATGGGGCACCTGTGCTCAGAAATGTCCAAGGGCCCCCTACCGCCTTTGGATCGAAGTTGAGACCTCCTGGGTGTGGCCCTCAAGAGCCCCACAGTCCAGCTCCAACCACCTTCCCAAACCTGTGTCCCTCTCTCTCCCACAGGAGCCCTCTGCTTCGGCCAGCTGGGGGAAAGGAGAAGCAGAGAAGTCCCACATCTCGGTTCGGCAGCTGGCCATGTCAGCCTAGCAAGCCACTGAATCTCTCTGAGCCCATTTCCCTACCTGTAAAAAGAGTATCATATCTACTTGCAGTTGCTGGAAAGTTAGAAGATCACAGATACGAATGCCTCACACAACTCGAAACAGCCCTCCGTAAGCCCTGTGAAAATATCTGTTCCTGTTTTCACATTGTCTACCCCATATGCATTCCCACCCCCCACCCCGTGGTACAAGTTCATGCCTTGGTGACTCATGACTTCTCTCCCTGCCATCAGCCCCTCCCCTGGCCGTCCAGCTAATGAAATTCTGTGCCCTCTCCAGGACTCCCACCCTGGTTCTGCTAACCGTTAGGGATCTTTTTCTCCTCTGGATTTCTAAACCACGTAATCTTGGCCATGGTCAATTCTTCGGCAACCAGCAAACGCCACTTTTAACCCCCCTAGTCTCTCTTTATCTTTGCCCAGCCCACTACACCAAAGTTTGGGAATCTCTTTGTATTTCTATGCCAGTCACCGGCACAGAATAATCGCATTTTTCCCCATGGTGAAAATCACAGTGTGATGACATGGGCTGGTTAACAAGAACCATTACTCAATCTCTTGATCTTGAAAATCAGGACAACTTGTGTTGGATAGATGACATTTATTCCTGTCTAGAACAGGGGGGCTAGAGTTCATAATTCTGGGTAATCACTCAACCCTGTGATTATAGGCAATTTGAGGGCAGCTGGCAGGAAGAAGTAGCCACCAAAGAAAAACTTTGCTAGTTTGGGAAATGCCAGCCCCCGATCTATGGAAACAAAACGTAAGGAAGATGAAGTCACAGCAGAAACGACAGAGAGGCAGAAGGGAGCCTTGGGACAGTCCCAGAGGCCTCTGGTGTATTAGTCTCCATCACCTGGGAGAGTTGTCCTGAGGACACACAAAGGGGAGCAGAAAGTACAAAACGGTCAAAAGTTCCTCATTATTTTTATTTTCGTTATTAAAAAGGTTTTGAAAGACCAAAGGCTTCCCAAGAAAATTTTTCATTGCAGGCATGTTTCAAGCCCCAGCCCAGCCCAGCCCAGATGAAGGACGGGGTGTCCCAGCAGCTATGTGGATCCAGGGACCCTGCCCTTGTTTTGACCAGAGCTGGACATCTAACCCAGGAAGACCCAGTCCGCGTGTCTGGAACTATGACAGACACCGCACAGAAATGATGGGGCTGATGTCACTAGGCGCCGGGGCCATCACGTTGAGGGGGATGGCACCAAGATTCCATCACAAGCAAGCCAACGGTGTGAAGAAGCAGAAATCGACAGCCACACAGGAAGCCAGACTGCCAAGAAGAGCCTGGAACACATCCCCAGAGAAAGGCGGGATGAGCATCCCTTGTGGCCGCAGAGGGACCTACGGAGCGGCTCCAACCACCACGGACCCGAGATTGCTCCCTTGCTCCTCGCCGCCAGCCCATGGGACTGATTGTTGTATCTTTGGGACAAACACTCTTTTACTTATGCCAACCTGGGTGGCTTGCTTTTCCTCGAGACCAAATGTGCCCTGACTACAACATTCTCCTTTCAGAGAAACTAAACACATTCCGCTGGGAAATCCCTCTTATAATCTATTTCAACCGACAGCAGCTACTTTTGTCTGATTTATTACCTCAGTAAGCCTTCCTTCTGGAAGAGGGAGGGGCCGCGATCTCTTTTAAGGCAGAACTGATCTCACACTGGAAGCGCCAGCGTGTGCAGCCCTACGTTACGTTGCCCTACACGATGCATCTAAACTAGTTTGGTCAGCTTATCCTTTCCCTGAAAGCCGGGGAGCCACCACATCAGCAACTCTGTTGCTAAGGCAACTGCTTACTTTCCATATCAACTGCAAGCTCGTTGCTATGGAAACACATATACAAGAAAAATTCCTCTCTCCAGCCAGGGACCAGATGGCAGGGAACCCAGAGAAGTCATGGGTTAGGGGGCTTTGCTAAATGGGAGGTTTACTACAGTCCGTTTCTCTCATCACATCGGAGACGCCACCGGCCCCGAGCCCATTTAGAAATTACAGCCTCATTACCAAAAGCAAAGGTTTGTTTCCTGCCTGCAAAACTGAGGGCAGGAACTACAGTAAGTACAGGTGAGTTATTTCTGAAATAATTCTGAATTTCTCCCTCTAAATATAAACCTCTTTTGTTTTTATTCCCCAAGCTGAATATACCCTAAAATGAATTCCCTGGTCAAACAGTAATGGAAATAGAATTTTCAGGATGAACTGAAATAGAGGTTTGATTTTTTTCCTCCCTTTTGATGGAGAGGTAATCCAGAAATCCTCTTTAGTTTCCACCAACTAAGCGCTAATGTGTCCCAGATTTATACCTCTACTCTGACTTCTCTATTAAGCTTGAAACCCACATATCAAACCTCCAACCTGATAGCTCCACTTAAAAGGCACCTCAAATTTAACATGGCCAAAACAGGATTTTTGTTCCAACCTCGCTCCCACTTCCCAACCCTCGTTTGCCCCACAAGCCTTCATCTGCAAACCCCAATCCTGGTCTCAGCCGCCATCATTTCTGTCATCTATAACCTGTACCACGGGAACCCCAGACAGATGCTTCTCCCTGATGTCCCTTTAAAACATGACATTCTTGGTAAGCCTGGGTGGCTCAGTCAGTTGAGCATCCGACTCTTGATTTCGCCCAGGTCATGATCTTAGGGTTCGTGAGATCGAGCCAGCCCTGCGTGGGGCTCCTTGTGGGCAGTGGCAGGGAGCCCGCTTGGGATTCTCTCTCCCACTCTTCTCTCTCTGCCCCTCCCCCCCCCACCACTTGCTTGTGTACACTCTCTCTCTCAAAATAAATAAACAAACATATATAAAATACATAAAATAAAACATCTCATTCTCCCTCTTTAATATACTTTCTACTGGCCTTCTTTCTGTCCCCTGGACTGTTCAAGCTGTTGCCACCCCAGGGCCTTTGCACTTGATATTCTCTCTGTTCCAGTCTTTGCACAGCTGCATCTCTCTTGCCATTTAAGGCATGGCCCCATCAGCCCCTCCAGGAAGCTTCCCACCCTCCTCCCACCCCTCTCCTGTTTTATTTTCTTCATTGTGTTTATAACTATCTGATACATTGCCTATGTGTCTATGTATAGATCTACCGTTTAACATGTGCTTCCCCTCCCCTCTTCCCTATCCTGTGGAGAGTCTGGAATAGCCAGGTAACAACTACCACAGGTCACCTCGATATCCTCAGCACACAAAACTGAGCCTTGCACTCCACATAGATGTGTGGCATGAATGATAAATGCTTCTAAAATGACGGAGCTACTTTTTTTTGTAAATGCTGAGTCTAATTTTTAGTTTGCAAACTAACCTTTCTGCGGGTTCTTAGAATCATGGCTATGAACACAGGTTCTCACTTTACATGACTTGCATCTGCGGAAGACTCTGGAAAGAACTCGGCATTCCGTGAAGTACTCTGAGAGTACTTCGTGTGACTCTACCCCGGCTGGGTGCCACATTGCTGTGCTCTGATTTCAGGAGATTCTGGATTTCCCCCCCCCCTCTACTCTAGCCACCATTAGAGTGGTGCTCACGTGACTCGGACTTTTTTTTTCCCCCAAAAAACAAAGTGTACAAATGCTCTGCTAGCTGTTTTCTGTCTAATGACATTAGCTAAGTCACTTATCGGTCCCGTCCCTTGAGGAGCACACACAGCCTGCGCGAGGCACTTCACAGAGCTACGGTAAATGCAAGGCAACACTGCACGCAAGCCCACTGGGCGCAGAGCGGAAGCCCACCTATCTGGTGGCGGCGGGAGGACGACACGGAAGGGTAACTGACAGGTCTCCTGCTGAGTTCACAGGTGCAAGTGCGCCGCGCGCACACACATCAAAGACGTCATTCCGTTCCTGGAACGGGCCGCAACCTCGCAGCGCAAACCAGCAAGTTATTATTTAAAAAACGACTTGATGCCACTCTCTATCTTCGACCATGCGTTTTCCCTGCTTTTCTTCTTATCATACTCGGCACGCTTCACCTCTATCAAGCTATTGCTTTGGAAAATATTAAATGCAATTTAACCAGAATATCTTGAAGCAAAACCTTGGTGAACTGCAATGTTTAAAAAAAAAAAAAAAAAATGGGTCGGCGTCTCTGCTTTCGTTAAATCAGCAGGGCAATCCAGTTTTCCCCTTCCGGTCCTAGCTCCCCTACCAACGCCTCACTCTTATTTACATGACCTCCCTGACCACCCATCTCTCTCCTTCCTTTTCTCCGACTGTTCCAACACATCCCTTGGGTCCAAAAACATTCATCTCCTCCAGACCTCTGTGA
This sequence comes from Herpailurus yagouaroundi, assembly GCF_014898765.1. Lineage (NCBI taxonomy): Eukaryota > Metazoa > Chordata > Mammalia > Carnivora > Felidae > Herpailurus > Herpailurus yagouaroundi. The sequence goes on from NW_024412396.1 coordinate 62,173,304, forward strand.
CAGAAAAGCCCACGCTTGCTTACTAACAAAACCAACATTTTTATCCGGGATCGCAACGGGCCGGCTAAAAGACGACCTTTCCTAGCCTTCCTTGCAGTCATGTGACCACAGTATAGCCAATGAGATAGATGAAAGCAGAATGTGGGATTTCTGAAAAAGCTCCTTAAAACGGCCAACTCAGCGGGACCTCCCCACTTTGGCCCTTCCCTGCACCCACACCCCCCTTCCTACTTCCCAAATGGACAACATGCCAGCTATGCCATCTTGGACCAGGAGAAGGCTCTGAGAATGGAAACCAGCAGTGCACTAAGAACAGCAGAGCAGAAAGACAGATGGAATCTGGGTCTCTGTCCAACTCCTCAAGACTTATTTTATGTGACAGAGCAATCCACTTCTAGCTTGTTTAACTCACTCATGTTTGGATTTTCTAGAATAAATAGTCCAACCTCATCCGAACGAATCCATTCTTGAAGGTCATGTGCTCATTCCCACACCAGAAGAATGTCTTGTGAATTTATTCAAGTACCTCCCCCATAAGGAGTATCCAAAACTTGCCCACTGCTAGCTTTATCTCAGCTCCAAACGCCCCATTTTCGGGAAGAAAAGCTTCTTCTCAAATGACACCTATCACTTATGGATCGGGCATGCTTCCCACACTGGTGGTGCTTTATTCTTTTTTTATTTTTTATTATGTCTCCTGTATCCCCGCAATGTAAGCTCCTAGGGGGCAAAAACCAAATCTCACTTTTGTTTTAATGTTTATTTATTTTTGAGAGAGAGAACAAGTGCACAAGCAGCAGAGGGGCAGAGATAGAGGGAGACGGAATCAGAAGCAGGCTCCAGGCTCTGAGCTCTCAGCTCAGAGCCTGACGCGGGACTTGAACCCACGAACCACGAGATGGTGACCTGAGCTGAAGTCGGTTGCTTAACCGACTGAGCCACCCAGGCGCCCCCAAATCTCACTTTTTAACTTAACCTTTCCCCTTGCCAAATAATTCTACAGAATAGACTAACTATTCTGTAACAGCAAAGGGCCATTGGTGTCCCTGAAATCACAGGTAAAAAGTTACTGATGGCCTACCAATATAGAGGCAGGCCACAGGAACAACTTGGTAAGTTCTGATAACTTCAGGCCAGGGTTGAACCAAATACAGCCAAAAGATAAATCCTCACAGGGCCAGTAAGAAGTCTTCATTGAGACAAGTGACAAATAAGTTAAAAGTGACAAGGATACCCTTGGATAACAAGGGTTAACATGACACTAGCCTTTTAAAAATATACAATCGTCTGTTTCAAGGGCTGAAAAGTCCACTGGGAAGATGGTGGAATTTTGTATAAAACCTAAGAGCTGCCATCATCTTGCCAAAGCTTAAGAGCATGAAGATGACCAAGGGCAAGGTGAGAGAGTATGGATTAACCCAAACAACCCACCACTACTTGTGAAAGAAGCAAAACCCATGACTTTCAAATAGGAGGTCAGTGTGCCAACTTCCCATATTATTTACTGCAGAGAATTATCCTGCAGCTAAAGTGATTTCAAAGGGAAATCCCAAAGCTCTTCAGCTCAACAGGGGAGGTTCTGAGAGCAATTTCTTGCTGGTTGGATATCCAGGCAGTGTATCAATGAAGAAGCAACCCATAGGCCTACCAGTTACCAAAGCCCTACCAAAGAGAATGCAACATTTTTTTGAACAGTTCACGGGGAGAGCTACTGGACAGATACACCAATGGGACCCTCACGTCCAGAAGAACCAAGCTTTCCAGAAGACTTGTAGGGATCCTTACCACCGTCAATAACAGGAGTCACTGTGGGGACTGAAAAAGCAGTGCATCTGTGAAACAAAAAAGCCAGGAACGAATGATGTGAGAAACAGGAAACAAGTAAATGAAGGCGGACATGCTGAAGGAAGGGTAAGTTCTTCTGGTAAGTTCTGGAAGCTAGAAGGAAATTCTGCTGGTGGGGCCCACTGGACCACTGGCCGGTGCCGTGGCCACAACCCATTCAACGCTGTACCCTTTTGGCAGTTGGTGTAGTTAAGCAGAGTAGGTACTGGCCGTAACAGATACTTTAAAAAGGTTGCTGAACGAATGAATAAGCAGACACTGAACAGCTGGCGAGAGGAGGACACCAGAAATGCCCCCCGAGCCAAGGCATCTGATACCTGGAAGAATCAGGAAGAAGCAGAGTTGGTAGGGTTGGTGGGAGAGCATGGCCAAGGGCGGTACAGACTTCTTGGGGTGACAGAGGATGCTGGAATGAAAAGCCTCCTCTTCCAGGGCCTGCAACATGGGGTTATGTTTACTTCAAGCCCCTCAGAGACCCTGGTAAAGTCCCGACCTTCTGAGGCAAAGTCACTATTTAGCCAAGACAACAGAAAGCAGTGTGGTAGGCAGTGTGCGCCTGCGAGAGAGAGGCTGTGTCCCCGCCGCTGTGCCCGGAGCCCGCACTCAGGGATGAACAAGATCATCACTTGCCCCAGAGACTTCAGAAGAATCTCCATCCCGTTTTCTGCATGCCCCACCGCCCAGCATGACCCTGGTTTTTAGGAACTTTGCCCTCAAAAGCGGACTACACAGTCTTTCAAATGGCGTTACCTATCCAAAATAAAAGAAGTCCTCTCTTCTTCCTGCAACGGCCACCAATTAAATGGGTACATTGACTAGCATCACGGGAAAGGGAAATGCTCTTGATTCCATGTTGACACCACCAAGAGGAGGGAGTTAGAGGCGACCGTGCACATGGGGGTACTACCACATAAGAGACGCTACCTTATTTTCCCAACTGCCTTTGGAAAAGAGTTTCAGGGGCGCCTGGGTGGCTCAGTCGGTTAAGCGTCTGACTTCGGCTCAGGTCACGATCTCGCAGTTCGTGAGTTCGAGCCCCGCGTCGGGCTCCGTGCTGACACCTCAGTGCCTGGAGCCTGCTTCATATTCTGTGGCCCCCTCTCTCTGCCCCTCCCCCGCTCACTCTCTCTCAAAAATAAACATTAAAAAAAAAAAAAAGAAAAAAGAAAAAGAATTTCATCCAGCAGGATGGAAAAGCAAAGCGTCAAGGGGGCTCGCTGGGAAGTGGAAGGAGAGCTTGTGTAAACAGTATCTGTGCATGGAGAGGGGACTCTGAGCTTGGGCCAGACCAGTGGAGCGGACCCAGGGCATTTCTTGCAAAGAGGAAGCTGAGAGGGCAGTGGCAGACTTCGTGCAGACATCACATCTCCCCATTTGCTGACAAAGACAGAATCTGGCCCCATCTCAACGGCACAAAAAGACTCTATATTTACCTTTCTCTATCCTATAGCCCCAAAGTAAACGCTGGGTTTCCTGGGGTCATTTGAGGTCCCTATCACTCATGTTCATAGAATACTTTGAGGAAGCATGTAGAGATCATCTCTAATAGCCTGTCAACTGAGAAGGGTTCATCAAGCACCCAGCTTAATGTAAGCACAGGACCTTCCAAGCTGGAGGGAATTAGGGTGAATTCCTGCTCTGCTAGGTACTAGCTATATGACCTCCAGCAAGTTCCTTAAGCACTCTGAGCTTAACTCATCACCTATTTTAGGAAGGAAAATAGGACCTACTTCACAGGACTGTAGTTAGGAAGTGGAATACTGCATATGGAAAGTTCACAGGCCTTTCCACATTATGTCTTCTACTGTTGCTGTAAAATACAGGTGGTTCTTCACTTTTCCTTAGTCAGAGTTCCCATTAAAGAACCTGAAAACTAGGGGTACCTGGGTGGCTCAGTCAGTTAAGCGCCTGACTCTTAATTTCAGCTCAGGTCATGATCTTACTGTGCTTGAGTTCGAGCCCCACGCTGGGCTCTGCGCTGAGAATGTGGAGCCTACTTGGGATTCTCTCTCTCCCTCTCTCTCTGCCCCTCTCCTACGCTCGCTTGCTCTCTCTAAATAAAGAAAATAAGCAGGGCACCTGTGTGGCTCAGTTGGTTAAGCATCCAATACCTGATTTCGGCTCAGGTCATTCTCTCATAGTTCGTGGGTTCGAGCCCCACATTGGGCTCTGCACTGACAGCATGGAGTCTGTTTGGGATTCTCTTTCTCTCTCTCTCCCCCTCCCCACTTGTGTTCTCTCTCTCTCTCTCTCTCTCTCTCAAAATAAATAAAAATAAATGCTTTTTAAACAAACAAACAAACAAATAAGCATTTAAAAAAAAAGAATCTAAAAACTAAACAAACACAATCTTGGACAGCATTCAACCCAGGGCACCTGGCCGGCTCAGTCGGAAGAGCGTGTGATTCAGGGTCATGGGTCTGAGCCCCAAGTTGCACATAGAGATTACTAAACAAAAAATGAAGCATGAAGCACTCAGCCCTCAATATAATAAACATATCTTTGCACAGTGTTTCCTTTATAAACCCTCTTGTGACAACAATGTTTTTTGTTAAATGGGTAAGAGAGTAAAGAAAAAGCACAGAAATAGAAACACACATACCTGAACCATTTATAATCCCCAGTCTATAAAAAAGAAGTCCACTTTACTTCCCCTTTACAAGTAGTCCGAGAGGTTAGCACATGCTAATCTATAGTCCTAGCTAAGATCTGTATTTAGGAGCTATAAAACTTAATCTCAGACTCTGAAACTCTACTTTGATTGATTCAGGCAAAGGTCATCCATAGATGAAACCCTAAGATGAAAAGCTGGTGGGAAACTTTGCAGAGGCGGTGGCAGCCGATCCCATGTGAACCCACAGTTCAAGCTCAGCATCCCCCCCCAGGAGGGGTCAACCAGCCTTCTGGATGCTGGAACACACAAGAGCCCATGAAGTATTCTTAGGGGAAAGAAACCCGGAACGTGATCCAGCCTCGAGCACTGACTTCCATTTCACAGAAAATACGGGGGGGGGGGGGGACAGAAGAACATACTAAATGCAATCCACCCGAAGCAGACAGAATGTGGGGCGATCTGCAGCCCAGCGGATGGTCTCTTTGACAAGGAAAGACATCAGAAAGCAGAGAGGCGTAGGGCTGCTGTGGATGAAAATGGACGACAGGCACTTAATAGCCAATTGCACTGCATAAACCACGTTTGGATCCTAATTCAAATGAACGTCATGTAAACCCTCAGGGATCTCTGGATACGGACCTGGTATCAGGTGATACTAGGGAAGTGCGCACTTTGTTCGGGGCGACACAGGCAATTGAAGTTACGGAAGAAACTGGCAATTGTTTTTTGGTTTTTTTTTTTTAATTTTTTTTTTAATGTTTATTTATTTTTGAGACAGAGAGAGACAGAGCATGAGTGTGGGAGGGGCAGAGACGGAGGGAGACACAGAGTTTGAAGCAGGCTCCGGGCTCCGAGCTGTCAGCACAGAGCCCAACGCGGGGCTCGAACCCACAAACCATGAGATCATGACCTGAGCTGAAGTCGGTAACTTAACCGACTGAGCCACTCAGGCGCCCCAGGTGACTGTTCTTATGCATATCGAAGCATGTTGGGATAAAACATGAAACCCAGGATCTGCTTGAGCAACAGACAAAACAAAACAATGAATGAAGGGCAACAACCACTTGCTAACCACTGAATTTGGTTATGGGCAATGGGGGGGGTGACATGGATTCATCATGCTACTCTCTCTACGTGGATATTTGAAATTCTTTATGATTAAAGAAGAAAAATAAAACTCTATCTTTTGTAGCCATTTTCTAAGTCCTTATGTATCTTTTTAAGTCCTCTAAGAGATAAAACGTAAAAAAGAGAAAAAAATGGAAGCAAAACTGTCTATTCTCTCCAACTTGTTCATTCATGAGCTGTTCCTGATGAAATCTCAGCTTTGGAAAGAACCCAAAAGGGCATCTAGTTCAGGGATTCTCGAATCTGGCTGCTTGTCAGAAACGCCCTTGGAGCTTATCAGAACCACCAATTGTCCCCAACCCACCTCAAACCTACTGCACCAGAATCTCCAGGGAGGAGCCAAGAAATGTTCATTGCTTTTAAGTGCCACCGGTGACTCTGATGCAATCTTGTAAGTTCCCTCTCCAACATCCCAGCCAGGCAGCTGTCCAGCAGGGGACTCATTCCAAACCCCTCGGGGACAAGGATCACACAGGATTCTGCATTCCCACAGTCACGTCAAGCTTAAAACCGGGTTCCGCACTTTTAAAAGAAAAAAATGTGAATACAACTTGCAAGCCTTCCATTCTCCTCTTCAACTAACATATTTCCCACCAACGTTCAGGTGCACGTGGTCACTGCGTTGTGGCCCCACCTCAGAGTGGGAGCTACCACTAAGTAAAATCCCCTGGGAAGAAGACAAGTTTACCTGTACAGCCAAAGGGGCTTTCACTGGGCGAAGTGTCAGGGAGAAGGCCTTCTCCTTCACTCAGCTGGCCACAGGAGAAAACCCAAATGGGTGGGCCAGCGCCAGTGCCCTGAAGTGGCTGGGAGTCCCCGGGAATCTGCCTCCGAACGCGGCCACCAGCTGGCCCAAGGGTAACCCAAGGAACGAGGAGAGAGACGGAAATCTCCCACTCTTAGCTTTGTTCTCACACCATCACAGGTGATGGGAACCAACCCCCCCCCCCGCCCCCCCCCGCCCCAAAACTGACGGGCACGTGATCAGAAACGCGTCCGTGCAGGTCAGCATGGCTAAGAAGTCGGAACTCAACGTCTCGTAAGATTAACAGTCTTGCGTCCTCAGAGCCGTTCCCTTTCAACAGGCGGTATCTGTGTGTATTCGGAATGACAACCGTCACCTGGGAAGAGCAGGGGGCGGGGGTGTGCCAGTACCTTCGCGCACACACCCCATCCGACACACCTGTCACTCGGAGGGCTGACGAATGATCCTGCCGAGACTCTTCGCGTACTCTGGAGTTGCTCTTGTTGAACATTTCAGAGCGAACCCTTGCTAAGTGACTTTTCCGTGTCCTGGCTTTGAGGCCAACGCCGAGCCAGGCATGCGGTAACACGCACAATAAACGGCCTGTTCGCGGCTCTATCGGCCACGTGCGGCTTCGGGGGACCCGAACGGCACTTTCTCCTCTAATGTGCTAGTCGTGGAACTGCTTTCTAAGGTTTTCCCCTCCTACCCACGAGGACTCACCTATGCGGAAACGATCAGTACCATAGACGGGGCTCTTTACTGGGGCGCAGGGAAGCTTCTCTTAGTTCAGAGAATGAGGCTAAAGGAGTCAACAGAGCCAAGTCCAGAGGTCGGTCTCCAAACGCCCGTTCTGAGACGTGGAGGGGAGGAAGGAGCGTAGCGGGCGCCCGGGGACGAGAGCGGCGCCCCACAATTGTCACAGCTGCGCAAAAATAAGGACCTGGGGAAGGTCCACGTTTGCACACTGGACCCGGGCATCACCCTTCCATATATGCCCGCTCCCCGTCATGAGCATAAACTCCAGGGGAACAGCATTTGCAGACAAACGGGTACAGGTGCCGCAAGGAGAAATACGGCTTCGCCGCTTCCTTATTCCAGTTCTTCCAAGCCCAAGACCAGCAGAGTCTTCTCAGGCCCAAGAGTCTACTGGAAACAGGAACGTGTGTCTGGAGAGGAAGAAAGGCCCCAGCACTGCACAGCCAGCGACCCCGCACGACAGTGGGTCCTGAGCCCACGCCTGAACCTCTAAAAGGGTGAAAGGCAGACTGCCGGCTACACGGCGCAGCATCCCTCTACCACGAGAAACAAAGTCGGAAAATACAGCAATAACGCGAAAGCTCTGTGGGGAAAACGTTTCTCGGCTTATGTTCCCACTGCAGCCGCGTTACTTTCCAGGACTCAAAAGTCCGATCACGGCACTGTGGTCCAGTCCTAACGGTCAATCCCATTCCCACGGTTACACTCCTTACAGGAAAGGGAAAGCAAGTTCTTGAAACCAGTCTCGCTGTAGTGGGGCCAGGAGACTCGAGCTAAGGTTTTACAGTCCAAATTCAATCTTGTGGAAGCCCACCTCTAAGGGGGACCTTACCCTGATTTTTCATACTCCGGGTGTTTCGAAGTTGCCAGGCACTCGTGTGCGTGCCTGATTTTATGAGTGCCACCTGAGCAATTCGGGCCTTTGCTTGTCGGGCCTCAGAGTAGACTGGTCACCTCCCAATGTCCATTACCGTCCACTTATTCCAGAATCCTGGAGGCTGCCTCTCTCCAAGTTAATATTAAGGAAGAAGAGAAATGCCATTTTTCCCTAGCCCGGGGCGGCACCCTGCCTCAAACATATATACACGTACCGCATGGTCAACGGCTGTCCTCGGAATATGGACCTGTGTTTGCACTCTAAACCCAATCCACACTGAGGGATGCTACTAAGAACCAATCAGGCGTGCAAACCACGGTTCTGGGGTTACGTCTGGGAAACCCTCAATCTGGCACAAACGCTAAAAACATTCTTTAACTGACACGCTTAAGGAAAAGGAAGCTCTTTGCAACCAAACGAGTAAAATAAAACTGCCCATTTATCACCACTCCTTCAGGGCAGTGAATTTACATTCCTTAATGTTTTCTTCACGGAGAGAAATTACACATTTCAAAAAGAGAACCCTTGAGTTCCAGACACAGAGGCTTACCTGATTCCTCTCTTTGTCCACTTTCTTAAAACACTTATTCAAGGACAAGTTATGTCTCACTGAGTTTTTCCACCCAGTAGGCGCGTTTGCAAAATATGGAAAATGTTCCAAGATCCAGTTGTAAATATCCTTTACTGGCAGGCGCTTGGTCGGAGAGTCCTCGATGGCCATAAATATGAGGCAGCTAAAGGAGTAGGGGGGCTTGCAGTTGGGGTTCTGCCTGGCATCGTAGGGCATGTCAGAGTGGGCAGGGGATGGGGGGGTGTCGTCGTCCAGGTCCTGGACGGGGCTGACACTCCTCAGGACCGACTCCCCGAAGCTCTTCAGCAAGTTCTTGCTCTCGTGCAGCCAGTTCAGATTGGTCAGCTCTTCATCTTCCATGGCCCCCTCTTCTAATCGGATGTCAGGCAGAGAAAAGTCGAGGTCATCGTCCTCCTGCAGGGCCTTGGAGAAACCGCTGCCCCGGTAACACTGACTCAGCCGACTGGAGACGCTAATTCCTGAGCTTTCTGGCTTCTTACTGGGAGGCATGACTGGACCCATTTACGTGAAGGCTCCTGGTAAACACAGAGAACAGATGAGTTGGTGAAACCCAAAACAGAGGCAGCCGTGCCCTCCTAATTCTACCGGGCCCACCTCCCACCCGTGCCACCTCTACGGACCCCTGGCCCTACAGGAAGCCCATCTCAGGGCTCCGACGCTGGGTAACACAAACCCACGACTCCACCACAGGGAGAAGCACTCCTAAGTAAAATCCGTCCACCATGCCTGCGGCACAGTGACTCCGTCGCCTCGAAAATACAAGACTGGAAATATTTACAGTACACCTCTGATATGCAAACGCATCATGAGAAGAAAGGGAGAATCTACAAAGGCTTCTTCCCGGATTCGTGCAGACTCTCACTGTGACCCTGGGAAAAGCTTCGGTGTTGGGTGCCTCAGTTTCTCCACAATACGTGAATCTACAGACAGGTAAGATGCACCCAAGCCTCACGAGAGACACTACGGAGTAAGGACAATGCACCGCTCCCGTCGCTTTGGGTTATTACGGTCTCGTGGTTTATCCTCCAAGTTTAAGGCCAGGTGTTTCAGGTTAAGTCGAGCTGTCACCACACGAAAACCATGACAACCGCCTCGGAATTCAAGTGTGACCACAGTGTGCATCATCTGCTCGTGGTTTATATGATTGTATCTTTTCTCCCGGAGTCATGACCCAAAACTCTGCAACTGTGATTACGGGTTGGCGAGTCTAAAGAGCGCTAACAAGGAGTTCGGGGGATCGGAACTGCAGGAAGACGTTACATTTAATTGCTGGGACCCTACACTTCCAAATGAAAAAGTGAGTAACTTCGGGCACCACACGAATACGTGGGAACGTGAGGACAAGCCATGAATTGACATCAGCATTGGTGAAAAAAAAAAAAAAAAAAAGACAACTGGCAGCTTCAAGACTGGAAGGCAAATTCAACAAAAATTGCTAGAGAATTCTGTTCTGCACCCCCGCCATGCCACCCCCATTTTTATCAATGACCTAGAACAGGGAGTGCAACTTCTGATGAGAAAAGAAAACGAGGATGTGGCCAGTCCACCAACAGAATGACCCCGATAGATACAAAGCACATTCAACCCCCGAGTACTCAGTGTAAGACAGAAAGAACAGTGAAGATAATGAAAGAGGTCTCCCACTGTCCGCTTGTAGCCCTCACACAATGTGCTTGGTTTAAGAAGCACGTCTGTTTTATTTTTTCCCCCTAAGAAGATCAAGCAATCTATCTAAAAAAAAAAAAAAAAAAAAAAAAAAAAGAATGAACACAAAAGCAGACATGATCATCCTAAGGCTCTAAATGTCCATTGACACTATGCTGAAAGTAACTGCCACTTCAGCTGGGAAAGCTCTAGAATGCGATTCTCGAAAGCATAATGTGAGGCACCCAACAGGCCGGCCGGCCTCGGGTGCCTGAGAACCGCAACCCCCTCCCTCTTCCGAAAGGTAGACACACAGAACCCGCTGGCAGAAGGTGTGAGAAAGCGCTCCGGAGCTGCTATGAGATGCCCGACTCTAAGGAGAGAAAACCTCCATGGGCATCAAAGACTGACAGAGACAGAGCAATTCAGATACTCCAGGCTCATCCACAGGGAATATTTCTTTCTGTCAAATAAGGAAACTAACCTGGGTAGCACAGGACACAATTTAGAATAAGCTAGTGTCTTTAGGTCTGGGGCTGTGACAGAGACCCAGCTGATCATGCTTTTTACCTTCCTTATGAACAAATCAAAGCTAGGCTTGTCCTCTCAACGTTTCCCCGGATCCCATCAAAAAACCCCAAGTTTCTGATAACCGGGGATATCCACACAGTGGAGTACAAAACAGAACAACTACTCAGCCACTGAAGTCAACTTCAGCTCCAGATGAAAGTTTTATGTCTCCTGAGCTTCCAAACAGGAAAATTATATCATGGCTGACAGTAAAGTAATTTAATTGCACTGTTGCTATGACAACATGCTGCTCTTTCTTTTCAATGTGCTTATTTGTCAGTAGCTTCCCAAAGGAACTAACACACTATACTCCATGTTTTCTTTTGTTTTAAACAAACACTGCCAGCAAAATGGCTTTATTAGAAAAGTCAAGAAAAGAGGGTGATGAGGCTTCAGTGCCCTTGAATCATCGGTCTGCTTTGTGTTCCTATCCCCCCATGCTCTTTATAAATCCAGCATTTCATGGCAACAATATTAAGACCTGCTGATCACCACCGTTCCATTTTAAAAAACAGTTCCCAGAAACCACAGCTGAGGAGTTTTCCATTATTATACTCTAACTACATAATCTGCCAATCTTTTTTTCCTCCTATTTTAGAGGGAAAGAAAAAAGAAAGAGAGAGAGAGAGAGAGGGAGCGAGAATCCGGATCATGTGAGTCTGCAGTTAAGCAAACATTTTTAATCTGCTCCACCAGATACGCAAATAGTTATTCACTAGTGACCTCCTTACAACTTTTCGGTTTGCTATTGGTTCCGTTCCACACACACACACACCCTCTTTTTGTTTCTCTACGACTTGCTGTGTTTTGTTATCTTATTTGCGTTTTAACGGAGAAAATGCAGCAGGAAAGCGAGTTTCTTGCCCGCTATCAGAAGGTTTCCAAATAACTGACAAACACATTACTGGCCCAGCTCGGAGCAGATGTTGGAAGTGAACTTTAAAAAGTTAAGAAACGCTCTCCAAGCCGAGCAGGGCAGTCTCCAGTTTGGAGGGGCCGGGTAACCCCCCTCCGCGCGCGCGCGCGCGCGCACGCGCTCCACTCCAGTCTACTGTACTTGTCAAAAACATTTCAAGGGGACCTGCGGGAGCGGCGATTGGCTGCGTTTCGCGTCAATCAGCGGCGTTGCCAGGCAACGAGGAAACTGCTCCGCTCCCCGTATACTAGGCAATTGGGAGCTCGCATACCTTCACTGCCGGTCAGATGTCATAAACCTTTTATTGGCCGCACCGCGGCGAGCCTTAAAAACACATCAATAAAAGCCCGCCGTCCCCCCAACTTCTCCAGGGCCCGAGGACGGTTTCCTAGAGAGTCGGGGTGAGGAGGGGTCGGGCCTCGGGGGTCTCGGGAGACGCTCGCTGCCGGTGCCAAGCCTGCAGTTTGGGGGGAGGGGGCATCTTTGTTAGGAGCCTGTTTCTCATCTTGGGGTCTCCCCTGGATCGGCACCCCCTCCCCCGGCCCGGAACGGCGGGGATCCCGTCCCCCGCGGACAATACCAACTCTGCTCCCTTCGGGCGTCTTTCGGAAATCGAGGCACCGGGAAACAGCCCGCACGTCGGGGCAGGAAACTCTTCGGACCGGGCAACTTCCCCGCTCTGGGGCTGCCGTCTCCGCGCCCGGCCGGGCCCCCCACCCCGAGCCCTTCCCCCAGGAACTGCGGAGTCCCTCGTCTGCCGAGAGCGGCGAGGTCGCCTCCAGGACGGCCTCGGACGAGCGCCCCCGCCCCGAGTCACCCCAACCCCACTGGGGCGCCGGCGGGAGCGGGGAGCAAACTCACCTGGCCGGAGCGGGGCGCGGGGGCGCGGGGGCGCCGCAGCCCTTCAGCGGGAGCCGACAAAGTTTCGCGGGCGCCC
>NW_024412396.1:62191090-62206673 GCF_014898765.1 Herpailurus yagouaroundi
CGAGCCATCAGCCCAGAGCCTGATGCGGGGCTCGAACTCACGGACCGTGAGATCCTGACCTGGCTGAAGTCGGACGCTTAACCGACTGCGCCACCCAGGCGCTCCTGGTCTGCTTCTTTCAAACGTGTCTATTATATTCCATGTCTTCTACAGTGAACACCCATTACGTATACAATGTTCTGTAAGGGGGGGGGGGGAGGATCCCATTAGAGCAGCGGTCCTCAACCTTGAGTGCGCACCAAAATTACCCTGTACGACTTATTAAAACGCAGCTTGCTGGCCCCCACCCCCGGAGTTTGTGACTCAGCAGGTCTCTGCTGTGGCCTGAGACTTCACATCTCTAACAAGCTCCCAGGGGTGCTGCTGCTGGAGGCTGAGGGACCCCCCGCTTTGCGAATTAGAGAACAGTCAGCGAGACTGGAAAAAATGAACGTATGAAAGCCTTCAAGGGAAAAACCAAGAGGATTTGTCAAATACGAGAAGAGAAGGGAAGATTATGGTCAAAGGAAACCCCTTAATCATGGGTTGACTAAGTCTCTCTGAGATAATATATGAGAATGCTGTTTGTAATGGTAAAAAGGGCTGCTGGCTTCCTTCCCTTGGGCCCAGGAGGAAGAGAGACCCAGCGTGAGAGCTGGGAGGCCCCCCACTCTTGAAGAGTTTCACGGATTGGTCCGGGGTCTTGCCACCTGCTCTTTCTTCATCCTCTCTTGGGCTTTCCTCCTGTGCGTTCCTGGTGTTTACATGACAGGTTCTGAAGGGTGTAGCCTGGGAAAAGGCTTCTTTGAATTTCTCCAGCAGGGAAGGGAGCCAGGAGGCTTATTTGAGGAGAGAAGGGAGGGAGGGATGTGTGGCTAGGGAAAGTACAGCCAAACGGGTAGAGTGAAGTTCATTAGCTCACGTGCCCCTCCCCAAACCTAAGCTTATCAAGTCACCTGCTGGAGACAACATGGGAACAGAGAACCTGTCAGCTGAGGCTTAGAACACCCATGGGGCCATATGTGTGAGCGAATGATCCAGAATCCAGACTTAGTCCATTCATTCACTCAACAACTATGTATGAAGCATCTATCTACTCTATGCCCAGGACTGTGTGGAGGGGACTGGGAAGGAAGCTGGAAAGGTAAGAGGTGTAGCTCTTGCCCTCAAGGATCCAGGAGACCCGGGGAGATTTATGAAGTGACCACAGGTAAATACATGCACACATGTGCGTGCACGTGCACACACACGCGCGCACACACACACACACACACACACACACACACAGAGCAAAGTACCGCGGCCGGAGGTGGTATAGCCTAATGGCTAGCATAAGAACCTGGGACTGGGTTCATATTCTCACTTCACCACGTACCAGCTGGCTAACCTTAAAGTACTTGACTTCTTTCTCCCCACCTAGTTTCTTCATCTTAAAAAAAAATGGGCAGGGAGGGAGAATAATAGCAATACCCACTTCACGGGGCTCTGACCAAGATCAAATGAATTAATACTTGTAAAACACATATAATGGTGCCCTGGCACTTAGCACTGTTGTTTTTGTTAAGTAAATAAATCAAAAGGAAAATATTGACACATTTGACTGCATACCAATTTAAAATTTGCGTGCAGTGCCAGAGTCATAAATCAAGTTAAAAGATAGATTTAAAAATGAGGAAATATATGCCATACACAGATAAAAAGGTTAATATTTTAAATGTATAGCCCCTACAATCAATGAGAAAAAAAAAAAAAAAAAAGCATCACCCTAATGCGAAAGGGGCAAATCCACCAAAAGAGAAACAAAAATGATCATATACCCACGAAAAGAGGCTCCACCTCCGTAAAAACAAATGCAAATTAAAGCAATTGTGAGATCTCATTTCATCTATCAGATTGGCACAGGCTGAGAAAGAATAATCATACCAGCGTTGGTGTGGGTGTCCGAAAGATTGTGACTTGGCTCAGCTGTTCAATTACAACTTAAACGAGCCCAGCCATTGACCCTAAATTTCCAACCTCTAGGAATTTAGCCAAGGGAGATACCATAGCAAGGCTGTTAACATGCCCACCAGACTGCCTACCCCTGCGATCCAGTAAACGCCACACAGTGACTCAAGGGCCTGACACGCACAGGAGACGCTCAGCCAGTACTTCCTGAAAACAAGCCCTGGAATGCGCAACATTGTACTTAGGGGGGTTTGTTGGGACAGGGCTTAAAATCATGAAAACTCGGAAATTGGCAAAATAAGAGGCTACAAGCGCATTATTATCTTCTGTGGGCCACCTTGGCCACCACACCCCCTTTGGTCCCCGCCATTTGCATTTTCCAGTCGTTTTGAGTGGAGCCTTCCTGATTCAGGATCATCTTCACATTCTCATATACCCTATGTGTGAAACAACTGGCAAACATTTCATAAAGTAAGAGTTTGGGGGGAAATAAATACGTTGGCAAAGCTTTCCACCAAGTTAAAGTATTTTGTGATCTTTTCTACCACAAGGGACAAACCGATTCCTTTCTGCAAAGGCCGGGGCTCTGAGCAAACAAGAGAATTGCTAAGTATAACACACATTATACCCTGTGTTGTGGTGTCTTTTGTCTGGTTGCTTGAAGGCTTTCAGTGTATAGGTTTTCAGGATCCAACTTTCTCTACAAACTCTTACAAAGGTCCAAAGATAAGGGAAAATACTCTTTCTCTTTTTTTTTTTTTTTAATTGTGTTTTGTATTCCTTTTCTCCTTTGCTGAAATATTTTTTTTTAATTTTTTTTTTAACGTTTATTTATTTTTGGGACAGAGAGAGACAGAGCATGAACGGGGGAGGGGCAGAGAGAGAGGGAGACACAGAATCGGAAACGGGCTCCAGGCTCCGAGCCATCAGCCCAGAGCCCGACGCGGGGCTCGAACTCCCGGACCGCGAGATCGTGACCTGGCTGAAGTCGGACGCTTAACCGACTGCGCCACCCAGGCGCCCCAAGGGAAAATACTCTTAAGAGATTGTGGGGGAGGGGGAAGATGAACTCTCTTTTCCCATTGATCCTCTATAACGACTTGTGCTTATAAAAGACCAGATGTGGTTACATCGCTCTCTTTTTGGTTTTGTTTTTTCCAGATCTGATAGAAAAATCTGTGTCCAGCTGAGGCACTCCACGTGGCCAAAATTACTTCTGCTTCTCCTGCCCTTCCAGGGGAGACTCTGGCAGTCAGAAGCTTGCCCTAGAAAAGGCTGCCAGTCTGTGCTCTTGAACTCCATTTATCTGCAGTTGATTGTCGTTACTCGCGCAAGTTATGTTCTATAAAGTCTCCACAAACGATGAATTAGCAAATACGGAACGAGTGCTCCTAGGGGAAACACACGGTCAGGTTCCTGCGAGCTGCGGGTGACGGCATTTTTGCTAACCGATGAGTCTGTAACCACAGTTTGCTGTGTTTCCATTTAAAGACACCTCATTTAATATATATTGTTGATTCATTAACATGGAATTCACGGCCAACAGCGCTATAACTCATGTCTGAACAAAGATTCTCTAACAAGGCTTCTGTATTTTCTCCACAAGGCAATCAGCCTTCATGCACTCAGGAACACTGAACACTTCAGCCCTACGATTAGGTGCCATTTTAAACAGAAAAAATCACCAGGGGAAAAGCACAGAGAGCATAGCACAAGATAGACCACAGAACAGATACTTGTTCATGGTATGAGAGCTCAAACAAGAAGTCAGAAGCTGGGAAAGTGCCCACTGGGCAACTCAAATTTTTTGATCGTTCTGCTAAAATATCCACAAGTGAGCATAAAAGCACCATGAGCATTTTTTCATTTGGGGGTTACAAATAATTTTTAGCAAGGATGTGGATTTGCACATATGGAACGCATGAATAATGACCAACCATATTTAACAAACACTTAACATGGCATGTATTGGGTGCCAGGCAGTATTCTTAAGGCTTTGCAAATATTGACTCATTTCGGCCTCACATTAACCCTGTGAGGTAGGTACGACTATTATGCCCGTCTTATAAATAAACGAGGAACCTGAGGCACCGAGAGGTTTGGCCACCTGCCCCAGGCCACACAACTGGTAAGTGGTGGGCTGGGATTTGATCCCACACAGTCTGGCTCCAGAGTTTGGAGTCGGGTCCCAGGTAGGAGCCAAGGGAAGCTTCAGATCAATCTGCAGCCTTTGAATTTTTCTTGGAGAATCCCCTGCGGGTCAAGGACAAGACGAATAAGAGTGGTGGGGTTCAAGAGAGGAAAAATGGTGAGCAGGAAGTAAAGGAGAAGGAAGGGAAGAGGGGCTTTTAAATAGAATGAAAAGGCACTACTTACAAAGAGCCAAAGTGCAGCTTCTATGTCATAATCAATACTGTATGGTGTACCTTTGTAATAAAAAATAAATCAACTAGATGCTGAGCATCAAACAAATTATAAGTGCCCAGAGAGGCAAGGACCCTGTCTTCTACCTCTCTTCTGCTCATAGCATGTGGCATAGCGGTAATCAAAAATATTGATCGCTTAACAGGAAAAAAAAAAAAATGCTTCTTTTTCTTGTTCTTTCAAGCTGGTATCTAATAACTACACAGATCAGTCAAAGAAAAGTGGCCTCACTGGGGCGCCTGGGTGGCTCAGTCGGTTAAGCGTCATGATCTCACAGTTCGTGGGTTCGAGCCCCACGTCGGGCTCTGGGCTGACGGCTCCGAGCCTGGAGCCTGCTTCGGATTCCGTGTCTCCCTCTCTCTCTGCCCCTCCCCAGCTCATGCTCTGTCTCTCTCTGCCTCTCAAAAATAAAGAAACGTAGTAATTAAAAAAAGAAAAGAAAAAAAATAGAAAAGTAGCATCATCAACCTTTTCCTCCTCCAAAGTTTTCAAGAGCCTTTATTGTTTGCCTGTCTTTACCGAGCACACCGAGTACCACAGTCTCTTGGGTTTCGGTTTCTACGTCCTGCCAAAGGCTTAACCAGGCCAAAAAATAACTTCTCTCATTTTACTTTGTCAGAAGAATGTGAAAGAAGACAATTAATTCCTCTCTCTAAGACCGTCTCTTTAAAACAAAAGCAAAAGCTACAAAGTTGATGACGTCCCTGGGAAATGTGCGGGGATTAAGATATCACCGATATATTTCCCTGCCGTACAAAATTCTTCTGGGGTGGGGTTAACAACCTTTCAACTTACTGCGACTGCCAAACCTATTCTCTATCGGACAGTGCAGTTCACCAACACTTTCTGTTTTGGAAGCCCCACTCCTTCCCAAAATAACCTCTCATGTGCCTTTAATATTTCGATTCAGGTGCAAGCAAACTGTGCCTGTAAATTGTGAGGCCTGAGTACACGTGAGCACTCGGGTCTCATAAGGGGTGGGGGCTGGGAAGGAAGCGGCCACATGGACCGCTGTCTCTCTGTGGGTGCACCAAAGGCACCCAATGCCTCTGAGCTCAGAGACACGTGACTGTCACTGGCTTCAAAGATTTGGCCCCCAAACAACCAGGCGTCCTTTTTAAGTTGGCATTTCTTCCAGAGAGGAATACTGAACATCTTTCCTACATGCCTCACACAGTGCTAGGCCAGCTGTCTAACAATATGGATCCCGGAAGGGGGTGCTGCCCACGTTGGTGATGGCAGCCATTAGTGCCTGTTGCTCATAGGAAACGTCAAAGGGACCTTGGAACAGAGGCCCAGGCCATTGGCTGAGATCTCCCCGGGCAAGCGTCCATGCACCTTGCGTGCCAGCAGAGGCTACCCGAGGACCAAGGTGGGCATGCCACGGTGTCCCGGACTTCCGGATGGCGTCCAGTCCCAGAGAGTGGATGTCAGAGCTCTCTGAAGGCTGCCCAGGCCAGGTTCAAAGGGAGGGATGAACCTCATGACATCCGTTCCTAAGAAATCCCACCTGCTATTGGCATGCCCGGGCTCTTCCTCACATACCGGCCTCCCAGGCAAGTCTCCAAAGGCATGGGGGGCAGGCAGCTGCAACAGTTTGCTTTCTCTCAATGATCTGGACTAGGAAGACGCTGAGTTGAGGAAGAAGTCATGGCCACTCCCCAAGCTCTGGACCCCCAGATGGCCGTGAGCCCGAAAGGTCATCAAACCACCCCTTTGTAGGAAAGACGTGGTTTTCTTTGGCCCTGGAAATCTGGCCTGGCAGATTTTCTGGAGTCCGTTGCTTCGTCCACACCCACCCACATCATATGGATGCTCCAGGCTGTAAAAATGCAAACCTCCTCGGAAACACGCTTCCCCCTCCAAACTCCGATGACGACCCCTGGCCAGAAAAGCCTGCCGCCGTGTGAGTGCCCGGCACAGCGACTCCCCAGCTTGCTGCGTCTGAATAACTTGAATATCAAATGCAGCACAAAGGGAATAACACACAGCAGTTGCTGGAAAAGAAAAAAAAAAAAGCTCACTCCATCCACTTCATTCTCTGCGGCCGACGCAACTGAAAGATTTTTTTTTTTTTTTTTTTTTTGGTGTTTTAATCCACGAAAAACTTCTCATTTAAGCTTGGGGTGCAAAAGGCATCTGAAATGTGAGAGTCCCTGGACCAGCCCCGGGATAGAAAGGAAAGGTTTCAGTGAAATATCAAAGCAACACAGACCTGAAGGGGAGCAGGCTGCCCGATATGGAGGCAGCCAACTGCCAAACTGTCATTTTGCTCGGCGGCTGAACAGAAGGCTCCAGTAATGACAACCACAAAACGCATTTAAAGTCTGAAAAGGTGACTAATGAGCTCATTCATGCTGGCTATAAATTATTCACTACAACACTGATCCCACTCAAGACAAACAGTAAAGTAAACTTTAAACACAGACATCGCCAGCCTCCAAAGGAGAGCAAGTTACGTCTGTTGAAACTTTTCACAATGAGAGGGATACTGGGCTCTCCTTCGTCCATTATCACGTTCATTCTTCTGTTTACTTTTTTTTTTTTTTTACTGCCTTTAATCAAGTTTAAGCAGACACAGCTGTTACACATTTATTTCTGTTGAGTTTTTTTCTTTCCATTAGTTATTACGAGCAATCATGATGCTCTAAAAATAGCAGCAAATTATATTCTCTAGAAATTGTGGGCTGACCTTAAAATGAAGCCCAGGTCTTCAGAAAGAATATTCACATGCACATGTTGGATGAGTGACGGCTCTGCACGGCTCTGCACAAAGGCGAGACAAAAGTGCAGACTATCTCCCACTCCTGGAGAGCTTTTCAGTTTGCTTCCAAATTTCCCTTTGGCTCTGGTGGAAGGGGGGTTGCTTCAAAACCTTACAGCACAGAACCTGCTTCCAGTGGTCACGTTTGGGTGGAGATTTCCATGAAAACCCATCATCTTCACAGAGTAAGAGTTCTCCTTTAGACTTCTCGTTACAGAGAAACCCGGCAACAGGTTTGTTTGAAAACCCACCATGTTGCTGCAGACTCCTCTGTTGAGCTTCCTGTTTAATATTAAATACAGAATTTTAGCTCTTCTGTTTTTCTAGACTGTGCTATATTTGCTACTACTACCACTACGGAAAGCATTATGACTGTGGAGACGTCGTCACATGTTTCTTGAACCTTTTTTTTTTTTTAATCTTAGGGTCTATTTCCAAGACGCAGAGTTAAGAGGTTCAAACCTGCCCTAGTCGACTTTTTAAAAATAGTCCCCAAATAAGTACTTACATTAGCTCTTGGTCAGATCGCTGAACATTCTGTATTTTTAAACTGCTTTGAATGCTTTGAAAAGGAGCCACAGAAAAGCCACAGAAAACACTCATATTCAAATCCCGCCAGATGGAGGTTCTGACTAACCAAAAGTGAAAGCAGAAAGGTCGGAGGCTGAGATGTACCCTGGGCACACCTCGAGATTACAGGAAAAAGTGAATGGTTTGGGGCCTGGGGAATCTTGCATAACATATGAGAAATAACGCCTATAAGGCAAAGGGAGACCGGGGCCTTTGACTTCAACCCCAGACCAAGCCGAGCTCCGTGTCCATTTAAGGAAAATCTTTCACATTGTTTTCAGTTTCTTGCACAAGAACTAAAGGCTTGTCCGGCCATTTCTGTTGTCTGAAATGCAACGCGATTTTTCTTGTAAGTAGAGAAAGGAGTCTTGCAATATTTATAGCAAAGTACTTTGCCACCTACCGACGCAATCTGGTTGGTCTTCACGTGTTCGGCATGTTTTTGCTTAGAAGCCATTCTTTTGGGCCTCTGTGCAAGAGTTCTTGCAGTTTTGTTTTGGTTTTTGTTTTTTTGTTTGTTGGTTGGTTACTTTAATCAAACAATGTGTAAAAACCCAATTCCAACCAAAGAAATGGAAAAGCCCGACGTGGCCTTCCATTGAACACTCGGCTGCCCTCCAGCCCTCCACCAACTCAATTCCTGTCATCTCTCTGTAGAAAGGTGTGGGCAAAATACTGCTTTCAAATCCAGCCACACGTGGGTCCTTCCCTGGTAACGTGTCTGACACACAGAGATCGCCTCTCCCTTCGTTGGTGGGAAACCCGGCTGGTCCGCCATGCTCTTAGCACCATGGCCCTCCTCTAGTTTCCTGGGGAGGACCGAAGGTAATGTGAACTCTGCCTGGGGATCTTCAAGGCTCCTGCACAACAACAGCCAAAACAGTGAACACCAAGTACCCAGCTGGTGCAATCCAAGGAATTATAAGACGTGCATAACAACACCACGCTCCCAGGCGCTTCCGACTCTCCAGGAGCTTTGCCTGCGTGATTTCTTTCTTCCTTCCGCCACCTTTATGAGACAGGTACCGTCACCCTCTTACAGATGAGGATGCTGAGCTTATAGAAACGAAGGCCATTTGCCGGCGATGCTTGCAGAGCGGGACCGAAAAGGTATGACCCCATGAGTTTCGGGCCCGCAGAGCCCACCCTCATAGCCACTGCATTCTCTAACCTGTTTACACCACCCATACCTAATTCCCAAGATCGCAGAAATGCAGCGTTACGCGCATGGTCTATACCCTGGGCTGCTTTGTCGGAGAATTTGGGGGATCGTTTGATTTGGGTTTTTCGCGCAGCATTTTTCAAACGGGCCACGGACCATGACACTCCTTCTTGTCTTCCCAGGCCCAGCTCCTGATGCTCCCAGAGAACATGGCCACCACTCACTGAACAGACAAACATATCTACAAACTACCCAGGGCAATGGTCATACACCAGCACTGTGCTCCCACATGAATCGTGAAGCACAACGGTTGCGAAAACAACAGCAACCAATAACTCGTGACGGTGACAACTCCAGGGGCCAGCCCTGAAACTCCAAGTCTATCCCCATGTCCCACTTGGACGGACCCTCAGAAGGCACAAGCACTCTGAAGGTGTCCGTTATGCAACTCATAGATCAATCTACTCTCTCTCTCTCCACGCCGCTCCCTCCCCCTCCCCCAATCCAACAAATGAACCTTTTCTCAATAGCCCACAGCCATCAAGGTCAAGATCTGACAGTGTCACCTCAAGCCAATGATGCAGAGCACCGACATTTCACTAGAAACCATTTCTGAACTCTCTCTTTTGCACTTTGCCCACTAAGTGAGGTAGTTACTGCCTGCCAGTTTAGAAACACCACTGCCCAGCCCACCAGAACTGTCTTCCAAAATCTCAGTTACAGAGGATTAGATCAAGGCACAGATCAACCTCAGGCAACTCTATAAACACATTCAAGAATCAGCAAGCCACAATGAACATATACTGACTGCACTACCCATCAGACTAACTTTTCCCCATGGATCCTGTACAGAAGGGTAACCCCCCCCCCAATCGAGGCAGCCCCTGTGCCCCCACAGGTGCTCCAGAATCTTCACAAAGCCCCACGCACTGGAGATGGGGGCCAGACCACCTCTCCGGCACCCAAGCCGGAGATCTTCACATCCATGGCATTCCCACAGAGATTTGGGTACCAAGGCCGAGGAGTTCATTCCGTCATAAACCGGCCCCGTATGCTTCCTTGCAAGCTTTCCCAGTGCCACGACTGGAATGTTGTCTCAAGACTAGCCAAAGGCTCTGTAAAAAGTGGATGAAGCAGAAAGCTGAGGTCTGTGGTTGCAATCCCGAGAAACCCTCGGCTATCCACAGGGATCTGATCCCACTGCCATTGGGAGTCTCCCTGGCTTCTGCCAACACCAGCTCCCTCTGGATCCAAATTCAATGTCTCTCAGCTTCCTTGTGATACCAGCATCAGAGCAAACCATTACCAGTGATTATGGTAAGAAAAAGAGGCCCCACACAGACCTCCCCAGCTCTCCTGTGAATGAACAACCAAGGTGGGTTTTCTGCGCAAAAGCTACGCTTACCAAGTCAGGACTGGTTTTTTCGGCCATTTTCTAGGGTTCCTCCCTCCCATCCTCCATGGCTCATTTTCTAGATCAAGATCGACAACTCATGAGTAGGAAGAAAGTCACTAAGGCTGACTGCCCCGAATTATCATTTAATCTCAACAGAACTATTTATTTACTAATTGCATTCTTGGCCTGACAGCACTGGCCAGAAAAAGATTTGTTTATTCATTACAAAAACCAATTAATGTAAAGAGGAAATAAAATCTTAAAGGTTACCCTTGGGAAGGACTTTACCAACAGTGTCGGATGAGCCCCTCGTTGAAGGAGGCAAATGAAGCCCAAAGAAGCGAAGTGACTTAGGGCCACATGTCAGAATACACACTGGTAGTTTCCATGCCAGTGTTCAACAGGGTCCCAAACTTTCAGTCCTGTGCTGTGTGTGGACTGACCCCACTGTCGGCTCCAGAGGTGATGGGTGGGCATTAGAGAACAGGAAGGCCCCGCTCGGACCCAGTGCACAGGCCAACACTCTGGCGTTCAGACACTGGAAGTGGCCCTCTTGTCATTTGCAGCCCCAGCAGATACCCACGCAGAGTTAGAGGCAACTCAGATTTCCCTGTGCGCAGATAGCTCCCCTCCAGGAGAGCCTTTAACGTTACAAAACAGATAAAACCGTATTTTGACAAATTTTTGTGGCTGGACCTGATAAGGATCAAAAGATTTGGGGGAAACGTAGGAAATTAAACATTATCACTGAGCTCTTTAAAAAGCATGGTTTAATGGGTAACTGTGGCCGTATTAACAGAATGTTACTGCTGAATGAAGAAGTCACGAACGGAGAAAACTGTAGAGAATTCGTTGCTAATGAGGGAGGGCAGTTCTAGTTATAACTTGAGACAAAACCTGACTCCCACTTAGGTCCCGGACTCGGACCCAAAGCTGGGCCCATTCCCAACTCCCGGGGGACAATGTCCCAATTTTCGATCTCCGAGTGTCCGGCTCCAAATCGGAGCCAATGGAGGGGCGATGCCAGTCTCGATGGCTACGTTTATTGAGTAGCTACTAGATGAAGATACTGAGCTGCATCCTATCTGCTTTGTGTCATCAAATGCCCCCAACAATCAACAGGAGAGAGGCTGATCAGAGTAGACAGTTAGCAAATGATACTGAAGGAGAGATCGTTGCAAACACTGAACTCGTGCAAGATTGTATTTCTTGTCAATGAGAACACGTTCTTTAGAAATCCTAAAACTAAAAACTTGAAAAGATGAATGTCAAATATAATAATCCAATGGGCTCTGACTGACATGTTTTGAGGAGAAGGATTTATCCACAGACACTGAGGCTTAAAGCATTAGCACCCCTCGCTCACACAGCCCCTTCCACGGCCGGGAGGGACCCCAGAAAACGGTGAATGAGCACCTTCTTGATTTAAGCTTAATCACTGCACAAAAACACTTAAATGCCCTGAAACCTTATGGCTCCGGTATGAAAGAAACCTGAGAGAGGTTCCCCCACATTTGACTGCAATCCTAAAACTCTACATGGCATTACCAATAACCACTTGCGAAGCAAACAAGCTTTTTTTCCTAATCCATCAAGAATAGAAAACAGGTCCCAATGAACCATGCTAGAGAAGTGCGTGTACTACCTTGCTATTCTCTTGAGGGAAAATGGCATTCCAAAATCACCGTCCTCTGAGGAAGTGATCAAGGAGTCCACAGCCCCCAAAAATGTACAAAAGAAGTCACGCAAACCAACACGAGACAGCTGATTACTAACGATGCTGTGCTATTTTTCGGATTTGTGATGTTCGGGACGTCAGTGTTGGGTGTTTTCTTTAAGATTTTAGTTTTAAGTAACCTCTACACCCAACGTGGGGCTCGGACTTACAACCCCGAGATCAAGAGTCACACGCTCTCCCGACTGAGCCAGGCACGCGCCCCTGGGAGGTCAGCTTTTTAAACACGTACTTTTTTAATGTCTTCTTTCATCATTTGAAATACGTGCTCATTCTTAAACCTGGTTTTATATTCGTAATTTTACATTTTTGTCTCAAAGAGGGCTCCCAAGTTGAAGGGATGGCAGGCCACGCAGAACCTGCCTCTGCCCCACACACATGCCTGCTGGGAGCCGGTCACAGCTTTTCGCAGACCCTCGCCCGGCAGCTAGTGGCTCTTTGAGGCAGGTGCTGTTGCCCCATTTTACAGGTGAGGGATCGGGGCCTCAAGCAGGTGAAAATGACTGCCAAAAGTCACCGGCAGAAAAGTGGCAGACTTAACCCGGCAGTCTGATCCAAAGGGCGCCTAGGCAGGTGCCATCCTGTCCCTGCCGGTTCTCTTCCTTCTTGGCCTGCCCACTCCCGCTGAGACAAGGGCCACCCTTCGGTGACATGGGTGTGCCTTCCTGGCCTCTGGCTGCAGAAGCTCTCCAGTGCGCCTCGGGAAGAAGGGGCTATCCCACACCCAGCGGGCGGACAGAGCCCTATTTTGGTTCCCTGCAGAGCTGAGGGTTTAATCCTTGTCGATGGGCGGGAGCGGGGCTCTGCGGCGGGTCACCTTGGGGCCACAACCTCTTGGTCAGTGACCAGCCATGTCCTTTGATGGTGTCTGTCTATGGTTCAGGTGATGCTGATGAGGCTGCAGCCAGGCAGGTACGGGGACAGTGGGTCCACGTGTCCGAGCCTCGGTGAGGGCGGGAGGCTGACTGCTTTAGGGAGGGACCCAAGGAGAGAGGACGGAGCGCTGGTCTGACGGCAGGAAAGGGAGCCCTGAACTGAGGGCGGAAGTATAGCTGTGGTCTCAGCTCCCCCTCCTCCCCAACCTGGCTCCTCCTCAAGGTCCCACCCCAGCCACCGGCCCCCTCTTCCCTCTCCGTTCAGAACAACTGCATCATCTGCATGATGCTCAGGGTCTGATGAACTTCCCTGCTGACTCAGTTTTGGGTCTGAAGGACCTGGTGCCCCCTGTGAGGCCCTGAACCCTCCACATCAGTCCTCCCTGTGCTCAGGACAGGACCTGCTGGGTTTTGGTGCCATTTTATGTTAAAAAAAAAAAAAAAAAAAAGAAAGAAAGAAAAAAAGACGAAACTGAGAGCCCCTGGCTGGCTCAGTCGGTGGAGCATGTGACTCTTGATCTCGAGGTCGTGTGTTCAAGCCCCACACTGGTCATAGAGATTACTTTATTTGTTTTCATTCATTCATTCATTCATTCATTTATTTTGAGAGAGAGAGAGAGAGCATAAGCAGGGGAGGGGCGGAGCGAGACAGAGAGAGAGAATCCCAGGCAGGCTTTGTGCTAGCAGTGTGGAGCCCCGATGGTTCAGGGTGCAATCCCAGGAACCATGAGATCATGACCTGAGCCGACATCAAGAGTCCGAGCCTGAATGCGCTGAGCCACCCAGGTGCCCCGTAGCGATTACCTTTTCAAAAAAGATGTAGCCACATGGCAGTGTGTACTTTACCCTCTTGGAGCAGTGAGGAACCCAGGGAAGCAGCAGAAGCCAAGATCTTGGATTTTCCCATTAAAATAGTGTTACTGGTCATTATGTGCCCCCCCCAGGGTCACCACTCTACTCCCCCCACCAGCTTGAGGGTCTATATATGCAAAGTCCCAGAGAGAGAGAGCGAGAGAGATGCCCACTTCCCAATCACAGATGGGCTGTGCTAACAAATCTAGAGAACTAAAGTGTCCTGAGAGGGAGGGAGGGGCAGAGGCGGGCAGAGCACTGGAGGCCCCTCCACCTTCCTCACAGGTGAGGCCTCTCCCAAGACCCACCCTGCACACGGAGGCGGGGAGGGGCAGCGTTAGCCGCCCCCCCCCCCACGGTTGGTGTCTCAGCAACAATGGAGGCTAGATACCCAGGGGGCTGTGACCAGCTGATTTTTCCGATGGCGCTCAACATTCAAGTCGTCCAACCTTCCTTTCCAAAATCCCAAGCTCATCAAACCCCTTCCAGGCAGTAATATTTCTCACTGCAAATTAAAATACACGAGCCTTCTGATTTGCTACACCTGTCCCGTGAGCTCAGTTAACAGGTGCACCTTGGGAACCACGTGTGCTCCTCCGGGCTAAGGGCAGTTCATGGAGGTGACATGACACAGGGGCTCGCCTTCACCTCACCCAATAGTGCTGTCAGCCAGAATGACCCCCGGGGACACGGCTACCTTCTGAGCAAGCTACACAGGCAGAGTCCGCGCCCAGCAGATGGCAAGTGTTGGAAATCTTGGTCGAGGGAGGGATGGAATGAGGGACTGCTCAGTCTGCCCTGGGAAGGGATGGAGCCATCAGAAGGGACACACTTGAACTTCTCTGACTGCCATAACATCCATTTAAAAGATGAGGGAGTGCTCCCTTTGGCAGCCTACATATAAAATTGGGACAATACAGAGATGATTAGCAAGGTCCTTGTGCAAGGCTGACACACAAATTTGTGAAGCGTTCCAGATTTTTATGTTAACTAACTGGAAGTAAAATTAAAACTAACCAGCTAAGTAAATAAATAAAAGACGAGAGCCAGACGGCAGGGTGGGTGAGCACACAGGCCATTTGCAGCCTTTGCCAAGCCATGAGGACTTAGGCAAGTCATTTCACCTCTTAGTGCCTTACTGTCCTCACCTGCAAAATGGGGATGTAAGAGGGCCAGCCTCGGAGGGTGGGCAGGGAGGAGGGTTAAATAAACTGACATATGTAAATACCCACAGGTATGCATAGCTCAGGCTGAATGCCATGCAAGTATTTACTACTATTATGTAGAAAAGAAAAGAAAGAGAATTAGAACAAGAGTTAAGAGCCAACTTAAAGAATTATTTGCTCATTATTTACATTAACTGCCTGAGACCAGCCTGCTTTCTCCTAAGCATAAATTTTAAACCTTTCCTCCACGTCTTTCTCTGCAGTTTAAGCTCTCAGGAAGCCACTGAAATTTTTCCACACTTGCAGTGAACACAGCAAAATGCACCCAGGTGTGGAATCACTATGTCGTATGCTTGAAACGAAGGTAACATTATGTGTCAACTATAGTTCAATTTAGAAAATTTATTTGTTAGTGTTTTTATTTATTTTTGACACAGAGACGGAGCATGAGCAGGGGAGGGGCAGAGAGAGAGGGAGACACAGAATCCGAAGCAGGCTCCAGGCTCCGAGCTGTCAGCACGGAGCCCGGTGCGGGGCTTGAACTCATGGAGTGTGAGATCGTGACCTGAGCTACAGTCGGACGCTCAACTGACTGAGCCACCCAGGTGCCCACAATTTGGAAAATTTTTAAAAAAAGAAACCATTGAGGGGCTCCCGGGTGTCTCAGTTGGTTAACCTCGGTTGGTGGGTTGGAGCCTCACGTCCGGCTCTGT
>NW_024412396.1:62206683-62283451 GCF_014898765.1 Herpailurus yagouaroundi
GTTGGTTAACCTCGGTTGGTGGGTTGGAGCCTCACGTCCGGCTCTGTACTGACAGCTCAGAGCCTGGAGCCTGCTTCTGATTCTGGGTCTCCCTCTCTCTCTCTGCCCCTCCCCCACTCACACTCTGCCTCTCTCTCTCTCTCTCTCTCTCTCTCTCTCTCAAAAATAAATAAACATCTAAAAAATTTTTACTAAAAAAAAAAAAGAAAGAAACCATTGAAATTGTTTCCTGGAATTTATTAGGAGTTCCTGATAGTTGCCACAACTCTTTGAAGACCGTGGAAAAACTTTTGTGTTCTTAGTCCCAGATCTCACGCTGGTTCTATTTTAAAAAAGGGGGGGGGGGTCGATAGTTCTCCCCCTCAGAACATCAGAACTAGAACAAGCTTGCCGACCTTAATGATAAAGCCCTAAAATTCCAGCACTGTTTGTAGGGTGCTGCCTTGAGTATGTGGGTGCCCTTAGGAGGGAGCCATGGAGGTGGACTGAACACTTGAACGGTTAGTTTTTAAACCTGTTTTTCCCGAGGCGACCAGGGAACTCATTGTAATACATCTGTCATAATTAAGACATCACTTGGGGTCCCAGATGTGAGAAATGGGACAGCCTGTGGATTATCGGTGTAAACTTTGGGCATAATGGAACATTCTGGTGGTGTGGGGAGATGATGCAACTCTACAGTGGAGAACACCCCCAGGCTGGTTAGTTCAGGGGGCTAAGTGCCCCAAATGCTGAGAGTCTCCTCAGTATGCTCCCCTTAGATCAACCCCCACGTTCATGGAATGATCCCCTGTCTACTGCTCGTGAGGCAACGGTCTATTGCTTGAACATCCACAACTTCCCAATTTATCCTAACCAGCCAGCCTTCCCAGCCGAGGACATAATCCACACATTGGCCTATACACGATGGTGGGGCCTGCTCAGGATCCTAAACTTGACTTTTCAGCCCAACGTGAGGAACCCAGAGAGGGGAACCTTCTATAGCGAACCTTCTATAGCAGGGGGTCGGCCACCTACAGCCTGCAGGCCAAATCCAGTCCACGGTCTCTTTTTGCAACTAAAATTTTTTTGGAACACAGCCACACCCGTTAGGTTATGCACTGCCTATGGCTGCTTTCCCGCTACAGGGGCAGAGTTGAACAGCTGCAACAGAAAACCACACGGCCTGCACAGCCTAAAATGTTTACTATCTGGCCCTTTGGAGAAAAAAAAAAAAAAAAAAAAAAGGGGGATGACAAAAGCCATCAGAATATTTACAGAATATTTACCTCTCTGGGTATTGTAGTATTTTGTAGCTGGGACAGGAGGCGCTCCCAGTTAGCCAGCAGCACAGGACATGTTTTCATTGGGTGCTTATGGAGCGCGGTGACCTGAGGCACTGAGCTGGTCCAGCCCCGCAGGGTGACTCCAACCGCAGACAGTTTGTGATAAGGGTGATTCAGGTCGCCCCAGGCTGGGAGAGTCAAGGAATGCTTACTCAGTTTTTAATCTTTTTTTTTTTTCTTTAAGTTTATTTATTTGAGATACTGTGAGCCAGGGAGGGGCAGAGGGGGGGGGGGGGGGCAGTGGATCCGAAGCGGGCTCCGCACTGTCAGTGCAGAGCCCGACGCGGGGCTCAAACTCGTGAACCGTGAGATGGTGACCTGAGCCGAAATCGAGTCAGATGCTTAATGGACTGAGTCACCCAGGTGCCCCCACTCATTTTTTTTAAAAAACATCAAGATGTGCATAGTGCCTGAGAGATAGGGTAGGACTTCAGAAAAAGGAAAAGGGGAGGGAGAACTTCCTTTGTTCTTTCCTTCCCTGAGCAGTAAAGCAAATACCGGGTATGTTCAGAGGACCATGGGAGAGACTGGTTCGTCTGGGCAAGAGGATGGTTCATGGGAATTCCTGGGAAGATGGCTGGAAAGGTAAAGTTGAAGACAGATTAAGAAGGAACCGGAGAGCTATCTATCCCTCCCTCCCTCCCTCCCTCCCTCTCTCTCTCTCTCTCTCTCTCTCAACATTAATAAATAAACTTAAAGAAAAAGAACCCGAGCTCAAAACCCACAAGTTTGTATTTTATCCTAGACAAGCGGGAACCACTGAATGTTCTAGGGAAAATAGGAGATGATATCATGAATGTGGTATTTTAGAAACATTAATCTGGCCATGATATATAAAATGAATCAGAAGAATCTAACTACAGAGGAACTGAAATTGAAACACAGGAAACAGTATGTATCATATTGATGGAAACATTGTTTCGATGGGGGAAAAGAAACAACTCTTTCTCTTCGTTTTAACTTACGGTTTCCAATCTATGTGTCCCTGGTATCGCCTCTATGTCTCATCATTGTTTTTCATACCTACTAAGTAAGCAAAGCTGGAACGAGGAAAACATTTCAAGAAAAACAGTTCAACCACAAAGGTCAGGTCTCGGTATAAGGTATCAGCCTTTTGTGAGATGTATGTGTATCAGGTATAGTAGTTGGCCTTTAATTTCAAATCCCAAGCAGAGGGAAAGATTTTTTTTTTTTAATATTTTTTTTCAACGTTTATTTATTTTTGGGACAGAGAGAGACAGAGTATGAACGGGGGAGGGGCAGAGAGAGAGGGAGACACAGAATCGGAAACAGGCTCCAGGCTCTGAGCCATCAGCCCAGAGCCTGACACGGGGCTCGAACTCACGGACCGCGAGATCGTGACCTGGCTGAAGTCGGACGCTTAACCGACTGCGCCACCCAGGCGCCCCGGGAAAGATTTTTATAGTTAACATAAGGAGGGTTATATTTTCTCTCTCTCGTGTGTGTGTGTGGATGTGAGAGAGAGAGAAAGAGAGAGAGAGAGAAACCCCAATTTCCTCACTTATAACCCCCAGGAAAGGCAGCTAAGGGTAGCCTTCCCTGCATCTGGTTTCATTAGAAATAACTGTGCCCATTCTAAGCGTCTGCGGTCCTCAAACTTGCCAGCATTCTGCCCCTGGATGGGCTGCTGTCCCCTCACACGCTGCCCGGGCCTCAGACATCTGTGTGCACGGTGACAGTACAGCTGGAGTGGGAGACAGAACGGAGCAGAGGTTGGAGATGCTGTTTCACAGCAGACGGGGGCGGGGGGGGGGGGTTCTGAATTCCAGTCTTTTCTACCCGGGAGACCTGCTCAGGTTACCTGCTTTCTGAGCTGAAGGTTCCCACCTGTAAACCAGGGGTGATGAGGGGGCGCCTGGGTGGCTCAGTCAGTCAAGCGTCTGACTCTTGATTTCAGTTCAGGTCATGATCCCGGGGTCATGGGATCGAGACCCCGCATTGGGCTCTACACTGAGCATGCAGCCTGCTTAAGATTCTCTCTCTCTCTCTCTCTCTCTCTCTCTACCTCTCTCCCTCACTTCTCTCTCTCTCAAGTATTAATTAATTAACTAATTAAAAGGGAAAGAAATGGGGGTGATGAGTACCCACCTCGGGAGCCTCAACTAGGAAAACTCCCGCAAAATGCTTTGAACACCGTGACGGGGACCGGATAAGTCAGGCTGCCGTCCTTTGCTTTTTGGGGTGCAGTGACATGTGGCTGAGATAATCCAACTCAATCGCAGCTTTTTTTTTATTTGCTAGGTGACAGGCACTTCCTTAATTTGATTACCATATGTCTAATACACAGACTCTTTTCCCCCTTGGAGTACATCACCAGATTCCTAGAGGACCAGAGCTCTGGAGACTGAAAGTGCCCAGGGACTGGGCATCAGCAGCCTGGCTACAGTGCTGCCTTCTGTGAAAGTTCCCAGCAGGCCCACCCAGCGGCACAAGCCCCCAGTGTCCTCAGAAGAGACAAGAGCCTGGGATCTGCAACCTTGAGTGGGAGACCTCAGAGGCCCCTCCCCCCAAGCTGTTGAAGACATTTCTTTGACTCACTCAAGAGCTAGAAGCCAGTCTCCTCACTTCTTTTTCTCCATCCTCAAAGTCACATTAAAAAAAAAAAATTAAATCATAATGGTCACTGTGGAAAACTTGGAAACTAGAAATTAAAGGGGGGGGGGGAGATATGCATGGATATGACCCCATGGCCCAAAGCTTCTTTCTACACCTCTGTTAATTCAGACTGTCTTCCAGGTTTTTCTATTCATACAACAAAAGTGAGATCACACTGTAAATACACTTGGTGCCCCGCATTTTTTTCCTTTTACCCCTTCACAGGGTATGAAATCTGTTTCTACGATAAAACTTTGAGCTTCGGGTGGGCTGAAACCTCATCAGCCTCGACGTCACCCCTTCTGTGTGCCTGGCACATAGTAGGTGCTTAATAAACAATGTGGAAAGGGGCGCCTGGGTGGCTCAGTCGGTTGAGCATCTGACTTCGGCTCAGGTCACGATCTCACGGTTTGTGGGTTTGAGCCCCGCGTTGGGCTCTGTGCTGACAGCTCGGAGCCTGGAGCCTGCTTCAGATTCTGTGTCTCCTCCTCTCTCTGCCCCTCCCCTGCTCACACACTGTCTCTTTCTCAAAAATAAAGATTAAAGGGGCGCCTGGGTGGCGCAGTCGGTTAAGCGTCCGACTTCAGCCAGGTCACGATCTCGCGGTCCGTGAGTTCGAGCCCCGCGTCGGGCTCTGGGCTGATGGCTCAGAGCCTGGAGCCTGTTTCCGATTCTGTGTCTCCCTCTCTCTCTGCCCCTCGCCCGTTCATGCTCTGTCTCTCTCTGTCCCAAAAATAAATAAACGTTGAAAAAAAATTAAAAAAAAAAAAGATTAAAAACAAAAAATTTTTTTAAATGCGGAAAGAGTGGATGCCTGCACGGCCTTATGTAGAAGAACCAATGGCTCAGCCACTCTCATTCTGTTGGAAACGCACGTCACCTCCAGTGTTCTGCCCCTGTGCCCCATATCAGATGCATAGCCTCTTTCATACATGGTGCGTGTGGCTCTACGTCCCTACGGCGAATTCCCAAAAGTGTAATCGCGGGGTCAGAGTACTCACATTGTACGGCCTTGGATCCCTACTGCCAAATGGCTCTCCTCCTGTGATCTTATATCCTCCCCCGGTGATCTAGGAGATGGAAAAGCGTGAACTTCCTCCATGGAGTGAGTGCATGACTTAAGAGGAAATTGTAGAATCCCTCAGTAGGTGTCTCAATGAGGAATTAAGGGCCGGACTTGAAGCTCATTTGATATCTCGCAACCCCACACAGTACAGAGCATCTTCTTGAACTTTGATCAGTCTCCTTCTAACATCGTCTCTGTTGAAAAATGCCACGTAGTGCCGAATTTGGAGAAGTACCAACTAACTCCCTAGCATCTCTATCTTCCAGAGTAGGAAACACCCCCCCATCTCCCAGGACGCAGCATAAAACCCAATCTTTCCATATAAACAGTGACCCACACCAAATCTGTGTCTCTGGCACCAAGTCTGTTTTGCTTGACTTGTCTATAAATATCTTCAGTTAAAAGTAAAAGTCCATAGCGGTTTCCAAATGTTCCAAATGTCTTTTTTTTTTTTTTTTGCATACAAGCATGCATTAAAGATATACTGTTAACCTCAAAAAACACACTTTTAGGAAAAGTTTTGCTCTTCCTAACATAAATCATCAAAATAGGGGTGCCTGGGGGGCTCAGTCAGTTAAGCGTCCGACTTCGGTTCAGGTCATGATCTCACAGTTCGTGAGTTCAAGCCCTGCGTCGGGCTCTGTGC
The DNA here is from genome assembly GCF_014898765.1 of Herpailurus yagouaroundi. Taxonomy (NCBI): domain Eukaryota; kingdom Metazoa; phylum Chordata; class Mammalia; order Carnivora; family Felidae; genus Herpailurus; species Herpailurus yagouaroundi. Next base: position 62,212,337 of record NW_024412396.1, read on the forward strand.
TGACTGCTTGCTCGGAGCCTGGAGCCTGCTTCGGATTCTGTGTCTCCCTCTCTCTCTGTCCCTCCTCCACTCGCATTCTGTCTCTCTCTCTCTCTCTCTCAAAAAGTACATAAACACTTAAAAAATTAAAAACAAATAAATCAGCAAACTCTATCCCAAATGAGTCTATCAGAGTATTTTGATTATTCCTCTCCCCCGCCCGCCCCTGCCCTGCCCCCGCCCCGCCCTGTAGGTCAAGGAAGTCATTTGTGAAAATGAAAACAGCTGTGTGGATCCTGATCCGGGAAGCCCCAAGCTCCCACTCTGCGTGGCTAGCGTCCGTTTGGAATCCGGCAGAAGCAAGCATCAACCTCCTTGCAGCCCTAAGTGCTGTATCCCAAGGCACATAAGAAACTCTGGATTCAAATCCCACCTCTGTCCCAGAACTAACTACTGTGTCAACATAACCTTCTGTGTCCTTGCTCCTCCATCTTCAAAATGGGTTTTTTTGTTGTCCTGCAATGTTCTGTGTTTCACAAGAACATTACAAAGACCTGAAGCATAAACATCGTTCGCATGTTCGATGGAGAGGCATCGCACCTCTCCATCGCATGGAGAGGCAAAGCACCTCTCCAAATTCAGTGTATTTCTTTGTCATGACTTCTGTTTTGTTAACAGTCGGACACAGCACTTCTATCCGAATCTTCCCCACCCCTTGGTTTCTAATGGCAATGTTATCAGCATATCTCCTAACCTTTGGAATCATCTGTGATTGAAAAAAAAAAAAATCCATATGGCTCTTCACCATCAACTAATACTAAGCTGCTCTTTGCCTTAAAACCTTTTTTATAAACACACACACACAATAAGTTAGTCCAAACACTTTTCTTTGACTCAAAATAAACCACAGGCCTCCCGGATTCAACAGATAAAAATCTCAAAGCTCATGTTCACATCCATCCATGAGAGAAAGGTAATAGTTCAACATGTCACACAACGAGCCAATCAGAGGACCGAAAAATAAACACAGAAGTCCTGACGTCCATGTTTCCAGTTTCCCTGTGATATGAACAAGACAGAATTTATGTGAGAAGAAAATGCCAAGGTGACATTTGGAATTACCATGTTTTGGGGGCGGGGAGGGGGTGCGGGAGGCCGACTTATAGGACCTCTTGCATTCTCTTTTGGAGCCGTGACCTTGCCAGATCCACAGCCCCATATGCATACGGGGTCCAGCCAAGTCACCACGGGGATCCGACAGCCTTGCCCATGGACTTCTGCCTCCCTCAGCAACTTAAAGGGAGTGTGCTGCTTGAGGAGATGGGCTCGTGGGGAGAATCAGAAAGCCAGCTCTCTCAAGAAACCCAGTCGGCCTAAAAGTCAGACTTCTTGAGTTAAGAGGAAAGGACTATGGGGGAAGGGGCTGGAAGTGGGGCCCAGCAAGAGGACAGAACAGAGGGCTAACATGAGGGTACCCCGGCCACTACAGGCACACCGGCCACGTCCCCTCATTCCTGAGCCGCGGACAGTGTCAGGGTCTGCCTGCTGCACGGAGGCAGAGCCACTGGGCCCGGTCTACTCCAGAGGAGCCCTCCTGCAGCCCGTGACACCCCCCCCCCCCACCGTTGCACCTGCTGAGCCAGGGGACAGCAGGAGAGGAGTGCCCGCTCCCACCTATGGGAGCTCCTGAACTGACCCAGCTCTAGCCCTTTACATGGCAGCCTCACATTCTCCCAACCTCCACAGAGTGGCTTCTAGACCAGGACTTCATGAGACGTGTGCTGCAGAATGTATTATTTTACTGAGCTCCTGATATCACAGCTTCATGGAGGAGCGGACCAGGCCGAGAGCGTTATGAGTAATTATGCCTCTAGCATTGTGTTCGCTGAGGTGCAGATCTGCAAAGGCCTCCTGTGACCCACAGCTGCCATCTACACCTTGTCTCCCAGGTGCTTTGGAGCCCGTGGCCCCACAGGCAGGATTCCCTTCTCCCATTCATTCTTCTTCCCCCTCCTCCTTCTCCTTAGTGGACACCCTGTGTTGCAACCTCCTCAATTCCCTGGAGCCCTAACCAATCCACCATAAGTCTGCCCTAAAACTCTGTCCCCTTGAATGAACCCTGGAACCACTCTGGACTTCAGTGTCTTTTTCTGACAGAGAGGGGCAGGAGCGGCTCTTCTCCAAAGTTCTTTCCGGCGAAGAAAAGAAATATTCTATATTTTATCTTCTTAAAACTTTGTGCCCTGTGCCTTTGACAGAAATAACTCTCCAGGCTTGCCTGTTAAAGGAATCTGGAACATTCAGCACGCCAGAAGAGTCCCCCAGGTCTAGCCTTTTCTTCCTTGGTATGTATGGGACATTGCACGGCCTGGAGGCGACATTGGTTTCAAGAGGGAGGTCTCAGCCTTCCGACTGGCACTCGGGTGCTCTGGATGAATCCTAAGGTCTTTTTCAGAGTGACGAGCCCAGGATTTTGCAAGTACAAAGCTCCAGCTGATGAACACAGGCCCAGACAGCAGGAGAGAAAAGCCATTGTTGATTGAACACCCCAACACAGATACGGACTTTACAAACGGTGGCTCTCCGGTTGACGTCAGTGCCAGGGTGCTGACGTCATCCAGAGAAGGGCAGGGTGAGTCAGCCAGTTCTCCACCATCAGCCCAACCCCGGGAAGCATCCCACGGCGCCCGGATGCTGTCAGGTAAGACGAAGACCATCTGGTAACATGAGGTTCTGAATACCCCACCTGGCTGTCGGGAAATGGAATTCCACAGATCAGGACCCTAATCCTAAGAATGACCACTGACCGCCCACGTCCTGCCCCTCGGCTGACAATTCTGGAAACGGAGCCTCTGGGCCATGTTATCATTTAGCAAGGCTCTCCCTGAGCTGGCCTTTGGATTGCCACGTCTTGGGTTCACCGTGTTCCCTGTCAGGGATGTGTCACCATGCAGATGGCAGTCTGAGAACAGGCCAGGGTGTATGGGATGCTGCCACATCTCTGTGCTCATTCTGCCGAATTACCGTAGCTCCAGGGTGACAGTCCCACAAGTAAAATCTTCATCGCCACCGCCTGCCTGTCTTAACACTTCAGAGTCACTTTTTTTATTTTTGAGCGTATTCGCTCGCTACCCGTCTGAAAAAATTGCGAAGGCTCGTGTGTGTGTGTGTGTGTGTGTGTGTGTGTGTGTGTGTGTTATACGGTTTACATCGAAAGAGCTTTTAAAAACCACAAAGTGTATTTTTGGAAGTCGTTACTCAGGTATGGGTGGTTGGGGACTACAGAGTTTCTGAAATCGTTTGGATTCCAGAAACCACTCTAAGCACACCTCTTGCCTTGTCTCCCTCTCAGCACACTGAATCCACTTGATAGAAAAGGGAGGATCGTTCTGATGGAGTGATTTCAGAGAGCGAGAAGGAGCCACACCTTAAAAGCCCCTACCAGAAGCTGATGACTTACCCACTATTGCCAAGTATCTAAAATCGGGTGCCCTACGTTCATACTACTGTGTAAGTGACTAACCTCAACCTGGAACAAGACTGGAGAGAAGCAGGGATCCATGTGTCCCCCCAAGAGGTAGAAAGGTGTGGTATGGGGGCGTGTCCTAAGGGGCAGGGCGGAAGAAAGGCAGAAGGAACAGACTGAGAGCACCCAGAACAAGGAGGCCGTTGCACTATTTTTTTCTAGACGTGACCCTGCTTCTTCTTCGTTTGTCTGTAAAAAGAGGGGCGTCCCATGACAGTGACCTTCCAAGGAAGAATAACTCATCCAGTCTTGGCTTAACTGGTGTCCGAGCAGAGCCACTGTGGAGAGGCTCCTTGGCCAAACCCATCTCTATCTCCCGGCATTCCTGGGGGAGAGCGGAATGAGCACAGCTGAGACCATCAGTGCCATCACGGAAGCAGCACTAATACGGACACAGGGGGTGCCGGCTCATTCTCCCCAGCCAGGTGTCCAGGCTGGCGAGGCCATCTGGGTTAGGAAATGTGTGCTCTAAAGCCTGCTGGGGGAAGCCCGTTTTGATGGGGAGCTAAAAATCAGCCAGCTTCAAGAAGTCTCTTCAGCCCTGGCCCCCATCAAGGTGCGGGGCCTTGGAAATGGACTATTTCCCCTTATGAATAGCCCTGAGAACACGAATGCGTCCACGTTCAACAGCCTGTGGGCCAGGGGCCAGTGAACAAGTCAGCTCCAACGGGAAACACAGGAAAAAAAGACTGGGAAGAAACGAGATTTTGGTTTCAGGTTTCCAAAAACCTAAAGATATAAAGCAAAAATGAAACCCTTTTAAGAAATGCCCATCTAAACTGTAACCACTGTACCTTTAAAATTCTTTGTATACTGATGAAAGCGGTTAACAAACGTGAAAGATGAACGTAAATTGTGCCAAATGATAACACGGTCTCTTTGAAAAAAGGTAGCTCCAAAATTTGAAAGATCAGTGAAAACCCACTGTGGGTGAGGATGTAAAGAAAGAGACATTCTCGTTCAGTGTTGATGGGGGTGTTAGTGAGTCCTGTCATTTTTGGAGGGATACTTAGCAGTATTTATTAAAGCTGAAACGCACATGGGCTTTGACCCCACAAATTTCATTGCAGGGATTCACTGTCTAGAAATGCACAATTGTGCAAAAATATGCAGGTACAAGAATTCTTTCAGCATCACTGGCAATAGAGGAAAACTGGAAAGAACTCCATGTCCATCAAAAAGGGATCAATTGGTCAATCCTAGTGCATTTGTATAATGGAAACTTACAGGTGTGTGTGTGTGTTTTAATAGGTTCCACGCCCAACGTGGGGCTTGAAACTCACAACCTCGAGATCAAAAGTCACGACTTCACCGACTGAGCCAACCAGGCGCCCCAAAACTTGCAGCTTTTAAAAGAAACAAGGAAACCGAGGTGCTTACGAGAATAGATGCTCGGAGAGAATAGCGCAGTGCAAACCGAAGACCAAGCCTATTTTTTGTAAGATAGTAGAAGATATGTTAATATATGCACACAAAAAAATCTTTGATGGGTGGATCACTAGGGACTTGAAACTTTCCATGATAGCATTTCTAAATTTGTTAGGATTCCGTGTTCTTATTTTTTAACATTGAACAATAACTTGTAATCAGAATTGGAAAAGTGAATGCCCACATCTTCACATTTAACTATCCCTCACGCTGTCTTTGCCCCTCATGTTGGAGGGGCATTAAGAACTGTGTTTCTTAGAGCTTCTAGAGAATAGTGGCTATGGGCTAGGTCTTTTCATCTCTGCAGTTCCATGGTAAATGGCTCAAACTCTTCAAATACCTTCACATTAAAGTTACTTTGTGCTTGAGAAGCGGCCAGTGTCACAGACAATGCAGGGCTGTGAGTTGGGAGTGTCGCTCCCACAAATTTTCTTCCCATGTTTCAGTTTTGTCATCTGTAAGACTAAGGGTTGAGGGCACCTGGGTGGCTCAGTTGGTTAAGCATACGACTTCAGATGAGGTCGCCATCTCACAGTTTGTGGGTTCGAGCCCCGCGTCAGGCTCTGTGCTGACAGCTCGGAGCCTGCAGCCTGCTTCGGATTCTGCGTCTCCCTCTCTCTCTGCCCCTCCCTCACTCATGCTTGCACTCTCTCGCTTTCTCTCTCGTGCGCAAAAATAAATAAACGTTAAAAAAAATTTTTTTAAATAAAATAAGATTAAGGGCTTGAAGAGAATCATCTCTTATATTCTTTCATATAAAGACCTTGGTCGCTCCCTGACCAGACCCTCCACGAAAAGGGATACCCAGTGGGCATTTGCTAAAATATGAGACAGAGACAGGGCCCGAATTCAGGACACCATGGGAAAAGGAACAACTGAGAAAAGTCTTAACCGGCATCATCTGGAGTTAGTGTAGAGTCAGCCAAAGGAAACGAGCAAAAAGGCTTTATTGCACTGGGAGAAAAGCACATTTTTGAGGTTCTCCACTAGAGAACTGAATGTTTGGAAATACGTAGGGATGGTTTGGGCTGTCACAATAATGGAGAGAAGGCGGAAGCGACCAGCATTTAGCGGGTGGGGCAGAGGTGCCAAACCTGCCACAGGGACCAGGACAGCCGCCCATTAGTCCCATCCACGCAGCCCTCGGATGAACACCGACAACTGCTGGCCCACCAGCCATCAGCTTCCGTACCTGTCCAAAGGCCTGGTGCCAGGGGCCAGTGCTAGGTGCTGGGGGAGGTGAGGGGCAAAGGAAAACAAGGTGGCAAGACGGCCAAGATACCAGCCACACGGCCCACCCTCTGCACGCTCCTCTACCCCCCAAAGTGGTCATTCTGGATCTTCTACTCTAATCATACTTTCCCTTTAACACACACTGATAAAGACTTAAAACTCCTTGGAGGATACATCTCTATAGTTACATGCCTGATTAAATCCTAACTATAAAAGAGGATTTGGGCCCGGTAGGTCCAAGGCCTTCGTATTATGTCTTGGAGCCCATTCTCCCTCTTGCCAAGTTTAAGGCCACCATTGTCTGCTGTAAGCTCCGAGAAACAAAGACCTCACGTGCCATTTTTCCTACGGCATTCCTAGCACCAAGAACAAGGGCTGGCACATAGTAGGTGCTCAGTTAAAAAAATGTTAATGAATAAGTGAACGAATGAGGTAGCGAGAAAGGCACAGTTTTAGGAGGCAGTCAGGATGCGTGAGCTATTTATAAGCCATATGGTCCTTGGCAACTCACTTGGCCTTCATGAGCCTCCTCTTCTGGGGACAACAGCAACTACCACCTTCCAGGGCTTTGGGGAAGATGGGGGTAATATACAGAAGACGTCCAGCATGTCTGGATCATAGCAGCTTCTCAGCAAATGGGAACTAATTGTACACTATTATTAACAACACCATTATTGGCGCCCCCGGGTGGCTCAGTCGGTTAAGCACCCGGCTCTTGATTTTGGCTCAGGTTGCGATCTCACGGTTCGTGGGATCGAGCCCCATGTTGGGCTCTGCACTGACAGTGCGGAGCCTGCTTGGGATTCTCTCTCTCTCTCTCTCTCCTTTTCTCTCCTTTCTCTCTGCCCCTCCCCTGCTCTCTCTCTCTCTCTCAAAACAAATAAACTTAAAAAAAAAAAAAACCTTTAAAAAAATAACACCCTTATTAATAACTCCAACTCCTGCCACAGCTCACATCTGTTACGATCGTAATTACAAAAGTTACACAACTCAGTTCAACTGGCCCTTTAGGAGCTACCGGTTAATAACCAACATCAGCGAGAGCCTCTTCTTTAAAGCACAATGTTTCTCCTTTCCCCTTCCCAGCAACTTTGCTCAGAACAGTATCAGCTACTCCATTGTTTCCAGACATCGATAAAGGGCCCGCCCGTAAAGATGCGTGCAGCAGAAAAACAGGAAGACCAGTCAGGGAGAACCAGCAAGTCTGTGGGCAGTTCTGACTCCCAGCAGTCTGCTCCCAGCCCCAGCAGTCAAGGTGTCATTCTGATTAGGCCTCCAGACGCCTGAGCCTGTTCACCAAGGCAAATCCACAGGGCACAGTGGTTGCAAGCATGGAATCTGGAGCCAGAGGCTGAGCTCCAGACCCTGGTTCTCCACTCTTAATTGTATAACCTCAGGCAAGTTGCTTAACCACTTGAAACCTCAGTCTTCTCATCTGGAAAATGGGAACAAATATCAGCGCCTCCTTGGGGAAAGGGGGAAGGAAGCAGAAGACTGTACTTCTGTTGGCTCTGTGGAAAATCACAGAAATCAACCAGCCCATCGGGAGAGACCCCACCAGAACTTCTTCCCATGGAGACTACCTTTCCCACATTCTTTCATTGTTGTTCCTTGACACAATCAGCTTGAATCCTCTCTGAGGTACGGAGGAAGAATTAGCTAGTGATGCGGAACAGAAGCAGAGTGCTGGGCACAGAGTAGGTCTTCAATAAATATTTGCTGAGTGACTGACTGAAGGGTGGATTCGTACGTTGAAAGGCTGACAGTCCGTTGCACTTGGTTGACCCAACAAACTAAGTACGGACTCGGGTAAAGTGACGCTCGTGGCATTTTTGAAACCGAGGCCTGGAATTTGTGTTCATGGAAATTGCTGTTAGGGTTACCTTCTCTTTCAGTTGGGACACACCTCAGCTGGAAAGTACGGGGCATTTAACTGTGGGCAGATAATCCAGAGAGGGTCTGAGACATTTATCCACCAGAGCACATCCCGCGATGCCCCCTTCGGTATAAGAATTTGTGCCACAAAAATCAACAAGCCCACATGAGCTCCACAGAGGCCAGCCTTCACTCGTCACGTTCATTGCCCGATCGCGTGGGCCTACCGGGTGCACCAGACAGTAAGCGCTCAATAAATGCAGGTTTAATGAACAATCACATGGACCAAAAAAATAAATAAAAATGAACGAAGACACAGAATAATCAAAAGGGGGGGACAGTTATTGCAGAGTCTCGATCAGAACTGAAGTTTTCGGAAGCCCCGTCCTGGAGCCTCGGCTGCTGGTCTAGACAGCTTTTAGAAGGGGCGGGAGACGCGGGTACAGAGAACCGGGGGAGAGGGAGATCTGGGAGAAATGGGAAGTGGACGCAGGTGAGTTTGTAGGGGGACGTGAGGCTCAATCAGGACATCTGTCGTGCTTGCACGAACACTACTCTCACTCTGAGAGTGACCAGGATATCTGGAGGAAGGGGTGGAGCCTTGGAACATGAGATCAGACACCTATAGCCCCTGTTGCTTCCACAAGCTGGGCTCTCAAGGCTGTTCCTCTTTCAGAAACACCCACTGTTTTCTAGATCTCCTGCCGTCTGCCTCTCTTCGCTTTGCCTTCACCCAGGCTGGCTCTCTGGGCCTGGAGGGCTCAGCTTCCTCGTCCCCGTGTTAGAAACGTGAAGGGTACATTTGTGGAGACAGCCACTTGGGCTCTCTCCCTATTGAGGGACTCCCTTTCCTCCTGAGATAAGCACATTGTTCTCTCCCAAAACTCAGCATGTGGGTCCGCCGTGGACACGAACTGCCTCTTTGATGCACTTTTAACAAGTGTTTTTACAATGCGCTTCTCGGAAAATTGCCCCGTTCCTTCTGTACTCAGCAGGGAGGTACCACGTGAACTGAGAGCTTGGCTATTATGCTCGCGGATAATTTGAGTTTCAAGTGCAGCCTTCGCACGCTTGAAAACAAATAATTTACCGAAAAGTTATCCAGCTGCCCTCCCAATCTGCCGGCTACTTTGCCTCGGGTGTGGCGCTCCCTCGGCTTGCTGTGAGCCTCAGCGAACAGAACCATCAAGATCTCTCTAGGTCCCGGCCAATGACGGCAGCACAAAATTTTGGCTGACCTGGCCCTGGAGAAGACAAAGCCCTTAAATAGAGATTAGCCACGCTCATTCCAGCCCCACTCACAGCCAAGAGTCACAAAGTCGGTATTTGCTGAGGGGAAAAGGACAAAAGGAAACAAATTTCGTTTGCAAGCTCTCCAAACAGGCTAGAAAAAGTAATTCCCTACTGCTCGCCCTGTCCGCATCTTGTCACAAGAAGGCTGAGCTACTATGGCCCAATGTTGAGGAAATCCCAACATGTTGGTCTCTGTCTCACAAAGGATCAGTTGGCGCTCTGAATAGGGGGTTCAGAAAAGAGCTGTGCAGAAAAGAGTTGTGCAGAAAAGAGCTGTGCAGTTGTGCTTCAAAAAAGCAACAGGGCCATTTTAAATGACTTTATGGTGACAAAGTGACAATGACACTTGCTACTTTAGAGCAATAAAAGCTTAGGAAACCTGAGAAGGGGAACTCCCAAAAAGCTGCACTATTCCGGGGCGCCTGGGTGGCGCAGTCGGTTAGGCGTCCGACTTCGGCTCAGGCCACGATCTCGCGGTTCGTGGGTTCGAGCCCCGCGTCGGGCTCTGGGCTGACAGCTCGGAGCCTGGAGCCTGCTTCCGATTCTGTGTCTCCCTCTCTCTGCCCCTCTCCTGTTCATGTTCTGTCTCTCTCTGTCTCTGAAAAATGAATAAACGTTAAAAAAAAATTGCACTATTCCTCGATAACCTACTGAGGAGCCGGATCCAAACAAACATCCCCCTGTTTAAAAAAAAAAAAAAAAATGTTTATTTATTGAAAGAGAGCACGAGCTGGGGAGAGGCAGAGGTGGGGCGGGTGGGGGAGACACAGAATCCAAAGCAGGCTCCAGGCTCCGATCTGTCAGCACAGAGCCCGACGCGGGGCTCGAACCCGCGAACCGCGAGATCGTGGCCTGAGCCGAAGTCGGAGGCTTAACCAACTGAGCCACGCAGGCGCCCCCCCCCCCCCCCGCAAAAACAGCCTTTTAATCAGAGTGAATTTAAATCTGCGCTGAAACCATCAGCCTTCAGGGTACAACGGCAGCATATTTCTTTTGGAGGAAACCTGAGGATCATCCAGTTCACGACTGTTACTTTACAGGCAGGAAGACGAGGCCCCGCGAGATTCAGAGACCTCCTCCAGGACACGCGGGGCGGGGGCGGCCCCAGGGCGGGGACTCCGGCCGCCTGGTCCAGCTCTCCCTCCTTGTGCCTCCGGTACCTGCTGCGCGCTCCGTGGGCCACAGTGCGCCGTTGAGGCAGCTGCGCAGAGCGAGCGCTCTTGCCAACGGAGTCACTTCTCACTCCGGCGTCCCCGCGGGGCAGAGGGGACCACATCCCCCTGCCCAAGGCCGGGCCACCAGCTCAAAGGGGACCGTGTGCTGAGCCAGCGAGGGGCACGTCCGCACAGGGGGTGGGGGGTGGGGACATCAGGCTCAGGACTGTCAGCCCCGCGGCGGGAGGGGGGGACACTGAAACCCCCCCCCCCCCCCCAGGCAGCTGCTAAGGAACCCAGAGGTGACCCTCGCGGCCCACTCAGTGCTGGAATTCTCCCGAGAGCCCACAGCACATGCATCCAGAATCCGCCATTCACGTTCCTTCTGTCCTTTCTCTAGAAAGCCAGACTGCTTCGAGATGGGCAGATGGGGGCGGGGCTTCCTTCTCTTGCATTTTGTCCTAAGAGACAAGGACATCCCAGGTACACCTTTCCGGAGCGTTCCGGCGGAGCTGTGCAGGCTGCGCGTAACACGACTGCCGCCCCCAAACGACAGGCTCAAAAGGTCAGAGCCAAATGCTAAGTGCCCTGATTAAATCCGAACATCCCTTCTGCGGTGGACGGGCGCTGTTTAATCTGTGTGGATCCGGCCATCCACGGGCAGCCCTCTCCCTCTTCAGAAAACTGAAAGGAAACATCTAAATAGCATCCGACACCTAGTTTCTTCGTGTACGACAAATGTCAATGATATGCAAACACAGGCGCTTCGCAGTCAAACGCGGCTTCGCCAGAGCGGACAGTGAAGGGGCTTCTCATTACTCTGTGCTCTGTCTGGGAGGAAGGACCTGGTGGCCGGGCATCCGGGAGTCGGTCCCCGGTCACTTCTGCCCACGTAAACACTACCCATTACTGCTCCCAAGAATGGCGCAGAGAGAAAATAAATCAAGCAGTCTTGTCCATCAGTCCCATTCTCTGAGTCCCTACTTGGCCAGCCACTGGGGAATCCTCAAAAAGGCCCCAAACCCCAGCCTGCCGGCCCGGCACTCTGGGCCCCTCATACTTGCAACCTGCTGACCTATCCTGGCTCACCTCGCTCCCTTCTTGCTTCTGGCATCTCCAGGATGGACCATCCTTTCTCACATCCAGACCTTCTAGCCAGGCCAGCTCCAACAACGCCTCTTCTGGACAGCTTTCCTTGACCATCACCAAGCTGCTGCCTCAACACCCTCTCCTTGCCATGGTGTCAATCATCCTCATCTCTCCAATACCCCAACACGGGACGGATGCATAGGAGGCGTTCGATGAATGTTTGTGGAAGAAATGACATTCCTGAAACAAAGTTAGCACACTAGGTCTAAAAGAGATGGAAAGAGGCGCCTGGGTGACTCAGTTGGCTGCGCCTCTGACTTCAGCTCAGGCCGCCATCTCACGGTGTGTGGGTTCAAATCCCACATCGGGCTCTGTGCTGGCAGTTCGGAGCCTGCTTTGGGTTCTCTCTCTCTTGCTGCCAGTCACTCTCTCTCTCTCTCTCTCTCTCTCTCTCTCTCTCTCTCAAAAATAAATAAGCTTAAAAAAGAGGGAGAGAGATGAATAAATGGGCTCTTTAAAAACACAACACACACACAGAGGCAAGTCTTTTACAGGCAACGAATACATATAAAAACTGGCGAAGTCTTCTAAATGAGGTGTGCAGTCTACTTAATAGTCGTGTAACAGTGTCAATTTCCTGGTTTTAATGAGATACTACAGTTTTGGAAGACTGTTATCACGTGGGAAGCTAGAGGATCTTCTCTATACTTTTTTTTTTTTTTTGCAACTCCTAAATCTGTGATTATTTTAAAATAATAACGCAAAAGATATACAAGACAAAAAGGCAAGATGTCTCAGACACCAAAAGAGCGGCCGAGGCAAGAGGCGATGACTCCCAGGTTAGGGATGATCCTCACCCTTCTTTCCCTCTCCCTTCTCTTTCTCGGGCCTCCCCTGAAACGTCCTCCCTTCTGAGATGCCTTCCCAAACCAGCAGCGGCACCTGCTCAGAGTTCATTTTACTTCCTTCAGCACCTGGAGGACTATAATCTGAAATCTCGTCTGTTTGTTGTCTGTCTTCCTCCCCCAGAACGTAGCCGCCCCAAGAACAGGGGCCACAGTGGGAAGTTTGCCACTGCTTCCCCAGGACCAGGGCGGATCCTGGCCCATGACACTTCAGGAATATTATTTTAATGAATAGTGAACATGTTAATGCACTAAGGAAGCGAGTATATCAGAAACCAAAGCCGAGAGTGATCTTCTTAGCCTTGAAGGCTTTCTAATTAAAAACAAAAGATGATAATAAAAAGCAAGTCCTTGACAAATACAGCACTTTATTATTTGTAGGAAATTACTTGAAATAGACAACGCGATGTCTGGAGCAGGTCCCAGAAAGAAGCAGATACCACGAGAAGGGCTGTAATCAGAAAATGTGTCCAGTGGGCAACTATCCGGACAGACATGGAAAGATGGATTTAAAGAGAGGTCAAACAAGGGAAGGGAAGAAAGGGCATTCGGAGCTCGGACGCCAGCACGAAAAGAAAGCCTTAGTGGCATCAGGCCCACATCTGTCCGCTCAGGAAGCTGGTGACCTGTCATGAGAAGGGCTAGGGTCATGGTAATGAACAAGAGAGTCAGGACCCGCCCACGTGACCGTCTGCTCTAGGTGATCAGCTTTCTGTCTAGTAAAATAAGGTTTGTAGACACCGAATTTCTCCCTTAATGAATGTTTCCTGAAAGGACAGAGTAGGCTGCTTAGAGGCCGTGCCTTGGTATTTCTGAGTTCTTGCTGGCTGGAAGAAGGGCCAGAAGCCTGTTTGAAATTGAGTAGGGAGAAGAAGGAATCCTTGCCCCTTTGGGGCAAACACGTCCATTGTGGGAAGAGCGACTCTGGTGAGCTCTCCCAATCACGAGAAAGGATTTTGTAGAAACCATTCAAGGCCCAGCGCATCAGGCTGAGATGTTAAGGAACCTGGCTAATGCTATCAAAAACCATCTCATGAGGGACACATTGCTACGAAATTTCTGTCTTCTGTCATGCCTACCACCGAGCTGGGCCAGGATTGCTGAAGAAGACAGCTGGCAAATTGTTAGGAAATCTGAGGAGGGGAAGTTTAAATCCAAAAATGTGTACCCCACCCCTTATTCCAGAAGACTACAGGTTGGATGGTTTCGAAGTGACCAGCGATTGCCCCATAACAGGTCTTCCTTAGCCAAATGTTCTGCATTCAAGTTATTCCCATAGCCCTCGGTTCTTCCAGAACAGAGAGTGGATATCAGAAAAGCCTTTCCTCCACAGAGGCATCTGGCTCCTGGGGCCTCTTCCTTCCAGCCTCGGCCACTGGGGCCCCGACACAGCAGCGTTGCTTCAGGGCCATGAGAAGCTGGGGGTCCCCTGATAGCCTGGCTGTGGACCAAAGCCTGAGGTATCGGAGACATGCGGGGGCGAAGGACTACCGGCCCACTGTCCCCTGCATTGTGTAATGCAGATGGAAGAGATGTCTGCCTTCTCCAGATTCCATCAGCTGAATGGATGTGAGAATAAATAAGAAATAAGAAATAAATAATAAAATAAGAAATAAGAAATAAAGAATAAGAAAGTGTCTCCCATACATGGGAGAAGCTGCCAGGTGCCTTCTCTATCTTACTCCTATTTGCCAAGGCCTGCCTCGTTCCCAGACCGGGGAAGGTTCCATGCTAACTTGGACTTTAGAGGCGGCCCGAGTTCCTGTTCTTCTTGCCCACAGCCCTCCCCAGAATCATGGCCGAGAGCTCTCATCCTCACGGCCCACTAAAAAGCAATCTTGGTGCCATGTACACATGGCCATTGGGTCTACTACCTTGGCAGCAACGCCTGGAAAACTTCCGAGTGATTTCTCCTCGGAAACCTTTGCTGAGAAACCTTTCCTTAACATTAGCTCACGAAGTGCGATCCACCCTCTTGCTTAACTCTTCCGTGATATCGGGCAGGAAGTTTTCGAGATGGTCACACAAGGCGTGTTTTATACCATTGACCCCATGCAGAAGGGTCCCCCTGAAACTCACAGATTTGGCGTTCAGGAGAATAGGAGGAGTGCTCTGCCCTTCCAACATTAGCTGTTGGCCATATTCTGTTCTCCCCAGTAGATGAAGATTTGTTGGTGCCACTGACTAAGGTGGAAGACACTCTTGGGATTCGGCACTTAAACCTCAACTCTGGAGCTGTCTACACGTGGTAGACTGAGGACACCATCCTGGATTCCCGGATTATATCATAAAATTCTCTTAAATTTACTCTTCAATTACTTAAAATTACTCTTAAATGCTTATTTAAGCATGGCTCAGTCAAGTAAGCGTCCGACTTCGGCTCAGGTCATGATCTCGCGGTTCGTGAGTTCGAGCCCCACGTCGGGCTCTGTGCTGACAGCTCGGAGCCTGGAGCCTGCTTCGGATTCCGTGTCTCCCTCTCTCTCTGCCCTTCCCCCGCTCGTGCACTCTCTCTCTCTCTCTCTCTCTCTCTCTCTCTCTCTCAAAAATAAACATTAAAACAAATTTTTTTAAATGCTTATTTCCATTTTTAGGTTTTCACGAACAGTGTTTCTTTTTTTCTTCCTTTTTTTTTTTTTTTTAACAGACTGATTATTGAGGTAGAATACTGGAGTAGTCCCCGTTTCATCAGCTTTATTTGTTTCTATAAATTATGCACACATATGCAAAAATGAGTTTCCACCAGCTGCCCCCAAATGAGTACAGTGTGAACATCACTGAGCGTGTGGGCAGGGAGAAGTCAGCAAGCACGTCCAGAAGCCGCCCTGGTGCCCCAGCGTCCGCTGGCTCCCTGTGCCTCTAGTCCCTCACTTCCACTTATTTTTCCTCCTTTTCATCTCGTTTCCTTCCACGTCTGCCCCTCCCAAATCACGACTCAGTTCACTGAGGCATACAAGTGCCTCCGCTGAAAGCAGACTGAGACAGGAGTAAACAATACACTCAGTGTCCTGAGGGGCAGCCATTTTGCTGCCAAATACAACTTTGCCAAACCAAGAGGAAACTCCACTTATTTCTCCTTTTTTTTTTTTTTTTGTTTCTCATCTCTTCCAACTGAAAGCAAGTATCGGGGATATGTTTTGGTGCCACCTGGCCTCTAGTGCCTCCTGACTGCTCAGACCACTGTTTTGCCCATAAGCGTTAACTCTATCCATGCTGGGCACATTCTGGAGTTCTAAGTAAAGGATTCATGGGTCAGTGAGATGAATGAGGACCTTGCTCACCAAACCCACAGCCTCGTGAAGGACACGAACCATAACAGCGCTTGCTACGCAGTGCGGTAAGTGTTGCAATGCAGAAACGAACAGACCGTCGTGGGGCACTGCAAGACGCAAGTGCCCCCTCCCGTTAAAGCAAACTTTCCATCTGAGAGACAAAATTACGTGGGGCTTGGGAGAACCGAGCAAGGATCTCGACCACTCTCTTTGCGTTCTTCCGTTCTCTTGGGGGTTTTCTCAGTTCAATTATTGCTCCGGTCACCGTGCTGATCCCCTGGGGCATGCGGCACGGGGGTGGGAGGGACGTACACTACTCCCACCACTTTAAAAACTAAGGCAGAGGCAAGGGGGCACATGTGAACCTTCATTTCTAGAATGGGGAGAGAAACAGCAACCGCGGTGCTTGCACCTAAAGAGATCAGCATCACAGTGCCTGGTACAAAATGAGAGTCGCCCGTGGTGGTGACAGTCGTGAAGTCAGAAGGATCTAGTCCAGGCTGGAGGCTCTTCTGAGCTCCCGAGCACAGCTACATATCACAGGCCCCTTCTCTAAGTGGCTCTCCTCGCCTTGGACTCAGGTACAACTCTCTGCTGAGAAAGAAAATGAGCAGCGGCCCAGCAGGACAAGCCAGTCTCTGGCAGAGAATGGTGGGATCCCGGAGGTTTACCTGCGTCAGGTGTATATATCACTGTCCACCATGACCTGATTCAATGCTAAGTGACTTGTGGGCAGGGAACATGGGTCCATTCCATGCTACGTAAGAAGCACGGGCGGGTTCAGGCTCAACAAATACAATCAGGACATTTCCGATCTGGAAGGGGCTCTCAGAGAGGGTTATGTCCAATCTTTTCATTTAAAAATACAACATTTGGGGCGCCTGGGTGACTCCGTCGGTTGAGCGTCCGACTTCGGCTCAGGTCATGATCTCGTGGTTTGTGAGCTCGAGCCCCACATCGGGCTCTGTGCTGACAGCTCAGAGCCTGGAGTCTGCTTTGGATTCTGGGTCTCCCCATCTCTCGGCCCCTCCCCTGCTCATGCTCTGTCTCTCTCTGTCTCTCAATAATAAATAAATGTTTAAAAAAAATTTTTTTAATTAAAAAAAATTTAAAAATACAATATTAACTAGATAATTTTAAGTATAGAAAAATTTAAAGAAAACGTACATAACCCTTAGTTCCATCATCTAAACAGATTAGCTTGCATATAAACATTGAAAAATAAAAATCATACGTGAACCCTTTTTTTAAGACAAAATAGGGCAGGAATGTATAAAAAGTTGCCTTCCCTCCTACCTGAACCCTCAGGCCTCCCTACTTTCTTCTTGTGTATCCTGCTAAAAGTAATTACAAAAACATGAGCATATATATTCACGCACATATCTATACACATACATACAACTTCATTTTTTTTTATATAAATAGGACCTCACTTTTCTGCACTTGCTTTTTTTTTCACTTAAGAAGGTGCCATGGTCTGAATGTTGGTGTCCCCTGCCCCAAATTCATATGTTGAAATCCTAACCCCTAATGTGGTAGTGTTAAGTGGGGGGAGGGGGGGGCGGCATATTGGGGGGTAATTAGGTTATAAGGGTGGAGTCCCCATGAATGGGATTAAGTACTTTCAAAAAGAGACCTCACAAAGCTCACTAGCCCCTTCGACCATGTGAGGGCACAGCAAGAAGTCTGAGACCCAGAAGCAGGTACCCCCCCTGGAGCATGCTGGCACCTGATCTCAGACATCTAGCCTCCGCAACTGTGAGAAAGGCATTTCTGTTGTCTATCAGCCATCCAGTCTTGGGTATTTTGCTACAGCTGTCCAAACCAACTAAGAAAGAAGGCAACGAACAAAGTTTTGAAGCCAAAATACTTGCCATTCACTCCCATCACCATGCTACTTTCTAGTTATATAATCTTGAACTTAAACCTCACTGTGCCTTAGCTGTTTCGTCTGTAAAATGGGGATAGGGGAGTTAATACACGTAAACTTCTTAGAATGGGGATGACACTCAAAAAATATGTATTGTTATTACTTGGTACCATTATATCTTTGTACCCTTTCCAACTCTTCCCGTTTATCTTTTTTTTATTTAAGTATAATTGACAAGCGATGGCCTTTTGGTTTCAGGTATACATCAGAGTGATTTGAAATTTCTATACACTATTAAATGATGCTCACAATTAAGTCTAGC
This sequence comes from Herpailurus yagouaroundi, assembly GCF_014898765.1. Lineage (NCBI taxonomy): Eukaryota > Metazoa > Chordata > Mammalia > Carnivora > Felidae > Herpailurus > Herpailurus yagouaroundi. The sequence continues at coordinate 62,230,283 of NW_024412396.1, forward strand.
TATCATCTGTCACCACACAAAGCTGTTACAATATTACCGACTATATTCCCTTTGATGGACATCACAACCCCATGACTTATTTATTTTATAAGTGGAATGCTCACCAGCGTGCCAAGGCTACAAACTCTGGTGATGGGTACTGAGGCTCTTTCCAATTTGCTGCTATTGTTATTATGAACAATATTAAGATACCCTCACTCGCTCGTTTTTGATGATCTCGGTGAGTAAATCCACAGGATCCATTTGTAAGGCTGAACTTGCTGAGTATGCACATATAACTTTTGACAGATGTCGTCAAATGCACCACCTGGGTTCCCTGCCGTGAAAACTGTGTTTCCCAACCCCTCTCTGAACTGGATATTCCGAAATTTTTAAATATTCGCCAATCAGACAAATCACAAGCGGTATCTCCTTGTTGGTTTGAGTTGAACCTCTTTAAATAATGAGTGAAGTCAAGAACTCTTTAACTTACAGGTGAGAAAACCAGAGACCTAGTTAGTGGTCCTCTAACTGGCTTAAAGTCGTACCTGACCAGTTCTAGAGACGAGCCTGAACCAGATCTCGGGATGGCCCATCTGAGGGTGCCCTGACCCCCAGCACCGGGAAGAGCATCCGATGACATGTGGCCAGCTCCTTCCTCTGCCCTGTCTGGGCACACCAGGGCTGAGCAGGCAGGTGGGGCTCCACGCTGCCAGGGTTAGGGTGAGGGCCCCCTGGGGACCAGCAGTCCCAAGCATGTGTTTTCCTGGCCTGACAGGGACGTCATAGCCTCGTCTTCGACCCAGGAAGCAGGACCGTGGTCTCCTTCAGCTGCGAGGTCGCTGACTGTGTCTAGCAGACAACGAAAGCCTTGTCCACCAACTGCCTGAGGTTCCAAGGTGTTTTTTCTCCTGCTCGTGTCATCTCAAGTGTTGCTTCTGTCTGAGAGCCAAGTGGTTCACGCAGCTGTGACTGGACATTCACATTCCTTTTTCTCCTTCTCTGTGAAACTGGCCTTTTTCAACTGGGCAAGAAAGCTCTCTGCAGGAGGGCAAGGATCTCCTTCCATTACCCTCTGGTGTCCTCCCCAGGCATGAACAGCACAGGTATTCAGGGTGGCGGGAGGTTACCGAGTGCGTGACATAGAGAAGCGCTCGGGTGCCACTTCTCCCGGGCACTGTGACCGCGAGCACCTCCCTCTAAGCCTGGCTGTCCTCACCTGGATGATGGAAATGACACCAATGTCTGCTTTGCCTGACATGCAGGATTGGTGTGAGCCAAGGAGATCGCGTGCGTGACAGTACTTTGAAAACCGTGAGGCCCAACACAGATGAAGGACGCGGGAGAAGGTCAATGAGCTGGTCGCCATTCGCTTCCTCCAGGGGACTTTCTTTCCTGAGGTGGCCATCCTCAGTCGTGTGGGAGGGGTCTATCCCCGTGCCCAGATATTCCGGAAGCCCTGCGTCCCCTATCCAAGTGCCCCAGGACCGGGCTCTTCATCGTGACACAGACTGACTCAAGGCTTCATTCATCTTGACGCTACAGAAAGTATTTTACAAGCATCTATTTAGACACCAGCTAAACTAGCTGTTCAGCAAAGAGAACTCTGGTAACTTCACACTGGTTTGGCATAATCAGGAAGCACAGTTCCACCTGCTGGGATTTCTCAGCCAACCCATCCTCATTACACGCTAGAACTAAGAAATAAAAGTGGCCATGTTGAAGGGAATCATGCTGCAATTACTATATATTTTTCTACTCCTTTCTTTTCTCTCTTTTTTTTTTTTTAATTAACATTTATTTTTGAGAGACAGAGCGTGAGCAGGGGAGGGGCAGAGAGAGAGGGAGACACAGAATCCGAAGCGGGCTCCAGGCTCCGAGCTGTCAGCACAGAGCCCGACGACGCGCGGGGCTCAAACCCACAGAGGGAGATCATGACCTGAGGTGAAGTCAGACGCTTAACCAACTGAGCCACCCAGGCGCTCCTAATTTCTAAACAAAAGAATTAAATATAGTTCCACCCTTTTCCTTGTCTTTCTGCTACCGTCCTAAACACTGATTATCCTCCTAGGTCTAGAATCATAAGAACCTGTTCTGCCACTCGCAGCTTGGAGAGTTTAGGCAAATTATTCAACCTCTCATCTATAAAAGTAAAGAGAATCAGAAAGCCACGTTAATTAGGAGTGTGGTTACATTAAGAACACAAAACCAGTAAAGATCTACTTAAAGTTTAATGCTTGGATTTGGAGACAGCTCTTTTGTCCTCTGAGACTTTTTTTTTCCCTAACTCCTGGTTATATTCCAGATAGCTGAAATTTGCTGGCTAAGGGAGTCTCTCTCAGGTGCATATATATTCTTCTCAAGGTCTTGAACAGCTTCACCAAGGCCATGATGGAAGTCGTTGCACCGACAACCCAAGCCCAGACCCCAGCGCTCTGTTCCAGGCAGGGAGACTTCCAGCAAGCGCCCTGGAGCAGCCTGGTGGAGACTAACAGGAGGCACAGGACAGAGGCAAGGACAATAGGAGCCCCCCTGAGCCCGGTGCGTGAGGAACAACTTCCTTCCGGGCAGCTGTATGCACAGACCAATGCCCCACCACGGGCGCTGTCTTTGTAAGAAGAAACCTTCAGATGCCCACTTAGGAAAATGAAATATAAAGGGTGACGTCCAACGCTAGGACAGTCCACGGTGAACAGCCAACAAGGGAAAACCGAGGGATTGTGGCCACTCTGGAATGTCTGTGTAGGAGGAGCTTAGAGGCAGCACTGCTTGGCCAGGAAGGGAAGGGCTGTGGAACTTCACGTGATGCTGCATCTGTATAACACACACAGTGGCTTATGTCTGTGTGAGATAGAGTACCGGTGGGGGCGGGGGGGGGCAGCTAGAGCCCGAGTCACCCCCCTTCGTTCAGTCCCTGGAAAGGACGGTACTGAAAAAATAAACCAGTCCCACTTCAGGTGACCAGTCCATTTTTCTGAAGGGTGTAAAGAATTCTCTCATAAATTCTACTCCCTCGCTTCCATTGAGCTAGGTTGCTAGAGTTCCATCTAGAATACTGAAGGTGCAAAGGCACCTGGGTGGCTCGGTCGGTTGAGCGTCCGACTCCTGATTTTGGCTCAGGTCGTGATCTCACGGTTGGTGGCACAGAGCCCCACGTCAGGCTCTGTGCCGAGCACGCAGACTGCTTGGGATTCTCCCCTCCTCTCTCTGCCCCTCCCTCTGCCACACACATGCATACTTTCTCTCACGAAAATAAGGAAACATTTAGAATATGGAGGGTACACACTATAGACATCATAGAGCTAACAGAGCTGTTATAAATATTTCAGCTCCCTCCTTCAAGTACACAGTCGGGTGTGGCCATGTGACTAGTTTTGGCCAATACAATGTGAGTAGAAGTAACTTGTGTCACTCCTGGACAGCTGGAAGGGCCAGCACGTGCTTCACCAGTTTCTCCTTTCCCTCAGCCACCGTAATGGGGAATGCTCCATCGGCCTCTATCTGATAAAAACAAGGATGACACAGCACAGGGTCCCCAGCTAGCCTTCGTAGATGCACAGAGTGAGCAAGAAGTAAACCTCCATTGTTTTATGCCCCTGAGTTGGGGGGCTGTCTGTTACCCCATAACCTAGCCTTCACCGTGACATATCTATATACCACTTAGCCACCAGAACATGGCCTTCTTCTAAACTGGTAAATGACTGTCAAAGTGTTTAATTGCATTAAAATAAATCGTACAGCCATAGAGTTCCCAGTACTTCTTAAGAACTCGGTTGTTTGTTAGGGACCTAGACACAATTTTTAATTACAAGAAGTCAAACTCCTATTTGAAAGGTAAATTAGAGAACTGAGCTCTCAAACAACCCCCCAATTCCTTTCCTGAGTCCCAGCAAATAGGTTCTCGAGTGCAACATTAAAACCTGCTCCAAATATAACACTCTAAGTTAACTAACTGGAATTAAAATTGAAAATTAAAAAAACAAAACAACAACAACAAAACAAAACCTGCTCCAAATGCATCATCCATTACGGGAGGAAAAAGAGAATCATTTTCATAAACTCCAATTTCTGACAGGAAAAACTTCCTCCATGATACTCTTGGTCGACGCATGCATTCATCCCGAGACGTCAGGCTGGGCTGGTCAAATGGGAACTCCTTCATTGACTTCATTTCCCCTGTGGAAGCCAGAGTTTTGAAATGCAGCTCCTTGAACATCACGATGGGTTGATGCCCACCAAAGTCAGGTTCTCATGCCTCCAAAGGCATATTTCAATCTATCATTTTATTTAATATATAAGACACGGATAAGGACAAAATTTGGAGTACTGTCCTACACCAAAAAATACACAAACTAAGTTTGTCTATCACAAGATGTATCAAAACATATGTCTTGCATAGGCGCGGGAGCGTCTAGGAACGTCGGCTAAGCTGTGACCATAAAATCTTCCTGTTTCTTTTTTTTATTTTAATTTTTTAATGTTTCTTTATTTTTGAGAGAGACACATAGAGTGTGAGTAGGGGAGGGGCAGAGAGAGAGAGAGAGAGAGAGAGAGAGAGAGAGACACAGAATCTGAAGCCGGCTCCAGGCTCTGAGCTGTCAGCATAGAGCCCGACGCGGGGCTCGAACCCATGCACCGTGAGATCACGACCTGAGCCGAAGTGGGACGCTTAACCGAATGAGCCACCCGGGCGCCCCAAAATCTTCCTGTTTCTAAAGAACAGACCCCATAGACACAGATTCTATGTATGCGAAGCCACCAATTCAGTCATTTTGGGTCAATATATTGTTTTAACATCAATACCTTTTCACTTATAAATCAGTACCAACCTAGCCATTTTAGTGAGCAAAATAACTATATCGTGATCTTATTTCTTAGGTTGTTAAAATAGCTAGATGAGACTCATTGCTGGTGAATCAGTGAAATGCTTGGAAATAAATATGAGGGAAATGTACAGCCAAACAGTTGGTTGTTGGGACCAAAGGACCTGTCGGTCACCTGCATATTCACCCCCAGCCTTACAATTTATACTTAAATTCTGATTTCCCAAGGTGCCCAGGGCCAGCCTCTAAGTACTTTGATGAGTGTGTCACAGAACCACTTGGATGCAACAGTCAATTAAATTATTAATGAAAGAACTATACAAAAAATAAAAGCATCATGCTCTTTTATGTAGTAATAATTACTATTGTAAGCAATGCAAATTGAATAATAAGACTCATCAGGACAGTTCAGTGATAAGCTAACAATTTTTGGCAATCAGACCACATATCTCTGCTCAAGCTGTTTAAGAAAATAAATAGCAGCTTGTTGGCGTTTTTGTTCAGTTAAGCACCTATATATCCAAGGGCTGCTTACACGTCACAGATAGAAGAGCTAAAAAAAAAAGTAGAGACTGAATGATATAGAAGTGGAACCAGTCACAGTGGCGGTCATTTAGATATTTCCACACCTTCAGAAAACGACGAAGCCTATAAAGTGTCCCAGAATCAAATGACATAATTTACTTATATACACACACACACACATATAGACACGTATATTTACGCATACACATGCATTACATGAATACACCCACGTAGACACAATAATAGATTCTTGTAACTATAATATTTCAGTTACAATCACGGGAGGGGTAGAGTTGAAAGCCATGATAAAGATAGGACCGTCACTACTTAGAAGCCTTCATGAAGCACACAACTACCTGCCACACAGCCCCACACCTGCAAAAGAGCAGGTCACTTCTTTACCTGAGTGGGCCCTGATGGAACACTCTAGAAATCATACGGTCCTTGAACAGTGCTTAGTGTTGCCCAGTTCTCTGCCAGTTCACCCAAGGCTGATTCAGGAGAGAAGGGGTCCATTCACCAGATCAAACAAATCACAGGTAAAGTCTATTCAACTCTAACCGGGGAGTAATTTGGACCTTCCAATAGCTACTACAACCAATCACCTGCTTCTTTTTGTTCACCAGGAGACTATGTATTATATGTGAGGGAATGATATCCTCTGGTATTCAGGGAAACACAGTCAAGGAAAGCAGTGAGGTCCCCCCAGCTTCTGGCAAGAATAAAGTAATGCTCGGGAGTGGGTTTCCCCACCTGCTGTCAGATACGTTCAACTCACCAACGTACCTTCTCCTAGGATCTGGAGCGCCAGGTGTTGAAAGTCTACCTGCTGAGAGGCCATTGGCTTGGGCCTGGGGATGCCGTTATGTCCTTTACAAAGTGCCTTCCTTCCTTCACGATGAGCTGTTATTTTATATTAACAAGGCCAGTTTGGATGCCATTCTCTTTCCAGGGGTATCAACTTCAAAAACAGCTCTTTGTCTCCTGACTCCATGGTGGATGCCCCCGCTCCGAGTTCCAATTATTCCTTTGAGGCTAATTCTATCTTAGCCAACTCAAAAAGCTCTGCTTTGTGCTATGTTGCTACCACCATGGACGGAGGCCCGAGCTTTAAGCGAAGTTAAGAGTTTGGGCCCACACGACTCAATCCCCTCTTAGCACCCAAATATCGTTTGGGGAGTTCCATACACACACACCAGAGGGAGAGTAAAACAAATGCGGACACACAAATGTATCCACTGTCGGGAAACAGCTAGTACAACACGGCGCGTTCCCTGGGGAGTAAGAGCTCACCCTCTGCCTTGGTCGGGACGGGGTCTGCCGGATTTCCAGCAGGAGATACGTGTGTGACGTGCATTCTCAATCCAGAGTGCTATGGATAGATGCCTACTCATCTTTTCAAATGCTTTTTTTTTTTTTTTTCTCCCTCCTCCTTCAATCATGAAGAAAGTCTTAACTGCCGGTATGTGTCTAACACTTGCTAATCTCCTCTCTAATAAGGAGGCTAAGCCACAGGCGGGGACCTCCAGTAAACAGTAGTGGGAGCCAGTGAGGAAGGTAGAGAGGGAGGTGAGAATAGCACCAAAGAGAAGCAAAAGAACTCAAGTCAGGGAGGTTCCCAGATCGTGATTTTGCACCACAATAAGATTTCAAAAATAGTTTTGGGGACGAGCGTAGGTTGCCAACTTTTTATTTTGCCAAGCAAGGAGACTGAACTCACTGTCTTGAGCTTATTTTTCTCTTTGCCTTGGACCCAGGGAAGAGTTCATCTTTGAATGCTTATTTATGCATATCTGTCTGCCCCCGGCACCCACCCCCACCACCGGACTCCGTGCCCAAGCATCCCCTCTGCCCGCCTTCCACGCGGGAGGCCCCTCGGTGTCCAGGAACCACTGAAATAGACCCGACTGGGGCCCAGATCTGAGAATTATTACTTATTTTCTCATTTTGCTTGAGAATATTTCACATTTCCTTATCTTCCTTGAGAGAATTTCTGTGAAACACCTTTTCTAAGGTGATAGAACTACGGAGTCATCTCAAAAAAAAGTCAACACATTTTACACTGGATTCATTTCAACCCCTGATAAGAAAGTAGTACATATGCTTCTAATGGAAATGAATTCTAACAAAAGGGTGTATTCACACTTTCAGCCCAGGGGCCTGACCTACAACGGCCGAGAACACATGTGCAAAGAATGTGAATGGCTTCTTTTACAGGCAGCAGCAACAGAAGAGCAAATGACCAAAGACTTTCTATCCATTTATCTGGACATAAACCTACTCTATGGCCAGCCAAGATGACTATTCTAAAGGAAACCAACTTGTAGAGTCTGGACCAGAACCAAGGCTTTCAGCAACAGCTAAAGATTGAGGCCAGCTTAATTTCTGAATTCTTAGAAGACAAAGACCATCTAGACTAATGTGGCCTGCACGGTGCCCATGTTTTTAAAAAAAAAAAAAAAAAAAAAAAAAATCTCCCTTATCCCTTGAGACCAGAACTCTCTATCTGGCCTCTCCATCCCTCGAAAACAGTTTGCAAAGGGCCTTTGACATCAAGAGCTGTTCGCTGAATGGACAAATGAAGGAACGCCCATGTTTACCTTGTTATCTTTCAGAACACAGAAACAACTGACTTAGAAATCTTTTCGGTTAATTCTCATTTAAATAAAAGATAGATTTTAATCTTGTTTCCAATTATCAGTCAGGACCATCCCTTCTCAAGGAATAACCGTTGCAATCATTTTAAGAGCTACCATAAAATGAGTGTTTACCTGCCAAGCACCGTGCCCAGTATAAGAATTATTTTATTCCATTCCCATGTCATCTCTACCAGGTAAATATCCCTCTTCCCATTTTACAGATGGGGAGATGGAGGCTCAGACCCCTTAACATTATTTTCTAGGAATCTACAGCTCAAAAGTCACACCCGAAGTCATTCAGCTAGGAAGAGGAAAGCTGGACTCTGGAAGTGTGGCCCTAACATCCACTGAGTCCCCCTGGGAATCTTGGGCCACGCCACTAAAACCAACCGTGCCATGAGCCACGGCTCTTATGGTACATGCACTTTAACTCGTGCTGCTAAAAACCCGGGCCATGCCCTCCTTTCCTTGTAGCCAGTGATCTTTTCACTCTGTCTGAAAGTCCTGTTCAACCTTTCCACCCCCTCTCTCAGAAGCTCTAACTCTCAGCCCCCAGGCCTTGGCCACACCACAGCCAACGCCCTGATTGCAAAGCCATTCCGTCCAGCCAGACTAACCCATTTCTTTCAAGAGAGTTGGTGCAACTCAAAAAAGGCTTATGAGGGACCAAAACTCTGAAATTTGTTTTAAATAAATCAAGTTCTCCAGAATTCACAAACCCCTTCCATCTGCTTTAGCTTCTGATGACAAGGGGCCCACAGGTTCCTGTGGAAGCTGCTTCCCTCCCCCCTCGTGATGTCTCGCTTTGTGACCTTGCTTCGTGACCTTGCTTTGTGACTTCTGTGGCTCTAAGTTTCCCTATAAAAAAATTTTTTTTTTCAACGTTTTATTTATTTTGGGGACAGAGAGAGACAGAGCATGAACGGGGGAGGGGCAGAGAGAGAGGGAGACACAGAATCGGAAACAGGCTCCAGGCTCTGAGCCATCAGCCCAGAGCCCGACGCGGGGCTCGAACCCCCGGACCGCGAGATCATGACCTGGCTGAAGTCGGACGCTCAACCGACTGCGCCACCCAGGCGCCCCCTCTAAGTTTCCCTATATAGGGAATACAAACTCTTACAACCTACCTCACGAAAATGATTGCAATAACCAAGGGAGATAGCAAAAACGCTTTAGGGGAAAAAAGTAAATGCCTTCTGAAACTAAGGTGCTAATATCATACCTTTTCCAAATCATACAGGTTATGGCAAATTAGAGCGGGCACTTACAAGGCCAAAGCATAGCTCCAGAAACTCTCTGTTACGTATATGGGTATTTCCATTTAATTAAAGGTTTCCAGGAAACACCTAGAGCCATTATCAAAGGTGCTAACTGGGCAGCCAATAGGAAAAATCCTTGTAGGTCTATGAATCAGTCCTTGGGAGGGTTTTTCGTTTTGTTTATTAACATTTGTGACTCAAGCATAACTTCCCTTGGTATTAAAGTAACTGGGAGCAGAGATGAATTGCCCAATTTTTAATTACATCTGGCCTCCTTGTATCCCACGCCGTAAGCACCCTGTCTATGAGGGCACCCTGAGAACAAGTCATCTGTCGTTGGCTGTTCTGAAAGGACTCCGGTGTCTGCAGGGCTTATGGCCACTAAAATAAAGGGTTCTAGCCTTCTAAGAACCTAACACACACACTCTTTGTGTGACTTTAAAAACTGGCTGGGATAATGGGATCATCACGGAAAACATGCTGAACTGTGTTTGTTGACTGCTTTCACACCGTGTAACCTGTCCAGCCGTCTCTGCTTCCCATGGCATCAGACTCCATTTTGAACAAGCATTTCTTTTTTCCTTTCTGGAGTCTCTCATTTTCTCCATTGTATTAATTCAGAGGAAAAAAAGACCTCATAAATGTCATTTCATATTCCAAGCAATTTGCTATAGGCAACTACACCATTACTTTGTACAAATAAATTTACATAAATCATTATTAGAATGTTTTATCTTAGCAACATTATTTGGTTCCCAGAGCACAAATTAAATGCATGCTTAAAGCAGAATATTTTAAAGTTATTCCTATATTGTTTATGAGACAGGATTAGAAATTTCCATCTAATCTTTCTTTCATAATGGAATTCCTTTAGTTTTCTTTGTACATTTAGAAACCACATGTATCATTTTCTGGGGGCGGGGGGAGGGGGGGTCTTGAAGCAAGCAATGCCAAAAGATGATTCTGCCACACTGGGTTCCTTTTCCAGAGACTCTTCCCTTTGATTCCATGGGTTCGGTTTTGAACACTGATTGGGAAGGCCAGAAACCAGGGAAATTAATACCATCTTGTGAATAAATGGGTTTTTGTTTGATATTATTCTGCAAGCAGACTAGTCTTTGGTTGTGGTTTGGCTTTTTTTTTTTTTTTTTTTTAATATACACATTTGTAAATAAACTGCCTGAAAACAGAGCTCAGTTCCTCCTGGCTATTTGTGTTGGGAAGGAGCCTGTTTGAATCAACTGCACTGCACATGGCAAGTCTTCACAGGCTAGAGTTCTACCCGCCCCCTAGATCTGAAAATAAAACCTCTCCCCCTGTGTCAAATGTAGCGCCCCGGGTTGACACAAGCCGGGCTTGTGGACGTCCAGGGTAATGGATGGAAAGGGACGACGGGTCCTGCTACTTTCTGGCTCTGGAGAGTCACATAGCGATTCTGTGCCTCACCTTCTCATCCAGGGCTGGTCTTAGCTCTCTTCCAGTGTGTGGTCTGGGAGCAGGTCCCAAGCCAGTGTCAAGGAAGGGGGGCCCACACGGTCAGGGAGGGCACTCCTAGAGAAGGATGAGCAAGGCGGCCCAGTGGAGTGCTTAAGAGCAGTTCAGACCTGGATTCCATCCCAACCTTTCTGCCTCCGCTACCTCAGCGAGAATGAGATTACATGTACCTGCCTCCAAAGTTTGTTACAAGGATGAACTGAGGCAGCACAGGCAAAAAGCTTAGAACAGCGTGACTCCGAAAAGGCACCTACACAGTAGCTGACGTTAATCTTGAAGGATGACCAGTGGGGTCAAGCTGGGGTGGTCATATAATTGGTTGTCTATACTAGGATATTTCTGGGTGTGAAAGGGAAGACTGCATGATAATTGCATTAGGTAACTGGCAAAGGCTTGCACAGCCCCAGGCCTACTGGGGCGGAGGCCATTACCTTGACTCCACACCATCACCATTCAGTACCTGATAAAGAAATCAGGTAACAATTACCTCTTACATATTTGACAACTCATCCTACCATTCAAGGCTCTTTCGCACATCGTATCTGAGCCTCCCATAAACTATGTGAAAAAGTGTTGAGTTGGGTGAATTGCCTTTAAATGATGAGCAAAGAAAGAAAAGCGTAGAAAAAGTATGGGATTTCCCACGATGACCCAGTGTGGCAAGGGCAAGGGTACCCCAAGTAGATCTCATGCTCCTCTGTACTTACTTCCCAGCCTCCCGTCAACAAGGAAGGGTCATGTTACTAATTCTGGCCAATGGACTGTGGATGTGAAACTGGTCTGGGTCATTTCCGGTCTAAGGCACTTAAGAAAGGGTGTGTGTTTTCAATTCTTTTTTTCACATGCCGCAGCAACCAGGAAGCCACGTGTTGAAATGCAGGTGTCACGGGAGGGAGAAGGCTCAGATCCTCATAACTGGATGGAGGGTGGCCACACTGGCACAAACCAGTGAGTGAGAAATAAACTTCTGTTGCGCTAACCCTGAGATTTGGGGAATACTGTTTACCCTCCCGAGGGTAAAAAGCCAGTAGCCTTGGCTCAGCTACTTAATAGGAGTAAGAACCCACTTCTCCAACTCTGATAGCTGGACTAGTTTCCACTCAACAATACCAGAGAATCCCCACCAGATTGGGAAAATATTGCCAAGATTAAATGGCATGGCTTACTCATGCTCAGTCTTCAATGCTTACTTGATTTAAAACAAAATATTTATTTGGTTTAAAATATGATCGTTCACGCCAAGTAAAAAGGGGAAAAGTTCCAAAATGCAGGGTGTGTTTTTATTTGGTGCTGATTTGTTCCAACATTCAGTTTACCCCAAGAAGCCTGGATGCCTCATTTCAAAGACAGCGCTAACAGGTAAGTTTCTGACATGAAGTAGCCTCAAGGTCACGTCTAGATTTACTTGTAGGTTAAATGAATGAATGGAAAAATCCCCATCCAGAATATGGTCAGTTTGCCTCTCTTATGCAAATCCTACTCACCCCTCAAACTTCGTTTCTTCATGGTGCAAAATATTCTGCACCTCAAATTTTTCAAACACTTGTGTCACACAAGGGTCTAGGCGATTTGCTAAGATGACAATTTTTTTCCACAAAGGGCCAGTCAACATTTACGATTTCTGACGGACCTATTCAACTCTTGCCATTACGCAAAAGCTGCCATAGATAATCCAAAAATGAATGTGACTGCGTCCCAGTACAACTTTATTTAGGGACACTGAAATCTGAATTCCATTTAATTTTCATGCGGCACAAAACATTATTCTTCTTTGAATTCTTTCCAACCATTTAAAAATGCAGAAACCGGGGTGCCTGGGTGGTTCAGTCGGTGAAGCGTCCAATTTCAGCTCAGGTTATGATCTCACGGTCTGTGAGTTCAAGCCCCGCGTCGGGCTCTGTGCTGACAGCTCGGAGCCCGGAGCCTGCTTCGGATTCTGGGTCTCCCTCTCTCTCTCTGCCCCTCCCCCACTAGCGCTCGGGCTCTCTCTCTCAAAAATAAATAAACATTAAAAAATAATTATTGAGAAAAAACCTCTAGAAACCAGTCTCCGCCTGTGCACCACACATGAACAAGCAACAAACCGCACCTGGCCCAGGAGCCCGACAGGCCCCTTGACTGAGCCTTGGATTAGGCTTAGAAGACAAAGGCCCACAATCACTGCAGTGAGAGGAGAGCACAGACTGTTATTGTAGCTCTTCTGCTTCCCGGTGGCAGGGGACCCAGGGCTCCATGTTCGGGAAGGCCTGAGCTCCTGGGTCAGCAAGCCCCTCGGCTCCGGGAGCACTGGATCACACTGAGGCGGGGGGGACCGTGGCCAGGACAGGCCCGACAGGATGGGCAGGAGTCTAGGCAGGCAACGTCAGTAGCACCTTTAAGACCCAGCGAAAGCCACCATTGCTTTATCCAAAAGCGGCCCGGGGAAAGAGCTAGGTGTGGGCAGCATTTGCCGAGCTATCCCAGAGCAAATCAGGACACTTGGCTCCCTGACTGGGGCCCCAGCTTCAGCCTTGAGACTTCCACTGAATTCCGGCTTTCAGAAATCTCAACACTGACCCGCAAACTCGTGTTCTTGGCTTAGGCTTCCTACCCTTCAAAACCAGCAGGTACTGACCTCACGCGGCCTCTGGCTTATCCCCAGGCCTTGTCAAGCCGCAGCTGCCATGCAGAGCTTGGAGGGGAGGGAAACAGGTGGGAAAGAGAAGAGTAAAGCATCAGGTAGACAAGAAGAGGCCACGCGCGGGCAGGCCCGAAGAAGCAAAAAAGGCCAGCAAGGTAGCAGCCAAGCCGGGGGGGGGGGGTGAGGCAACAATGACCACTGTCCCTGAAGGCGGCTGCCAGCCAAGCCCCCTCCACAACAGGGCAAGTGGAGTTTCCCCAGGGACACCTTATGGGACCCAGGCTCAGAGGGGGAAGCTGGCTCTGGCTGGGACACTGGATCAGTGTCCTCTGAACCCTGTCTGGCCCACGCAGCCAGGGCTCTCACTGCCCAGGCTCACAGGGGGCTCATTCCCACCCTCCTATCCAGGTGCCATGTTGTTCCCCTTCCCTCAGCCTGGCCAGATGAGCCACAGCCAAAAAAAAAAAAAAAAAAGCCCCCAGGAGGCCCTCCCTCTTCCATGAATTCTTCCCTAATTATTTCAGTCCCAATCCTCAAAGTCTCTCAATTCCCTCAACCAAAGAGGGAACCATTAATTAGTACGCAGCACTGGCCCTAAACTGAGCACCACCATCTGCCATTTTCTTACGAGTGAGTCACGGATCTTTGGCTAAGCCGTGACTCTGGGAGGCGAGCTCCGTGCCTTCAATTTTTTCTTTTTTATTCCCATCTGCCCCAAGAACACGCAACGGGTACTCCGCAATACTTACTACATTCAGTCAAAAGATACATTGGAAAGATTAATATAATTCAAGTAAAACATGGCATTATGGGAAAGAGACTGCTTTACAGGAACTATGGCAGAAGCGAGTTTCTGTATGAAGACGCCCAGCAGTGTTCCTGTTGCTCTGTGTATCTGTGACACTCCAAAATTTTAAATAAAGATGTGATTGAATGTTTTCATTATCTTAATGCCTAAATTGGATTGACCACATTGTCAGTCTGATCAGCTGCATAAATTAATCATTGAGAAGATTGGGAGGAAGAGGGGGAGGGTCCCAATTGATGAAGCAACAATCAATTTGGCATTTGCATTTAAATATAGCTTTGGTATTTCATTTATTCAGTGCAATCTCCCGGGGGGGGGAATGGAGGCAGAGCCTGGTTACCTGAGTCGGAATGGGTCCAAGACACCAAGGTCAGCATTGCTCCAGTCACAGGAAGGACAGAGAGGCCTCCATAATCACGAGAACGCTGGTCTTCTAGGAGATGACGCTTCTAGTGACTGGTAGAGAGGAGCAGAAGAAAGGCGGGATCAGACCGGAGGAGGAGAGAGGACCCGCTCAAAACAATGGCTGTCATCTGGCCTGACTCTAAAAGCTGCAACCCTTGGGGCGGGGGGGAGGGAATCAATTGCAACAGTTACCTCTTATTTCTTGGGAAGTTATTGAACCACTGGGCCTTTCACAACAGAGTATTCTTACAACTGCCTCATGGGGCACAGAGGGACCCAGAAATTTGAAAATGCGTGCCACAGATATCACGAGATTATCTTACTTTACTACAATGGCCACGTGACATTCGTGAGATCATTTTACTTCACTATAGCTGTCTACATACTATAAACACTTGTCTATATACTATAAACACTCTATACACTATAAAGGAGAAACATCAGAGCACCACTCCCGGCCAGCGTTCCAGCATGTGGACCAGCCTTGATCCACTGGGCGGACCAAATACACAGGCTGCAAAGCCAATGACGCTCTTTTCTGCTGCTTTAAAATAAAATTCCTCTGGCTCTCCTCCTGGAGGAAAAGATCCCATCAAGCTCAAACTCACTAAATGGGCTGCAAACTACTGGCCCACATTTAACCAATAATCTTGCAAAAATAGGAAAGTTGGTACATGAGATAGATTGCATAATAATCTGTGATGGAAGATATTTTTTTTTAGCCTACGCCTCAAAGAAGACAAATGGATAGACTCTCTCACGAAAAGAACGAGCTTATCCTGTGCACTTCAGTGTAGAGAACGTGAGGAAATAAATTCATCAGGTCAGTGATTCTCAAACTATGGTCCCTGGAACATCAGCAGTGGCATCATCACCTGAGAGTTTGTTCGAAATACAAATTCTTGGCCCCCACCCAAGATCTACTGAATCTGAATATTCGGAGGTGTGGACCCAGCAATCCGTTTTAACTAGCCCTCCAAGTAATCCTGACAAAACTTGGATTATTCATTGATCCACCTATTCAAAGACACCCCTTCTGTTGTTGTCAAGTCAAATCACCCTACTATACTGCACATTAAGCTTCAATTAAAGGCAAAGCATTGAACCAAGGATTGGGGAGGGCGGAAGAGTCAGAGAGAGAACGAACGTGATGAAGTCCCTGCCTTTCAGAAACGTGTCGTCCACCAGGGAGGCGAGCCGAGCAGCAGGCAACCCGAATACAGACAGTGTTATTTCCTCTAATACACAGCTGCAGGGTTTCTGAGGACACATCCGTTTCAGGTTGGGGTGGAGAGAGCAGGGAAGGGAAAGCGTCGAGACAATCACAATAATCACAGGCCCTGAGATCCGGACAGGATTTTGACAGGCGGGGACAGGCCAAAGCTGTAGCAAAGGCCCAGAGGCAAGAGAGTGTGCGGGGCCATCCAAGTTCTTGGAGCCACCAGCTCGGGCTGAGACACCTGAAGGCGGTCTGGGTGAGACAAGGTTGCTTCCAAGCACAGACAGGTAAGTGCTAGGGGCTTGTGACTTCTCTTTCTTGTGTGAAGACCACCAAGTGGCACCCGCCGCTTCTGGTTAGAAACGGATATCTGATAAACCAGGTGACTTAGAGATTCCTAAAGCCAGCTTGCTTTTCGGTACTTTTGTTTTTTATTACTGCACTTTTTAAAGGGGTGCACACCTCAGCGGCTTTTAAGGATTAACCGCTGAAGAGTCCTGCGCCGGAGGAAGACGCAGAAGAAAATTTGAAAGGAGGCACAAGAAGCTTAGAGGTCACAGCAGCCTCGGGCCATTCTGCAGAGGGGCAAAATGTTACCATACCTAAAGGGCCCCTGAAGACACCTGTGGTTTTAGTTTGATAAAATAATTCATGCGGATAGTGGTGTGCCTTTAATGGTAGGAAAAAAAGATTAAGCCAAGGGATGGGGAGAGGGAAGAAATGGGTAAAGGGGTCAAAAGGTACAGACTTCTAGTTATAAAATAAATACGTCACCTGTGTAAGTAATGCACAGCACGGTGACTACAGTTAATAATACCATATTGCATATTTGAAAGTTGCCGAGAGAATAGATCTTAAAGGTTCTCATCAGAAGAAAAGTTTTGCAACTACGTAAGGTGACGGGTACTAACCAGACCTCTACTGTGGTGACCATTTTACAATGTACACGAATCTCAAATCACTACGTTGTACATCTGAAACTAACATGTCAATGATCATAACTTCCATTTAAACAAATTAAAACAGGTAAGAAAAATGTTAAACCAACCTTCAACATCTCCACTTAGAAAAAAAAAAAAAAAAAGGACTTTTCACGATCAAGAAGGCACGGCTTTTGCCTCTAGAAAACTGACATAAATAGACGGCTTTATTGCCTGACGCTGCTCGGTGCGTGAGGGGACACTGAAACGTTCTGACGTCGTGCAAGACTGATAGAAACGAAGCGGGGTTCAGAATCGGGGATATGTGGTTGCTTATCCGGTTCTGCCATTTGGCCATCTGAGTCATTGTGCATAAGGGACCCGGTCCCTGAAACCTCAGTTCTACACTGATCCAGAACGAGAGACAAGAACTTGCCCCACCTTCGTTGAAATGTAAAGAAAAACACAGACAGGAAATTGCTACGACAATTACAAAGCACCATGCTACTGTAAGGCACAGAATTATCCTGCTCATTGAGACATCTGGGTACTAATACTTGTTGTATTGGCCCTTGAAAATAGAAAAATAAAATATTTCCTATGCCCTTGAGACTCACCTTTCAAATATCTGCAGGGATAGCAGTCCTAAGGAACAAATTTGGCATCAACAAAACCATTCTCCCAAGAAACCTCTCAAGGTAAATTTTTTACTCAGAAATTGTTTTTAATTTTATTTCTCTGACCACAATAGAGCATCCAGTTATCTTTCAGCAGTTCCTGGTGAGCACAACTCAGTCTTCAGCAACACTGACGTATACGATGGCGATAATTTATCATCTCTGCAGTAGTTTAGTCCCAGATGGACCATTTACTAATTTATTTCCATATGTAACTGGCAGAGAGATTAATCAGGCTTCCAACTTGGAAACCTGAATTGCGCTTTATTCCCTTAACAGGCTAACTCTGGACAAGAGGAAGTACACGTTTACACAGAAAGCCAAGAGTGCCTCTGAAAAAGCCTGTCGACCTCAGACACAGGCCTTTAAACACACGAGCGCGCGCGCACGCGCACACACACATACACACACACACACACACACACACACACACACACACTCACTCACACAGCTTGTTCCTTATGTCAACTTGGAGGCCTGGCTCTTTCTTTAGATACTCCTGGGCTCTTCCCATAGGGGCGGGGTCTGACGACAGGGCTGCAGACAGAAGTAAGCTGGGAGACGTAATGCCAATCAGCTCTAGCTGCAGCCCCGTTCCATGCCCCTCCCTGTGTGCAAGCACAGGGTCTCATATTTCTGAAACTGAAGAGATCTTTTTGCCACGGTGCTGCGCCCAGCTGGCCCGGCTCTGTGGTGCCCAGGCACTGGAAAGTATGTGCTTTCTTTTTTCCACTCTTTTTAAGGGTCTGAACTTGACCGAGTTCAGCAGCTGCCGCTGTGTCCTCAGCGCGGCGATGGCTAAGGAATTGTTAGCACTGCTCCCAGGGCCCCTGATTTAAACTCAAGTCCACTTTTGTTTTTAATTCTACTCCCATGATATCAGCCTTTAGCAAAGAGTGGGTAACCGGATTGTTGTTCGATGATGGCGTTTACGTAGAGAAAGCCGGCCAACCCCAACACAAGGCAGAAAGCCGGAGCCGACCGGTGATGTCTTAAGTGAAACCCAAGGCCACAGCCAAGAAGCCTCGGCAGACAGGAGGACCATGCAGAGAGGTTATCAGCTGGATCCACACGCCTGGGTCACTAACCAACCATGTGGCTTTGGAGTTCAGACTTACAATTCTCTCCCCTGTTAATATGAGGAGCTCAGCTCCCTAAGGTTCCTTCTGCCTGTAAAATCTCGTGATTCTATAAATATGAGAAAAGAAATCAGCCGTTCACTTGGTTTCTGTGTTTAGATGATGGCAAACAACCAGAAGTTTAGAAGCATCTGAAAGACACTGAACTGGTCCAGATGCTTGGTGCTGTGACAGACACAGCCTCTGGAGCCTCAGTATATCCCTGTGAGCAGAGGACATGAGCACTGGAGACTGTGTAATGACGGAGATCTTTATGAGGTCTTAAGGATTCAATGAAATATGACAGCTTGCAGTACTGTTCCAGGTATTGCAAAAGCTACTCAAGTCCATGAGTCATGGTCCTCCGTCTTTAATACGCTTACACCTCAGTTAATGACAGACACAACTAATCTTAATACCGTGCAGTTCAGTGCTGTAATTGCAGAAAAGGAAATTGTTATGGGAACATGAAGGGTGGAGAAATCATCCCACTGAGGGTGAGAGGGAAGACTTCTGTAAGGTTTTATGGGAGAACCGGAAAGATGGGAATAAAGGCATCTGGGCCAAGGCAGTGGCCAGAGCAAAGGCCCAGAAACTTCCTGGCATGGCCGGGACACGGCAGGCAGTACCCCAGGGCAATGCCACAAGATGCTCAAGGAAAAGGAGATCTAGAGACAAAGTGATGAAGTTCTGGGGTGACGGCGGGGGGTCCGGAGCCGACAGCCAGGAAAGAATTCTTGCAGACGTCTCTGGTGCAAAAAGGTGATTTCATTAAAGCACGGGGACAGGACCCTGGGCAGGAAGTGCTGCACAGGTAACTGATTATATATCCTCAGGTTGGGAGGGGGTTAGGGATAAAATAAGTCCCTAAGGAATTTTTGGAAGCAAGGTTTCCAGGACCTAGGTGTTGTTAGGAAAATGCTGTTTATTACCATGCAGTAAAACCTCAGTCACGAGACCCTTCAGATGTATATCAGGGGGTCATAAGCTTGGAGTATGATTGCCAGCATGTATCTTGTATCTTGGGGCAGGTGAGATAAAGGAAGTTTCCAAAGGGATTTTTATATGTTAAAGTAGACTTACAGGACCCTGGGGGAAGGGGGTGGCGGTCAGGATGATGTTAAGCCAAGATTGCCTTTTGCTCCTAGCAAAGTGTCATCATGGAGGCAGCTGAGCTCCTAGAGGGAGGTCACTCTGCCAGTTTCAAGGACTTGTCAATGGGCTGTAGGCAGTCAGGGAATTTCAGTTTTCATTCGCTTTAGTTTCCCACAGCACCATGGCAAGCACTTAAAGCCCTTTCCTTTGTTCTTGGGTAGCCAGGAGTGTCGGAGGCACATCCCACATATCCCACCTGGGGGGTGGGAGGTGGGGAGGGGTGCCGTTGGTCTGTATTTTGCCCTCAGCTTGCCTCACACTCCCTCATCAAAAGAGCTGAAGAGGGACCGGTGGGGAAAGCCCTGGACGCCGGCCTCTGGACTGGCTTTTACCCTGTGACACCAAGAACCTCCAGAAGTTCTGAGCAGTGGACGCTCCAAATGAGCTAGGCTGCAGGAAGTTCGTCCTGGCAATTCTACTGCCGTTTGAGATGGGTAATACGATCAGTCTGTACCTTCATTTTTCTCTTATTCACTCCATGCTGCCACTATTTGGGAATCCCTCAAATTTATTTTTTTTCCAAATCAATTTCCTGGCCCTTCAAATGGAAGCAATTGAGTTTCCTACAAGCACTGCCAGGATTTTACATTCGAATGACTGGTTTGGCCTAAGGCTTTGCATCTAGGTTCCTGTGTTTTTCTCTTCTTACAAAAGAGTCAAAACCACATGGTGTAGACTCACGGATTTGTTGTTGTTGTTGTTGTTGTTGTTGTTGTTGTTTTCCCTCTTTTGCCCCATGCTGGAAAATATTCGGGGATGATGGAAAAAACGCACAAACATCTCGACGGTTGGAAGGGCTTGCCCTAGCGCTCACAAAAAGACCAAAGTTGAGTTAGTCATTCGAAGTAGTTCACGGACACTTTTTTGATTCCTGGTGTCCTCGCCCAAGGTTAATAAACCCCGAGTTTCCAGGGCCCCTCAAGTGTAATAGTAGAAAATCACGCAGACCCTCATACCAACGGTATCTGGTTCCTCTGCCTGGGGGTGGGGGGAGGGGCGCGAGCACAGGTGGCTTCTGCAGCTGTCACCGAGAAGCTGCCCACCACCATGATACAGGGCACGGGGAGGGGGTCCGCAGACCCTAAAATGGGCTGGTGTCGCACAACAAAACCGAGATGAGCGCGGCAGTAAGAGGAGGGGCTTCTCCTCTGAGGAAGGAGCTGCCTTGGGCATGAGCCGCCAAAAACCTAATTCTCCATAGAAAACACACACTTCCCTTCCCATCTCTGGGTGGCTCAGCCCACAGATGGGCATAAATGGGAGGCTTCCACATTCGTTTTCTTTTGGGCCACCTTATTTAGAAAGGCAGATCGTGTCTGTCCACCGGGGTGTTGACGAATCTAGGGTTCAAGTCCCTGATTTATGATTCAAAATCTGTCCCAGCCCTCCACATACCCAGGTGTTCTGGAAGGTCCAGAGTGCATAACGTCCCCCCGCCCCTCCGACCCCTCCAATAGGCGTTCTGTTAACATCTAAGCAAATCATTACTGTGAGGAACAACATACGGGATAGTCCCTGTAGTTTCCCGTGCACAGAAAAAACAGTCTCATCCACACCAAGAGAGTTGCATGTCTCAAGCCACTTTTTGTAAAAGTCCACCACCAATGGTCAGAAAATGAATCCTCCTCAAATGAATAGATTAGCTTAAATTACCATGCCATTTTACATTCTCTCCACTGATAGGTGAATAATAAAACTATAAGGTAAATGTAGCTTGAACTGAATAATGGGCATAAATAAAAATATTGTGACATTAAAAACTCAGTATAAATTGAACTACAACATACTCGAAAGCTCCTGCAATCATAACGTGCACACTGAAATCCATTAACCTAATACCTAGCCTGCTGTTCAAAAGAAGAAGTCTACCACGTAAACAGATACATATCTGAACACTTCTCCTAAATTACTGTACAATCCGACTGCAAAGTCACACACTTACAAAGTCTATCATCTGCTTTTGGTTGCTCTCTAACCAACACGCAAGTCGTACCAGGCTACAATGTGGCAGCATAATATAAACACAGAACCAGCAAATGGTACAAAAGTAGCAGCAAATGTCAAAGACAAACCAGGGTCATCCCCGCGAGAAGAGAGATATTTACATAAGCATTCAGAAAAGACAATGGAGCCCCAAATTCCCTTTAGCTGCACACCTAATCAACCTCTCTGCTCCTCACCTGATCATTTTTATATAAAAGCAATTCCCACAATGATGCACGCAAAGACCTTAGTTGCCATAAACTCAGCAGCAGTTTAAAGATTCTGTTGCACATTCGATTTGCTTTGAGACTCAGCTATTTTTCAAGCAAAGCTTTCAGTCCTTACCCAGCACTACCCCCCCCCTCCAAAAAATTAGCTTCACTGACAATACCCTTCTTAAATCTGTCATCTGCCAAGGCCGTTTTCTTACCTTTGTAACTCACTCACATTTGTTTCATTTGATGATTCTTACCCAAGCAAGGACAATTGTTTGACTGAAATCTTGCAACTTTCAACTTTGCCCAGATTTTGCTGTCGTGAGGAAGGGGAACGTCGAAACCCCGGCACA
Organism: Herpailurus yagouaroundi; assembly: GCF_014898765.1. Taxonomy (NCBI): domain Eukaryota; kingdom Metazoa; phylum Chordata; class Mammalia; order Carnivora; family Felidae; genus Herpailurus; species Herpailurus yagouaroundi. Next base: position 62,252,475 of record NW_024412396.1, read on the forward strand.
TTGCTCAGCTGAGCTAATATACATCTGAATCAGAGCTATATTTTAAATTCTTTTACACTTACTTAATATAGTGCGTGCTGCCTGTCCACTGATGCGATATCAGAAACCTGCAAGCTACTATTTCTGCAACTGTGTCACTGTAGATAGTCTGAAACATGTACGTAGCTGTTGCCATGGAAACAAACACAGCTAGGGTAGAGTGCCACGCTGTGTTAATTCCTTCACCCATGAACCCCAGGGGAATGCTAACATTCATCTTCTTTCTCCTTTAGTCTCACACTGCTTTAATATTTTTTAGCATTATCAAATGATGTACTAAATACATATGGTACACCTGAAAATACGGACAGCTGAAATGAGCTGTGTGCCAACCTAGCCTATTGGGTGCTGCTTAAGGTGCTACAGCAAACGCAATGGATCCTCTCACTAACTTCTCCGGGGAGAAATAGACAACTTTGTTTCTTTCTTTTAAAACAGTGTGGGTGGGACAAAAAGGTGACCATCCCGTCTCCCCAAAGAAGAAGTTATTGTGCGATGGCACCAGAATAAAGACGCCATCAGAAATGTGCCTCAGCAGTTCTATGAAAGGCAGTGGAGGTCTTGCAAAGTTTCTGAAGTGGGTCCAAGCTAAGAGCTCTTCTTCCTTCTAACGAGAGCTGCTTAGCAGGCTGTAAATCCAATAGCTTTAATTAGGCAAAAGCATAAACCCTCAACAAGGGCTTCATCTGTCCCTGCTTGGTCTTTGTTCCCAAGCCCATGGAAGAAGGTATTAGAATGAGTGAATAACTAACAAGATGGAAATCTGCCATCGTTCAGGAGCAATGTGATTTTCCCGGAATCTGAACATTCTCGGTTTTGCTTCGAGTTCAAATCAGTGTCCTCATCAATTGTTTGGACCAGTGGCGAAAAGTCAAATATTCTTTTATTGCACCTACAAGGCAAAATGTACAGATATTGGCACATCGGGCCACCTTCCCATTATTCAAACCAGGACGCCGCTTTGAACGTTGGGGTTACTTATGGCAGTAGACAAAAAGTAAGCTGTTCGAAATCTTAATTACATCCTATCCCTTGGGCTAGTTAATAATATTCAATCTAGATGAAAATGGCCACACTTTAGATTTGCATGCTGATGTGCCTCACTTGAATACAATTTTCGCTCTAAACAATCAATTGTAGGCTTTAAAAGTGCAGATCCGTGACTCTGAGCTGGCCTCTTTTAAAGAAACCACTACCACTAAAGAAACCAAATAACCACTTTATTTGTGGGCATTATGGCAAAATCATCCTACAGAAGACAAGGAAAATGTTCCTATCATTTTCCCAAATTGAATCATTCGTGGCTTCATACTATGATAAGAATAATCAACTCATCCCGAAGATAAAGCAGAACAGAAAACAGATACAGACACCTTAGTGGTGAGAGAGATGTCACTTCTTAAAAGCATCTCAAGATGATGTTAGCGTCAGTACAAAGCCTGGCCTTTGAGTATTAGCAAGGCCGGTAGAGATTACCTTTTAACTAATCACGACCAGTACTTAACAAACTTAGCGAAGAGTCACCGCAATAAAAACAGTTGTTTCATGGGGCGCCTGGGTGGCTCAGTCAGTTAGGCATCCGAGTTCAGCTCGGGTCATGATCTCGCAGTCCATGAGTTGGAGCCCCGCGTCGGGCTCTAGGCTGACAGCTCGGAGCCTGGAGCCTGCTTCGGGTTCTGTGTCTCCCTCTCTCTCTGCCCCTCCCCTGCTCACTCTCTGTCTCTCAAAAATGAATGAATGTTTAAAATATATATACATTTAAAAAACACAGCTGTTCCTTACGTTTACTTTGCACTTCTAAGTACATCTGTTGGGCTTTACCAAGCATTTTCACGTAGGTCATCCCATTTGACTATGACGGGATTATACTTTCAATGAGTTGGGCAACTGTCACCATTCCCGCCCCTCATCAGAGAGAACTGAGGTTCCCAAAGTCAGTGACTGGCCCAGGGTCACACATTGAGTGGTAGAATCTTATCGTCTATTACCTGATCTGATAACGGTCTTTCCATGTGCCTCTGGGTGTGCTCACAAATGCAGTTGGTTGTAAAGGACTTAAAATAACTCAGTAACAATACTTATAAAGAAGGAGGTCTTTAAAACACACAAACAAACAACTGGTTCTGTTTCTCTGGACTACGACACGACCCCAAGGAAGTAATAAGCCATTCCAGACTTACAGACACAGATAAACGAAAGTGGGTTTCATCGTGATTTGTGCCATTCACAACCCCCTGCCCACATTACCCTGGATATCAAGAATTAACTGCATTTGACCACACTACAAATTTGGAGAAAGAGCACTGACTTCCTAGAAATGAATTTTTCCAGACCACTGACTTGTTCTAGTTTGGCCGGGGGTTGGGGGGTGTTCATGAAGAGCACAAGGTATCCTATGGGTAGTGTTCTGGAAGCCTGGGGATGCTCCAATTCAAGAGTATGGTTTGGTTCCTCTTTTTTTTTTTAATGTTTTATTTATTTTTGAGACAGAGAGAGACACAGCGTGAGCAGGGAAGGGGCAGAGAGAGAGGGAGACACAGAATCCGAAGAAGGCTCCAGGCTCTGAGCCATCAGCCCAGAGCCCAACGCGGGGCTCGAACTCACAAACCGTGGGATCATGACCTGAGCTGAAGACAGGCACTTAACCGACTGAGCCACCCAGGCGCCCCTTGATGAAAACACTTCTAAATTGGAGTGTATAGGAAAACTGAGTGGGGCATGTACATAGCATGTAATTTAGCTTGTTATAAATATTTTTCATGACATGCCCGGCATCACGCACATTATGATACAGAGGTGCTCTCAGAAGCCGTAGGAGCATGGGCAGGCGGGGGAGGAGGTCACCCACACAGGAAAAGGCCCCACACTACTGTGATTTGCTAATCCCTATATTTACATTTTAATTCTCTTTGGCCTCTGCTGGCCCTCCTGGCTGTCAGGGCATCAGCTGGCCTCCTCACCACGCAAAGTGGCCTGGCTCGTACTATTCCCTCCCTGTTTGATTCACATCTAATATGCCAGGGGCTGGGAAACCAAATAAGAGAGTTGATTAGAATTTTGTCTGAAATAAGATGAATACAGGCCTGCGAGAGTGTCCCTGGGCACAAAAGTGTCAACTTTTGGATGCCACGGACTCCAGGTCAATTAGCCTAAAGCCAGTCACCTAATGAGCAATTTGCTTATAATCTGAACCCTTTCCGAGTGCTTTTACACGGGAATGTCCTTTACTTCTTCGGCCATGTCTTTGGCCGATGATGAGGTTTATAAACTGAGCCTTCTCAGGGCACACCAAGCTTGTTTTTAAATTTAGTTTATGGGCAATTTTAATCTTTAAATTAAATAATGTTTTGAGATACTAGCAATGAGTGCAAAAACGCTCAAAACGGAATTGAATTTCTGGTGAACTGATTATTAGGCAAATTAAGACCAGGAGAACTGGTCTTAAGGAAATTTTTACTTCTAATTTTAGGTTTTTTTTTTGTTTTTTTTTTTTTAAGAATGCAAAAACCGGGGCGCCTGGGTGGCGCAGTCGGTTAAGCGTCCGACTTCAGCTCAGGTCACGATCTCGCGGTCCGGGAGTTCGAGCCCCGCGTCGGGCTCTGGGCGGATGGCTCGGAGCCTGAAGCCTGTTTCCGATTCTGTGTCTCCCTCTCTCTCTGCCCCTCGCCCGTTCATGCTCTGTCTCTCTCTGTCCCAAAAATAAATAAATGTTGAAAAAAAAAAATTTAAAAAAAAAAAAAAAAAAAAAAGAATGCAAACACCGTCCAAGGAAATGTGCAGTTCGATCAGGCAGAACGCACAAACTGACTTTCACGTGCTACCTAAGTCTTTTCCCCTCATTGCACGGGACTCCGCACGGCCGAGTTTCCAGCCTCCGTGGAAGTAAGGGATTTTGTGTCCTTTGGCTTTGCTTCTGCCACCATGAATTTAACCTGTAGGCTGAGTCTCACTCAGAGCAGGGGTCACCTTCCCACTCATCCGGGGGACTCCGATGTGTGTCTGAAAGTTGTAGCACAATGGCACAACACCATGATCTTTTGCATCAAATCCACGCACGGACCAAAGAAGCCTGAGAATCACTCAGCTGATAACCCAATTCTTAAAAAAAAAAAAAAAAAAAAAATTATATTTATTTATTTTTGAGAGGGCGGGGAGGAGCGGAGAGAGAAGGAGAATCCGAAGCAGGCTCCAGGCCCTGAGCTGTCAGTACAGAGCCCGACGTGGGGCTCGAACTGATGAACCATGAGATCATGGCCTGAGCCAAAGTCGGTCGCTTAACTGACTGAGCCGCCCAGGTGCCTCTGATAACCCAATACTTAATGCCAGGGGGCAAAAGGCCCAAGGTCAAGGTGTATCCAGTGTGACTGGCACGGGCAGCACGACTGCCATTCAAAAGGAGAGGCCAGGTGCCTTGCAACACTCTGTTCCGAGGGCCCTTTGAGAGGGAATCCAAAGACGAGGCTTGCCTTAGAGGCCAGAATTCACATTGACCTGAGAGATCAGGGACAAGCTGGTGGATGTGCTCCCATCAGGCATGATCAGGGCTGCAGAGTGGCACAGGACAGAAGTGGTCCCTGTGCCCCCCTAATATCCACGGCTCTGACACAGACACTGCCCCTCTGGGGAGAACCCCCAAGCCACTTAACCACTCTGCAGAAAGCAAGACTTCCCAACCACGAGGCAGCCTGGCACGGGGCTTCAAGAATGCCAACCAGATAGTAAGGGTCAGCTTCTTCCTCGACCAGCCATTCTGCCATTCGTCGTGCGGGTGGTGGGGAGTGGTGGGGGCCAGCTCCTGGAGAAACTGACCAGGAAGGCCTCACTTTTATGACGCTCCCATGGATGCTCAACGTTTGGGAAGGAAATCCTTCTGGGAACGGAAACGTCTCCTTTTCATTCTGAAGCTACCTTTGTGACATTTGCTTTCAAGGTCTCCAGTTGGGGACAGAGTAGCTAGATGTCCCCAACCGTGTACGAACTTGCTCTGTCTCTACTTGGAAGATAATCAATGAACTCAACAGATGTGCCCTCTACAGGGTTATGTCCACTCCGGGACTGGACACAATACCTAGCTAGCCACTGGGGAAGCTACAAAATACACTGTTTTCCTTTTCTAAGCTGAGGAGGCAATGAATTACATACATGTGGTTTATCCTAATCCTCCCTACTTAAGAAAAATGAAGTTTTTAATACCATAGGTCACTAGTAACGTACATAATCAGAATATAAACCACTTTTATACTGGAACATTTCGGGGTCTGTTTTAATGGGGATCAAATAAGACCATCGACTTACCTAAAAAGATGTTTGCTTATTTCCCAGCCCGAGTCAGTAAACAATCTGATGGGGGCAGGGAGGGTGGGAGGCGGTGAGGCAGCAGGCACCGCGGAGGCAGGGACCCAGGATTCTTCCACCGTGTAGCTCTGTTGTTTCCCACCTTTGTATGGCAGCTCACTACCACCTCGTCCTGTCTCAGTCAGAAGCAGGAGGAAGGAAAACACGGAGGGCTTGATCCTTTGTTTTAAAGGCAAAACCCACGGGCGCCTGGGTGGCACAGTGAGTTAAGCGTCCCAACTCTTGATCTCGGCTCGGGTCATGAGCTTACCACTTGTGAGTTCGAGCCCCACATCAGGCTGTGCACTGACAGCACAGAACTCGCTTGGGATTCTGTCTCTCACTCACTCTCTGCCCCTCCCCTGCTCGTGCTCGCATGCGTGTACTCTCTCAAGATAAACAAGCATTTAAGAATAACATAAAATAAAATAAGATAGAATAGAATAGAATAGAATAGAATAAAAAATAAAATAAAACAAAATAAAATAAAATAAAATAAAATAAAATAAAATAAAATAAAATAAAATAAAATAAAATAATAAAATAAAATATAAGATAAAATAAAGGCAAAACCCAGATGTCGTACTGGTAGCTACTGGTTTATCTGATCATCAGCCAGAACTTAGGCACTTGGCCATGGCCGACAGACAGTGTTCAGCTAAGGCTCCGGGGTTCTCCTACTGAAAGGCAATGGCTACTAGTAGATAAGTAGCAGTGTTTTAAAAATGCTAAATGCATTTGTGGATACAAAGATTTATAGTAAAAGTTGACGAACACGCGTGGGAATGATAAGCACCAAATGGAGATAGGGATTATGTGGGTCACGAGGGAGAGGGGAGGCCTGAGATTGGAGCATACGGTATGCAGGGACCCTGCAACTGTACCACCAACGTTTTATTTTTTAAATATTTGAAGCAAATGGGGCAGAATGTTCAGATCAGCCAAAGCTGCATAATGGACACATGGGTGCTTTTGATGTTTATATGTTAGAAATAAATCTAAATCAAAAGCTGCAAAACTATTAAATTTCGCATGATCTCTACAGCCCAACGGCAACTCAATTCACAATTAAATTATATTTCGCCAACTCTAAAATGCACATTTTTCTACATTTGAACTCTCTGAAATGAATGCATCGAATTCTACCGGGCAGCATTTTGTCTTAGGGGTACTTAAAATAATGTTTTCTTTTACAGTAAATGTTAGATGTGAAGATATGGAAGGCATAAATCACACTTCGTGGTGCATTTTAGTACGTTCGACGGTGGGGGTGGGGGAGGTTGCCACAAGAGGGCATCTCAAAGCTTACGAAGCTCTCAGAGCCCCGTACCTGGGTTCTCTCTGTCTGGCGGTTTTCTGACTTCCAAGCCAACATTCCTCCCAGTGCGAGTGCCTCTGATTGAGGTCATGCAAAACACACACATATGCAGACTAATCTTCTCTGCAACTGAGGAAAATGGAGCAGATAAAAGCCCTCCTTTATTAGTTCTAAAGTACTTGAGAGTCTTTTACCTGGGAAGTGACAAAAACATAAACGGCACCTGCAAATGAAATCCAACTCCAAATAGGAAGAAAACAGCGTCAGATAATTACTGAATCAAAAGTTTGGACAGGCTGAGCAGACACAGCTGCCTGAGATCAACGAAGGGTGCTCGATCCACCCAAATCTAGGTCCACGCGCCTGGCCGGCAGAGGTGATGGGAAAGAACACCATGGTCCATCCTCCTTTGATGTCTGTTACATGCTATTGTGGGGCTGCCTCATAGGAAATTAGCTAAGAATACATCGGCAATATTGTTCCCTCAATATTAGCAAGATGCAAATGAAACAAAATGGGGGAAAAAAACAATCCATACAGCTGGTTTATCAGAATGCAGAAAAATAAATCACCATTTCTATTTAAAAAAAAAAAAAACATTTATGAAAGTTTTCTTCGTTTCTCACATTCAGTTAGTATACAGTTGGCATTTTCAAAATTCAAACCTGATGTGGATTTGGAATTCAATGAAGCACATTGGAAGACATCTGAGCGAAAAAATACAAGTTCTAGCCATATGCTACTCGTGCATGAATTTGAATATTTGAAAGGTAATCTAGAAATGCGAATGTTTCCAATTCTCCTTACCAACAACAGTAATTCATAGCAACCACACGTTTTATAGATTGAGCCACTTCACCATCTGAGAGACAACAGTAGGACAGACGGAGTCAGGGGCTGGGCTTCTGCCCCAGCCTGGCTAGTTATGAGTGTGCGATTTTCACAAGGTCACCACCGCTCTGAAGGTCGGCTTGGTCACTGCTCGGGGTGCCTCACTGGGCACGTTAACACATTAAGGAGTTTGGAAAGTTTTCAAGTTTGGTTACCTAATGGATGAAAAACCAGATGACCACTCATAATGGCTGCTTCCCAAAGACAAACCCGACACCATGAAACAAGCTCTAATATCAAGCCCACTGGATTTTCTCCTTACTCCGTGCTATTTATCTACATGGTCAGAAAGGAAATGACCCAGGGATTCAACCAGTAGCAGGGACTCTTCTCCTGGGTCTGGCAGGAGAAGCCCTTGACTTGCGCCCTTGACCAGGACAACGGGAGCTCCTAGCCCCAGTTGGGAAGGTTCCCTGACAGTGCCCAGCTAGCCTTGTCCTCTTGTCCCTGGGCCAAGCCTCTAACTGGGTCACTCAGCCAACGAGTATACCAGCCAAGTGGTCATGTGGATTGCTAATCCACTCACGTGCACTTGGGAGACACAAACCCACAGAAGACCCAATCTACGGCGTTATGCTCCCTCACTTTCCAAGCCACATGTCAAGAATCCATCCCATGTGTTCGTAGGATGGCTACAATGCCGTGGAGTGGTCCAAGCACTCAGCACTGTGATTCATATGTACCTGGAGATGGGAGGTAGACGGCAAGACTTGTGACAGAAATAAGCCATCTTTTACCAACTTGTTGAGAAGTCGGGAGAACAAAAACGATAGCATCCTTCTGGATCTGTCCTGGCAATAATTCACAACGGCCTCATCCTTCAATCTGCTCCTAAAGTTTATGAAGACGGGTGCTCTTCCACGGGGCATTAGAGAGAGAGTCAAAGAGCCACAGTTTGGTGTGAGGACAGTGTTGGAGTGTCCATGACCACTTGGTCTAGCTGCCCGTGTCTCCACGCTGCTCCCCACTTCCCACCCCAATTCGAAGCCCCAGGTCTGGGGGAAATCTCTGCAGAGTGGCTTTGTATTGTTTGGGAGAGATGCTCTTCTTGGTATAAACTTTTTGTAAGGCGATGTAATCGTGGCTGGTAGGACAGATAGTTACCACTTCCCCAGTCCCAGTGAGCCCAACTAGAGATCTGGCACCCTGAGCCCTTGGATCCAATCCACACTTAACCCAGGAGCTTCCAAACAATACACGAACTTCTCGCGAAGCACTTTCTTCCTCGACAGGCCTTCACGTATCCTGGAAAGCAAAGATGATCTCCGCCCCGGACAGTGACATAGAACCAAAGCCAGAAGAGTGAAGGTCCGGAAAACACGCACGATCTGGGACTTAGCTCCCTCTGCAGTTTCTTCCAGGCTGGGCTGTGATGGTCTGATTTTCTCTCTGCAGTCTAAACTTCATCAGAGAGCCAGTGTGACCAAGGGTGCTTCGGTGGTTGCTATGAATGTGGTTTTGTTTGCTTGCTTGTTTTAATCTGGAGGTTGCCTAAGATTATTTAGCTAATAAAACAGTGTCCCTGAACCCACTTGCTTTAGGCAGCATGGACAGCGGCTGATTAAGTCGTCAGTCAAGGGAGCCCAGAAGGCCATCTAACAGCACAATGGCAAAGATCTGAAAACACCTAACCCCAGCAAGCACGGGGCTGATCTGGAATTCCAAGGTGGTAAGGTAAGACGCAGGGCCACTGGAGCGATCGGGTTCCCCCACCAATGGAAAATGGCAGTGACAAATGAAGCCTGCTTTCTACTACTGCCCTAAGCAGGCCAGAAAACACTTGAGAAACCTGAGAATCTGACCACATCCAGAAACCAATGTTCAATACTAACCCCCCAGTTGAGCAAGCGCTTGGGTGAAAAGGTCTCTCTATTTGGTTGTGAGCCATACATCAGCTTGCCTTAACTTTATTGTAAGGAGAAATCCAAAACCTATTCTGAAAGAGATCAACCCTAACTTTATTTAGGTCGCACCACTGACATACACAAATAATGGGAAGTGTGTGACTAATTCCGAAACAGCCAAGAAAGGTCAATGTCTAGTTTGTTTGTTAACCCACGCTAATCCGTGAGGAACATTAATGGGCATTTGCCATTATCTGCCCATCAATGCTGCAGTCATTAAATGAACAGAAGTAGAGAGGATTTCACACTCATTAAAATTAAAAAAAAAAAAAAGTATGCTAGTACCTAGTGACTTGGGCCCGGAAATCACACATTTACGAACAGCTCTCAAAAGCATTTATATAATGAAGCTTCAGTAACCTGGCTGTGAAGTAGAAATGATTATAACCCCATTTTATCAATAAGCAGCCTGATATCCAGGCACGTGAAGCGATTTGCCCGAAGTTCCTCAGAAGTTAATAATAGCCGAGCCAAAATTAGATTGCTGAGACGTGAGACTCGGTCCCCAGGCCCCGGGAGCCGGGTGGTGTCTCTCAGGAGGGCAGGCCCAGGAATGTTGCCAGATCCTAGCACGGACCGGCCAGCTCCATGCAAAACCAACGCTGCTCTGGAGAAGCGACACCTCCACGTACCCTCAAAGGCAACCAGCCTTCCTGCACCTGGAACCACTGGACCGAGAAGGGATCTGGCTAAACATGATGGGAATTTGGTCTGCAGATTAGCCAGCATGCCCAGGATTCTGCTCGAAGCACGCGCCCTCCCGAAGTGGGCGAGGGGTGGTAGGCTTTGGACATGTGTAGCCCCCCCGTTGAAAGGAAAGAGCATCTCTGCCGAAGGAAGGCATTCTAGAAATTCCACAACACCCAGACTACCAGCATCCTGACGCACCTCCCGCCCCCCTCAACCCCAGAGTGTGGTCCGATGAATAAGGGGGATGGGTGCTAAGAGGGGCACACGCCTGGACAAGCACCTGGAAAAGCAGGAGTGGGGCTGGAGCAGGGAATGTCAGTGTCACGCCTGACTCCTCTTTCCGCAGAGGGAGAAGCTCAGGCCGACGGGCAGTGACGCGCCCGCCCCAGGTTGCCCGGATCCTCAGTGGACATGCTTCACTCAGACTCCCTGGCTGCTGATGCCCAAAGCCACAGACAACTCTAGACTCTAGACAACTCTAGACTCGAATGTGTCCACGGATCACTCGCAGGCCCCATCAGAAGCAGGGGCTGACTCAGTAGGTCTGGGGTGGAACCCGAGACTCTACATTTCCCACCAACGCTCAGGGGACACCCACGCTGCCGGCCTGTGGACCACATGTTGAGTAGCAGGACCCAGAACAGCACACATTCTGTGGCCTTATGACTTCAGGCCTCTCCCCAGCTCCAAATGATAGGCTCCGCACATGGCAAAAAAAAAAATCAAGTGATCACTATCTATTGGGCTTTTTAAGGTATATGTCATATCACGTCCCTTGACGTGATATGACATCCTCGACATTCCTACTAGCCTTTATGTCATCTGACATCCACTCCCACTGCCAACAATGACTCTGAGCTTCTCTGCTACTTCTCTCTCCCTTCCCTCACTCTGTTCCACCCACCCAGGCCTCCCTGGCTATTCATGGACCAGGCCAGGCCCCCTTCAGGACCTCACAGTTGCTGCACCTTCCACCTGAGGAACTTGTCCCCTACGGATATACTTGCCATTATCCTTCAGCCCCTTGGGAGGGAAGCCTGTCCTGGCCAACTGGTTTAAAACTTTATTTAATGTTTATTTACTTTTGAGAAAGAGAGAGAGAGAGACAGCGCAAGCAGGGGAGGGACAGAGAGAGGGAGACACAGAATCCGAAGCAGGCTCCAGGCTCCGAGCTGTCAGCACAGAGCCCGATGTGGGGCTCGAACCCACAGACGGTGAGATCACGGCCTGAGCTGAAGTCGGACGCTTCACTGACTGAGCCCCCCAGGCGCCCCCTGGCCATCTGGTTTAAAGTCACAGCCCCCGACCCCGCTTCATCCTTCTCTAGAGCACTCACTACTCTGCAGAGTATATGTATCATTTATTTTGTTCATTGTCCTTTATCCCCTAGCATGTCAGCCCCAAGAAGGCGAGGTTTTGTCTGTTTTACTCATTGCCATATCTATTCCAGTGTATGGCACATAATAGGCCCTTAAATATTTGTGGAATGAAGACAAAATTTAAATTTTAATACAAATGTTAAAGCACCAGCCACCATCCTTACGGACCTCAGGGATCACCTGCTTACATCTAATATGGTAGTTTCCAATCTGAAAAAACTACTTCAATATTTCAGAAAGATCCATTGTTAGACTGTAGGAGATATTTTTATCTTGTCAAGCAAGTACGGGCTTTGTGGAGGAAGGCGGCCCCCACGCCCTCCAGCTCTCATTCACCATTCAGCCCGGATTCCTCCTCCTTCCCCCTCATGGGACCCACTCAGACAAGAGGCAGATCAAAATTGACAAGCAGACCTCCCCATGAGAGGGGCTTCCCACGCAAACAGGGAGGATTTGAGAGGCGCTAGAAAGCAGGATCGGGGTTCCGCCTGGTGTGCGAGAGAGCCCGGAGGCTCGGAAAGTTAAGCGACCGGTGCAGGGTCTCACTGCCATTTGGTGGTAGGGCTGGGACCAGAACCCAGGACGCCTAACTCTCAATCCTGTGCCCTCTGCTCCTCTTTAGAAACGGAATCTGGGATCTGGTCTGAGAACGGCTTCAGTTCCAAGACCCAGGACAGGGATCCCGGGGAAGTCTTGTGACATCCACAGAACCAGTGTTAGTCAGATCTTGCCAGGGGCCAGGCCTGCATGTCCCCTGAAGGCTATCATCACGCAGGGAGGGCCGTGTGTCCAGGGTAAGCCCAGGACCCACGCTGCCCGGCACCTCACCAGCACGCACCTCCAATCATGGAGGAGCCCCGTGTGGGGGCGTAGGCAGCTCCCCCTAAACATCCAGAGGATCCACGGTCATCATCATGGTCACATTCAGAATGACAAGACATTTTTGGAGCTTGGAGGCTGTGACTTTGAAGTCGTAGATTGAAATAGTGACCAAGTTCAATACCTCCTGCTTTTTCCCAAAGCCTGTCCCACTCCCGTTCTATTCCGAATGCACATACCGGGCCAGAGCAGGCCTGGGTATTCCTTGACTCACATTCAGATCATCTCAGAGGCTGGGGGTTCTCGGAAGACCTGCTCCGTTTCTAATTCACATTATAACTCACATTATCTCACAGTCCTGTTTGCCCTGAGGCCTAGAGGTTACCCCCTAAAGGCGTTGGACCTAAACTAGCCCAGGTTTAAGGAGGTTTTGCAGTCCTAACGGTGCAGACTCTCTAGAGACAGTAAGGATAGTCCACTGCTTTCTCAGAATGGCAAACCCCTGTTCTCTGCCATCTGCCTCCAGCGGAGAGCTGGCTCTTATGCCTGCATCCCTCCAGAGCAGGGCAGGAAACCATATTGAGGGTGGGTAGTATGATCAGCTGCTCAGAACTCTAGCAGAGGAAAGACTTCCTCTACCCTCTTAGGTTCTGTACCTGGGGCCTGTACATTAACCTGACAAGAGACAGACTAACAGGGAGAAAAGCACACAAATTTTCTGTGACAGTAATATTTTTATGTGGCACAGGGGGCTTCACAGAAAGAAGTGACAGCCCCAAGTGTTTGGATCCAGGCGTTCAGATACCATTTTAACACAGAGGGATACGTTGCGGAGACGTGACAAAGCAAAAGAGTAAGGGATTTGTGGGCAGTGACTAGGAGATATGTGGGGGAACTAATGTGGGAGAGAAGTGAGGTTTCTCTGTACAGGCTCATCTGAGCGTCGGCTCCCCATCTCCAGTGATAACTATGTTCTCCTCTTCCTGGTACAGGGAGGCCACCTTTCTCACCGGAAATGTATGCCCTTCTTTTAGGTAGAGACAGGGAGGGCAGAGAGCCCTTCCTGTCTCAGCTGTTTCTCAAGTGCCTTCAGCTCAAAATAACCAATATGCCAAAGTGGTAGGGTTGGGGACAGCATGTTCTGATCCCCTTCAGGGCTGTGAAGCAAGGGCTGTTGGGTGTCTTGGGGACAGACTTGCACATGTCAGAAGTAGTAGGAGTGAAATATCAGAAAGAAACTAAGCAGTTACAGTAGGGTTCCCTGAACCCTACTTCCCAGATGCAGCTTCTACGCAGTCTAATGCTACCATTTTGAGTTTGCGGGGTTTTTTAATTTTACATATATACATATATATATTTGAGAGAGACAGCATGTGTGCCTGTGCACATGTGTGCAAGCAGGAGAGGGCCAGAGGGGGCGGGAGAGAATCCCAAGCAGGCTCCATGCTCGGTGTGGAACCTGATGGGGGCTTGATCTCATAACCTGTGAGATCACGACCTGAGCCCAAATCAAGAGTTGGCTGCTTGACTGAACCACCCAGGAGCCCCTGTTTATTTATTTCAAACCATATCCACTGTTCCCCAACTATAACTATCTCCTACTCTGTCTTTCCCCCTTCTCTCTCATTCCCTCTCATACACACACACACACACACACACACACACACACACACACACACACCATCCCCTCCACTTAGGGAAGAGTTGGTAGCATTTCCAGATGAACCAGGAGGGAGGGGACATCGCTTTATCTTTGTTCCCTCCAGCTATTGTGGAAGGGTCACTGGAGAACCAGGTGATGATGCTGACAATGGAAGACACGATAATAACCAGCCAAGCCAGAACGGAGAAGATGCTAGAAAAAGAGAAAACCCATGAGTGAGGGAAGAAGAGGGTGAAGCATGGAGAGAAGCTGTCCTAACAGCCGGGTAACCAAGCACTCCACTCCCACCCCACGGGGCTAGAGCCTCGGGGACAATGGAGCCGGACATTCTGCACCTCGCTGTGCTTTTCTGCTGCAGGTCTCAAAGGGAGCTGGCTATTGTAAATGGATTTGCCCTTGGCCTCTGCATCAATCAGGCTTGAGTCCTTAACATCTGCCAGTGGAAGCTTATGGCTGTCCTCACCTCCTCCCTGGGGAGAACCTCTGTGTAAATCACATGCCCGGACAACGGCAATGTTACCTCAATTAAGTGCAATTAAACAGCCAAACAACGTTCCTTACCGCACAATCTTGGAGCTGGCCCCTCAAACCTTGGGCATGGATATCATCTGCTGTGACCAGACTTTACTGATAGGGAAACTGAGGCCCAAAGGGGTTGGTCAAGGTCACGTAAGCTGCTGGGAACAGAGCTTGCGCTGGTTGTCGGGACAGCCCTCTTTCCACTACTCACACTGCCTAGAACAACTACATTTAATTTTAGTTCATCACACATTCAGCTTGCGCTTTCGAGGAATTTTATAGTCCTCACTCCATCTGTGCATTTTGCCATTCTTGTAGCTTTCCCTTTATTCGGTGCTTCCCGTGGATCTATCTGTTGCGCTCTCCGTAAAAGAAGAGAGAGGTCCACGAGTTAAATTGATCGTCATCTGGCTGTCGTTTCGACAGTGTAGAGAGGCCAAAACATTCACAGCTGAGCGTACTCCATGTTACTCTGAAAAGCCAGTTCCAGATCGACGATCCACTTGGGGTAAGGGCAGAAAAAGATTTCTTCCAAGCTTTACCGCCACTAAGAATAAGGCCACCAATGTCAACTTACGGCACACGCTGTCACTTACAGAGGTACTGGGTTTTCCTTTTCAGAAAGGCTTCAAGTACAGGGAAGCCTATTTAGGTTGAAACCAACCAGTCGGAACGTGGTGACATGTGTATAACTGTTCAAACAACACACGTAATGAAAAGTTAAAGGTTCGGTTCTGAGGCTGCCCAGTCATGAACGCCCAGGGTGTCAAAGTGGAACAGGAACCATCCCTGCGGCCCTTGGTGCCTGAGGAGCACTTAAGGGGCCATAACTGTGACAGCGTGGCTGCCCCTGGGACCCGGGAGCAGATATGGGCATCTCTGTCACGTCATCGGTCAGAAGCCACCCCTCCCTGGAAATGGCTGCAGGGTTCTCAAAATGCCACTGGGCGTGAACGAATAAAAGAGCATCCCAATTGTCCAAATTAAGCACCCAACAGGTACAGATTAATAGTTGATTTCATCCACAAGTTGTGCGTCTCGGGGAAGGAGAGTACACAGCATTATTGTTTGTGGAACACCTAACACAGAAGGGCATTTTATTTGTGTGCAGATACTGTGCGTACAGAGATGGCTATCTGTGCAGATAAATGCTTCAGGGGCTTTGAGCTTTAGGATGATGGAATCTGGCTACAGTTTCTTCTCTCTCTACTCTCTGTGTTGCTTTAATCTTTTATACCCTTACAGAGGCCAGATGGAAATGGATGCTTCCGCTCTCCTAAGGTGTAGAAGTAAATAAGCAAATGAAATCTCAAGGATGAACACATGTTTAGTATTCTACATGCAGTAACTTGTCTTCCTGCTGTGACATACGTCCTGGCTCCTATGACGACAAGGCCACTGAGGACTCAGGAACGTAGAACGGTATTTCGTGACCTCTTACCGTACGCAAAGCTCTGTGCTAGGCACCAAGGATCAGGCTTCCGGTAGCTTTGTGAGGCAGACAACCTGCAGAAAAGACACTCTGTCCGGCCCTCCTAGTCTCGGCCCCGAACTGTTTGCCTCGGCCCGTCCACAGACCCTGATCAGCTGTCTGTCCTCCACACTCTCTCTGGCACTGACTTTATCATTTCACCTCCCGACTGCGCTGGCTCTCGAGGATGAGGCACACTGGGCCACCACCAAGGCCTTCCTGAAACAGGACAGGAGTTCCAGACCCCACGCTTCCTGTTCACGTGAGGACCAGGTCCTCCCCCGAGCAGGCACCCAACCAAATAGGTTAGGGTTCTCCACTCCCGGGGCAGGGCACAACTCTAACAAGGTGAAAGATTAAAGAGATGCATGTCATTTTCACGCCTTTGCAGAGCGTGTGATCTCAGCAGGAGGGCAGACGCAACCATGTAAGTTGGCATGTTATCAAAGGAGTGATACAGAGGAGCCCAGAAGAGTAAAAAAAATAATAAAAAATAAAAGAAAATGGAGGCCAGGCAGGGAAAGTGCATCAGGGATATGACCTTACACAAGTAGATGTCAGAGAAAAGAAAAGCATTCGTCCATTCATTCATTCATTCATTCAATAAACATGGTTTTACATTTACCATGTGTATTAAGGTGTAGGCTCCTTTCAGCGACCTCCAGGTAATATGTCAATTGCAACTGTGCACACGGCCGTCTACACCACGCAGACAACTGCAGAAGGAGATGAAGAACCATTGTAGGAGCCTCTACTTTCTCTGGACACGGTCTCCTTCTCCTTTCAACTAGCCTCCCAAATCCCAAGATCAACAGGGTTAAGTCTGGGTGTTACACACATGAGCCAAAGATGACCCATGTTGGCTCCTGGGTTGTTTATTTCTTCACTGCACTCAGACCTGTTAGCCCAAAAGCCTGCTGGCGCCTAACTCAAATTCTTACGCATCCCATTATTTTTTTAATAGCCCACACAAGCAGATTTTTAGCTATTTACAGCCTGCCGGTTTTGCATACCTTACAAAACCACACCAAGCATCTGCTGGCCAATGACAAGATACAACCTTGTGGTTATAAACCCCAAAGCCACTACTGCCCTTTGGAGCTTCCTGACACAGACCAGCCCTGACACACTGGTGGACATCACCTAGCCACACGTGAGACCCTCTCCAGTTATCCTCTCCCCTGGAGTGACCCTCCCCTGCTCCCCTTCTGAAGAGGTAGGTACCCTCAACCCTCCCGCTACACTCTGTGGACAGACTCCTGTTCTCGGGGGCACCACCCCCTGCAGCCCCATGTCCACCTGCCTGAGTATTGCCCAACAAAGGTTGCATATACTACTGCTACTCGTAGGCATATCGTCTTCCTTGATCAGTCCTGAGACCCCTCAAAGGCGCTACACCAGGGTGCCATATTTATAACCATGTCACCTTGTTCCCTGGCCTAGACTGATTGGAGGAGGGGCACACATCTGGCCCAAGCCTGGCCAATCAGATTATCTTTCTCAGGAAGAGAGACTTGGGATTCAGAAAATGGAAAATGGCAGGTCAGATTCCCAGGTCTCCTTATAATATATTTTCCCCCATCCTGAGAAAACTAAGTTTGTTTGAAGGGGTCTCTGTGACTTGGTGTTTTTTTTTTTTTTTTAATTTTTTTTAATGTTTATTTATTTTGGGGAGAGAGAGAGAGAGAGGGAGGGAAGTGAAGGAGGAACAGAGAGACAGAGGGAGACACAGAATCTGAAGCAGGTTCCAGGCTCTGAGCTGTCAGCACAGAGCCCGATGAGGGGCCCGAACTCACAAATCGTGAGATCAGGACCTGAGCCGAAGTCGGACACTTAACCGACTGAGCCACCCAGGCGCTCCATGGGTCTCTGTGACTTGTAACAAAAACTTGTTAGACAACTGAAGAATATGGGGCACCTGGGTGGCTCAGTCGGTTAAGTGCCCGACTTCGGCTCAGGTCATGATCTCATGGTTCGGGGGTTCGAGCCCCATGTTGGGCTCTGTGCCGACAGCTCAGGGCCAGGAGCCTGCTTTGGATTCTGTGTCTCCCTCTCTCTCTGCCCCTCCCCCGCTCATGCTCGCTCTCTCTCTCTCTCTCTCTCTCTCTCTCTCTCAAAAATAAATAAACATTAAAGAAAAAAAGTTTAAAAATGGTGGTCAGCTTTGGAATGGAGGACAAGGATGGCTCACAGAGCCTTAAAAAACAAAAACAAAAATAGAAATAGAAAGGCCCAGCATAGAGACAGATGACTTTCAATCACTGGCAATCAGGGAAGAGCTCATACAAGAAACAGGAATTGGAATGAATTCTTCACAAGCAGCCACTCATAGAGATGTGAACAAGCATGGTGGGGCTGCTCAAAGGGACGGTGGGCCAGCTGGAGGAACTGGTGAGGCTGGAGGAAGTAACTGAGGCCAGACAGCTCGGCTGAGCTCAGCTGGGAAGGCCTGTGGATGCTCAGGCGGCCAGCCCCAGGATGCCGGGATACCTGAAGGAAAACCATGTTCTTCTTTCTCCAGAAGTTCTGAGGTGTCTGGGCCAATGCTGGGGTACAGCCCTAACTGTGCGGCTCAGGTGACACACTTGCATTCCTTCTGCCTCCCTTACCCTCAGGAAAGCTAGAAAACTATGGAGAACGGGGTGTGAGATTTGCAAGGGCAGCTGGCTTCCAGAAGTACAGACGTATCGCTGTCTGTGAGTGAGGAGACAGCCGTCCTAGGCAGCAGGGATCTGCTGAAGCCGTCTGAATGAGGCAGGAACGTGGAGGTTTATTTCATTAGGAAGTTCTGGCTGTAGGTGTTGAAGATCGTATGGAGGGGGAGAGCCTGGCACCGGCAAGTCAGATATGAAGGGCTATGAAGTCTGTCCTGAGAAAACGAGACCAATGGAACGGACACGAGAGCACATAATCTCTCAAGGTACAGCAGGAGTCAAGACTGGAACTGCCCAGGGTAGGAGGGAGGCAGCAATGCCTTCACGGAAGGGGGTGAAGCCGAGGGAGACGGAAGAACCTAGAACCAGCGACAGAACTGTCACAGTCCAGGAAAGAGGAGGGTTTTGCTTTTTGTAATAACGGAGTAGTTACTAACAGACCAATCCTCTAGAAAATAACAACTACCGACCTTAGATTTAAAACCCAGGCAAATGAGCAAACAAACAAACAAAAATACCACCTGAATGCAGTAGAAAGCAAAAACTATAGGGGAGTCTACCCTTGAAAGAAGGGGAAGGCGATGGGTACACTTGGCGTTTTTTAAGACTTGTCACTAGTCAGGGCCACATGGGGCTCTTAAAACATGGATACAAACCCCACGTATTATCGGCTTGAAGAACCAGAAGGCAGAGTCCAGTACAAACACAGCAGATATAAAGTGAGGGGTGAAACCCCATGAAGGAGAGAGTCTGAGAAAGGGAAGCCCCAAGTCTCAGGTAAAAACTCTACCTTGATCTGCAGCTACCCATGTGGGGGGAAGATTACAAGCAGCCAAGCTAAGGCTAAACGAAATGTGGAGAGATTAGGCTACAGTCCACCACAAAAAAAAGACAAGGGTTGGAATCAGAGTCAACTCAAGATAACTGCCTAATGACACAAGACAAGACAACTCAACATCTTTCAAGAATAACAGAACCCAGAGTCTCTACAATCTATCATTCATAACCTCCAGGTTATACTCCAAAATGTCTAGACATGTCAAGAAACAAAATATAGCCCGTACTCAAGAGAAAAGTCAAAAGCAATCAAAAAGACTGACCCCAAGATGACCCAGATGTTAGAATTAACCGATGAGGATTTTAAAAGCCTATTAAAACCATGCACGTGATACCTCAGCACAAAAATCAATACGCATGAAAAGCAAAATACACTCATAATGAACAGGAGCCAAATGAAACTTTAAAATTGGAAATTTAAGAATCTCCTGAATGGGCTTGAGAACAGAAGAGAATCTATGAACTCAAAGACAAAACAGACTTATTCCATCTATAAAACAGAGAGAAAGAAAGACTGGAAAAAATGAGAACCTTGGGGACCTATGAGACTATCCATGGTTAGCAATTAAAGTCTAAGAAGAAGAGAGAACAAGGAGATAAAGAATGAGACACAAAAATTATCTGAAGATACAATTTCCTAAATTTGGTTCAAGATATAAATTTTTAGCTGTTGAGGGGAGGAAGATGGGTGAAATAGGTGAGAGATATTAAAGAGCACACTTACCACAATGAGCACTGAGTACAGAATTATTGAATCACTACATTGTACACCTGAAACTAATATAACATTGTATGTTCACTACACTGGAATTAAAATAAAACACATAACTTTAAAAAAGGCATACACTCTCATGTCTAAGAAGACCCAGGGGTGGCCGCCTGGGTGGCTCGGTTGGTTGAGCGTCCGACTTTGGCTCAGGTCATGATCTCACAGTTCAAGGGTACGAGCCCCATGCTGGGTTCTGTGCTCACAGCTCAGAGCCTCGAACCTGCTTCAGACTCTGCGTCTCCCTCTCTCTCTGCCCCTCCCCCACTCACACTCTGTCTCTTTCTCTCTCTCTCCCTCTCTCTCTCTCACAAATGAATAAACATTTTAAAAACATAAAAAATAAATAAAAAGATGATTCAGGGGCACTTGGTGACTCAGTCCGTTGAGCATACGACTTCAGCTCAGGTCACGATCTCACAGTTTGTGGGTTCGAGTCCCACATCAGGCTCTCTGCTGACAGCTCAGAGCCTGGAGCCTGCTTTGGATTCTGTGTCTCCCTCGCTCTCTCT
Organism: Herpailurus yagouaroundi; assembly: GCF_014898765.1. Taxonomy (NCBI): domain Eukaryota; kingdom Metazoa; phylum Chordata; class Mammalia; order Carnivora; family Felidae; genus Herpailurus; species Herpailurus yagouaroundi. The sequence goes on from NW_024412396.1 coordinate 62,273,271, forward strand.
GCCCTTCCCCCACTCATGCTCTCTCTCTCTCTCTCTCTCTCTCTCTCTCTCAAAAATAAATAAATATTAAAAAAAATAAAAAGACCCATAAACACCAAACAAGGTACATACAAAGAAAGCCATGGGTACATTCATAGTCAGACTTTGGTGGGGGAAAGGGATTAAGAAAAAAAACAACAACAACCAGAAACAAAACATGGTGGATGTACTCAGAAGGAGTGGAAAACCCATTAGAGACAGAAGACCAAAGATAAAGACGACAGGAGATTTTTCACCAGAAACAATGCAAGTCACAAGACAGTGGAGCCACATCTTTAAAGTACTGAAAGAAAAAAAAACTGTCAAATTACAATTTTAGATCTAATGAAAATGGTTTTTAAAAACAAAGTAAAATAAGTACTTTTTCAGACATACAAAAACTAAAAGTATTCAAGGCCAGTAGATCAGCACTATAAAAAGTGTTAATGGAAGTCATTTAGGCAGAGGGAAAGTGAGTCAAGATGGCACTCTGGATATACACAAAAGAATGAAAAGCACCAGAAATGATAACTATGTAGATTAATATAAAAGACCTGTTCCTTATATTTGAATCTCTTTAAAAGGCAATTGATTTTTAAAACAAAAATACTCGGGGCGCCTGGGTGGCTCAGTCGGTTGAGTGTCCGACTTCAGCTCAGGTCACGATCTCACGGTCCGTGAGTTCGAGCCCCGCGTCGGGCTCTGGGCTGATGGCTCAGAGCCTGGAGCCTGCTTTCGATTCCGTGTCTCCCTCTCTCTCTGCCCCTCCCCCGTTCATGCTCTGTCTCTCTCTGTCTCAAAAATAAATAAAAAAAATTTAAAAAAATTTAAAAAAAAATATAAAATAAAATAAAACAAAAATACTCACAATGAATTGTGGGGTTTATAACATAGAAGTAATAAAGCGTATAGGACACGTATAGCACAAAGGCCAGAAGTAAAGAAATAGCAATGTACTCTTTTAAGATTCTTGTACTATACATTAATAGTAGGATATAACTTCAAGGTTGACCATGACAATGATGTATACTACAAATGCTAAAGTAACTACTACAATAATACAAAGAGTGGGTGCCTGGTTGGCTCAGTCTGTACAGCACGTGACTCTTTTTGTTTTTTAAACATTTATTTATTATTAAGAGACAGAGCACAAGCATGGGAGGGGCAGAGAGAGAGGGAGACACAGAATCCGAAGCAGGCTCCAGGCTCCAAGCTGTCAGCACAGAGCCCGACGTGGGGCTCGAACTCACAGACCATGAGACCATGACCTGAGCCGAAGTCGGACGCTCAACCGACTGAGCCACCCAAGCGCCCCCAGCATGCGATTCTTGATCCTTGGTTGTGAGTTCGAGCCCAAGACTGGATGCAGAGATTGCATAAAAATAAAACCTTAAATAAAATAAAAAATAAAATAAAATAATACAGAGATATAGGTATTAAGTAGACAAAAAAAGATTAAAGAGAATCGAAAAAGAACGATCAATCCAAAGGGAGGCAGAAAAGAACAAAAGAGTAATGAGAGTAATAAAGGGCTGATTGGACAAACATAAAACAAATAACTGGGGTGCCTGGGTGGCTCAGTCAGTTGGGTATCCAACTTCGGCTCAGGTCATGATCTCACGGTTCATGGGTTCGAGCCCCACGTCGGGCTCTGTGCTGACATCTCAGAGCTGGAGCCTGCTTCGGATTCTGTGTCTCCCTCTCTCGCTCTCTGTTCCTCCCCTGCTTGCACTCTGTCTCTCTCTCTCTCAAAAATAAATAAAGATTTTTTAAAAAAATGTTTTCTCTAAATAAATAAATAAGCGGTTGATTTAAACTCAACTAGACCAGTAATTATATGTAAATAGCTTAAATATTCCACTCAAAAGACAGAGTGTCAAATGAGAAAAAACATAAGATCAAACTGCATGTTGCTCACAAGAAACCCACTTGAAATATAAAGTCACAAATATAAACAAATATACTATACTAACGTTAATCTAAAGACAGTAGAATGGTTCTATGAATTGCAGACAAAGCAGATTTCAAATCATAGAATGTCACCAAGGTAAAGGAAATAATTTCATAATGATAGAAGGGTCAGGAAGACATAACCACCCTAAATATTTAGAGCCTGGGTGGCTCAGTCAGTTACGCTACCAACTCTTAATTCCACGCTCCGCGTGGAACCTCTTTAGGATTCCCTCTCTCCCTCTCTCTCTCTGCCTCTCCCGCCACTCGTGAGTGCGCTTTCTCTCCCTCTCAAAAGCAATCAATCAATCAATCAATCAAACATGAAGAAAAGTGATAGAACTGCAAGGAAAAGTAGACAAATCCACAATCATAGATCTCGGCAACCTTCTCTTAAAAACTGATAGGTCAACAGAAAATCAGTTAAAGATAGGAGACTTGAACAACAGTATCAACAAAATCGATGTAATGTCAAGAACAGTACACCCAACAACAGAATACTATCCATTCAAGGGCACACAAAACATTTACCAAGATGGTTCACATTCTGGGCCATAAAACATATCAAAAAATGTAAAAGGATTCAAGTTATACAAATGTGTCCTCTGACCATAATGGAATTAAATTAGAAATCAATAACAGAATGCTATTTGAGAAATTCCCAAATAATTGAAAAATAAAAATAAATATCTCTAAATAATCCATGAGTCAAAGAAGAAATCAAAAGGAAAATGAGAAAGTGTTTTGAACTGAATGAAAATGAAAACAACATATTACAATTTGTAAAGCAGAGTAAGAGGAAAATTTAAAACACCAAATTAACATCAAACAAAACTTGTATTGATTTGTACAAATTAAAATTTGTATTAAACAAAAAGAAAGGTCCCAAATCAACAATTTCAGTGTCTTCTACCTTAAGAAACTGGAAAAAAAAGAGCACATGAAACCCAAAGCAAACAGAAGAAAAGACATAATAGAGAAAAAAAATCAAGTGAATAGAAAACGAACAAAAAATAGGGAAAATTCAATGAAACCAAAAGCTAGCTCTTTCATAAGTTCAGTTAGAACTGATAAATCTCGAGGCACTTGGGTAGCGCAGTGGGTTAAGCATCCGACTGATTTCAGCTCAGGTCATGATCTCACGGTGAGTTTGAGCCCCACACCGGGCTCTCTGCTGTCAGTACAAAGCCTGCTTCAGATTCTCTGTCCCCCCACTGTCTCTGCCCCTCCCCAGATCATGTACGTGCGCGCTCTCTCTCTCTCTCTCTCTCTCTCCCTTTCTCCCTCTCAGAAATAAATAAACATTAAGAACTGATAAATCTCTAATCTGTATTAGAGGAAAAAAGGAAGAAAAAACACAAACCAGGAATATCAGGAATAAGAAACATCAGGAATAAGAAAAGTGATGTTACTACAGCCTGTAGATATTAAAAGTATAATAAGTGGACATTACGGACAATTTCATGCCAATACATCCAATAATTTAGTTGACAAATTTCCTGAAAGACACAAATTAACAAAGATCCATGGTAAGGAAACAAATAATCTGAATAAACCCACAGCTATTAGTAAAATTGAACTTGAGGCTAAAATCTCCCTTCAAAGACTCCAAGCCCAGATAGTTAAAGTGGTGAATTCTACCAGAATTTTAAAATGAAAATAATACACAAACACTTAGGAAATTGAAGAAGAGAGAATGCTTCCCAATTTATTCTATGAGACCAGAATCACTCCAGTACCAAGACCAGACAAAGATATACAATGAAGGAAAACTAAACACCAATATCTTTCAGGAATATACATGCAAAAATTCTTAACAAAAAAAAAGTTTGGGGTGCCTGGGTGACTCACTCAGTTGAACGTCTGACTCTTGATTTTAGCTCAGGTCATCGTCTCTCAGTTTGTGAGATCGAGCCCCCTGTGCGGCTCTGGGCTGACAGCACAGAGCCTGCTTGAGATTCTCTCTCTCTCTCTCTCTCTCTCTCTCTCTTTCTCTTTCTCTCCCTCCCTCTCACTCTGCCGCTCAGAGAGAGCTGCTCATGTTCTCTGCAGCTCATGTTCTCGTTCTCTCTCAAAATAAATAAACTTAAAAAAAAAGTTTAACAAATCTAACAATAAATGTAAATGATAATACAAAAAAAAATTCTAGAAAAAGCGAGTTCAGCAAGATAGCATGATACAACATCATTTTTGATAGACAAATAGATCGATGGAACAAAACAGAGAGTCTGGAAATAGACTCACACATATTTGGTCAATTAAGTTTACACACAGGTGAAAGTAATTTTGTAGAGAAACAAGTTCGTTCCAACAAATGGTTCTGGAACCATTTGAAATCCATATATTTAAAAACTGAACTTCAATACATACCTTGTACCACATACAAAAATTAACTCGACATGAACCACAGATCTAGATGTAAAACTAAACAGCTTTTAGAGAAAAACAAACAAGAGAATCATGCCAGGCAAATAACCTCTCAGATATAACACCAAAGGTGCAATCCATAAGAAAAAAAATAACTGATAAATTGGACTTGAAAATTTAAAAATGTCTGTCCTTCCGGGACGCCTGGGTGGCTCAGTGTTAGGTTAAGCATCCGACTTCAGCTCAGGTCATGATCTCATGGTTCATGGGTTCGAGCCCCACATCGGGCTCTGCGCTGACAGCTCAGAGCCTGGAGCCTGCTTCAGATTCTGTGACTCCCTCTCTCCCTACCCCTCCCCCGCTTGTGCTCTGTCTCTCTCTTTCTCTCTCTCTCTCTCTCTCTCTCTCTCTCTCAAAAATAAATAAACATTAAAGATACTACCACTACATACGTATTAGAGGGGCTAAAATGTATAAAGATTATACCACGTGTTAGCAAAGATGTGAAGCCACTGGAGTTCTCATTCACTGGTGAGAACACACAATGGTACGAACAATTTGGGAAACATTTTCACAGCTTCTTAAAGATTACACATTCCGATCTTAGGCATTTACCCAAGAGAAACGAAAGCATAGGACCGTACATGTATTTGTACACACATGTTCACAGCAGCTTTCTTTCCGGTAGCCGTAGACTGGAAACAACTCAAATGTCTACCAAAAGGTGAATATGAAACAAGGTGCGCTATGCCCGTTCAATGGAATACTACTCAGCAATGAAGGGGATTGAGGGGTAATACCTACTGTATGCCTGTACACATCTTACATACGTGGAAGAATCTTAAAATCATTATGCTGAATGAAAGACGCTAGATATGCTCCCTCCAAAAGAACATATCATGTGATTGCACTTACCTAAAATTCTAGACGGTGCAAAGTAATCTGTACTGACAGATGGCAGGTCAGAGGTCGTTGGCCTACTTGACGGGGGTGGGGAAGGAGGAAAGGAGACATTACAAAGGAGAAGGAAGAAATTGTTGCAGGTGGCAGGTATCTTCATTATCTTGATTGTTAGGATGGGTTCACAGGTGTATACGTACGTCAAAACGTATCCAAATGCACGCTCTGAATATGTGCAACATATTGTATATTGAGTATACCCCAATAAAGGTATTTTTCAAAAAGATTACCTTATATCTTAAGACAAGCTTCTCAAAGTTTCCCACCAAAGAATCCGTAGAGAGTAAAAGGAATGAAACCCTGGAGTCTGGGGAGACAACCCACCCAGCAGCCAGCCATAAAACCCAAATTTCTTTAAGTCTCACTCTAGACCTCAAAAATCTGTACACGTTACTTCCTAGTTCATAAAAGGCCTGTTGAATCTAAACGATGTTTAGGGGCACCTAAACATTTAGGGGACAGCTCAGACCCTGCTTCGGATTCTGTGTCTCCCTCTCTCTCTCTGCCCCTCCCCCACTTGTGCTCTGTCTCTCTCTGTGTCTCAAAAATAAATAAACGCTAAAAAAATATTTTAAAACAAACCCATAATGTTTAACATTAATTACTAGTTAAATTGTACAACACTTCCCGCCACCAATCTTCAGATTAAGTAGATACCGCAGGAAGACATACACTGTTTTCTCACATTGCTTACTATCAAGAGGAATACAAAATATTTTTACACAATTGTGCCATCTAGATGCTTTTATTGTCTTTCTGTACTGCCGCTCTCTGACCTCGGTCCTCTTCTTTTCACTTATCATTACTGAAAACCGGGGCAAAAAAAATATTTGCCAATGTCAGATACTACTTTCCTCTTTTAAGGAAGTAACACCCAAGAATTCCAAATGTTTGCCATTTAATCGATTTAAAAGAGAAAAATACATTCGACTCTTCTTTTATCCAGGAAGGGAGCTCTTTTGGTTCTGAAAAACTGAATAGTGTAGATATTCCGGAAAATATTTGCTTGTTGCTGTTTGCTTTCCACTGGATTAGACAACGCCTCAGGGTTATCATTATGAGCTTCAGGTTTTACTGTATCGTCCCGTGGCTGTCAAGAAAGGTGGAAAAGAGGGGCACCTGGCCAGCTCAGTCAGTGCAGCATGGGACTCTTGATCTCAGTGTTGTAAGCTTGAGCCCCACGCTGGGTGTAAAGATTACTTTAAAAGTCTTAAAAGAAGGAGGGAGGGAAGGAAGGAAAGAAGGAAAGGGGGAAGGAAGAGAGAAAGACGGAGAACTTGCAGCGGACTGGCCCCAAACAAATCTCCCAGATCTACAGGCTCATCTGTTTACTCCAATCTCTCGGTATCTCCAAAATTTGTTGGCAGAGTATACAATGAATGAATCTGATTATTTGAGCTTGCTTTATTTTGATAAGCAATTTGTAATATTATGATGCTTTTTAGGTAAGTGGTTCTAAATAAATACACCTGTCATTTTCTCTAGAATTAACGGACTGATTAAAAATTATATTCTGGAATGGTACAGAATTGAACTCGTCTAAGCAAGTTCAACCATGGTCAGGTTGACCTCAGCTTGCCAGAGAAGATGCTGTGAGGTATTACCAAGTACCAAAGAGTTCTCATTTCTTTATGACTTTCTCTTTCCCCTTGCCTCAGTGCTTGTGAAAACTCAATACTACCATCAGAGCATTTACAGTGTTGCAAGTAATTTGCAAGTTACTTAATGCAGGGCTTCTCAAATGCAGGACCTTGTTAAAAATGCAGGTGCAGCTCAGAGCCTGGAGCCTGCTTCAGATTCTGTGTCTCCCGGGGCGCCTGGGTGGCTCAGTCGTTAAGCGTCCGACTTCGGCTCAGGCCACGATCTCGAGGTTTGTGAGTTCGAGCCCCGCGTCAGGCTCTGTGCTGACTGCTCAGAGCCTGGAGCCTGTTTCCGATTCTGTGTCTCCCTCTCTCTCTGACCCTCCCCCCTTCATGCTCTGTCTCTCTCTGTCTCAAAAATAAATAAACGTTAAAAAAAAGAAATTAAAAAAATTAAAAAAAAAAAAGATTCTGTGTCTCCCTCTGTCTCTGCCCCTCCCTGCTCACGCTTGGTCTCTCTCTCCCTCCCTCTCTCTCTTAAAAATAAATAAACATTAAACAATTTTTTGGAGAAAAAAAAAAGGAAGAAACCTTTCAGGTGACTCTGGTGTTCAAGAACCATGGGCTTAGAGAATAAGGAACTGGCTGCAGTGGGTGAAAATCAGCGAAATTTCCAAAGGTCTGCAGTTCTGAGAGAAAGCCATGGAAACTTCAAGAAGAAGCCTAGTTATAGAGGACTATTTTAAACCAGAATGTGTTGAAGCCTTCCAAGAGACATCATCAGTTCTAATTTTTTTTTTAAAGAAAGAAAATACCCTGTTAAATATGCAAACATAAAAGCTTTTCTGTTGACAAGGTACAATATATACCTACCACCAACATAATCATCGGTTCCGTTTTCACATGTTTATAATAAACATGTCACAACCATATTTTTTTTTAAACCCTCTTCCCTTTCCAAACTCCACGATTCAAATTAGAACACATAAAGCTACATCTATTCTTAAACTTTACAAACCTAGATAACGCGTAAGAACATTAGGAAGCGATCGGGAAAAGACAACACAGCCACTGATTTACAGCGGCAAAACGCAAGTCTATCAGTTGGGCAAAAAATACGTAATTAGGGGATCTTCTTTATAACAAGGTTGGAAGGCTGATGGTACCCCACCATTTCCAGTGATAACCCAAGGAGGACGAGGTAAACCGGATGATTATTTTGAACAATTCTGGCCCCTACCTACAGAATTTTTTTTTTTTTAAATCACCGTTGCAGGCACCAGATAACATGCTGCACATGTGGGTAACAAAGACTCAAGAGCTCTATTAGATTGAATCACAGAGGAGGCTGATATGCCAGAATTCAATAAAAATGGGGGGAAACTGGAAAAAAAAACTAAATTTTTATACTCAGGCTCCCCTTAAGGTCATATAGGGAATGGAAAGTATATAAAAATTAGTATCTACAAAAAGGGCAATCCAGAACATAAACAGGCATTGATCACACCATGGTGCTTCGGGCCACATGAACTTGAAGACGCACAATTATTCTCATGTCTGTGCTTCATTTATCTGTGGCTTGGACAGCAGCCACACAACACCAGTCTTCACGGGCCACGATTTAGTCTCTTCCAGCGGCTCTAAGAAAAGCATTCACCCCAGCACAGAGCTGCTCTGAACTGCCATGCCTCTCAAAGTGTGACCCGGGGCTCAAGGCCATCAGCATCCCCTGGAAATGCCATTTGTGAGAGACGCAGCCCCTCCCTGCACCTGTTGAATCAGAATCTGTATTTTAACAGCACCCCCAGATTTGAGGGCACATGCCGTTTAATGAGCACCACTACAGCCCCCGTTTTGTCTCTTGGATCCACCTGGAGACCGCCTACCCCACCCCACATTGTGACTTCCCAACTTTCTTTCCGGTTGGTGAAGTAAAGACTCCCATTCTCGGGGTGCCTGGGTGGCTCAGTCGGTTGAGCGCCCAACTTCGGCTCAGGTCATGATCTCACGGTCCGTGGGTTCGAGCCCCGCGTCGGGCTCTGTGCTGACAGCTCAGAGCCTGGAGCCTGCCTCGGATTCTGTGTCTTCCTCTGTCTCTGCCCCTCCCCCACTCGGGCTCTCTGTGTGTCTCTCTTTCTCTCTCAAAAATAAATAAACGTTAAAAAAAAAATTTAAAGACTCCGTTCTCAGTCATTCCCTGCTAATATATTGGCTTGGGAGGGAGCTGCCTGCAGGGAATTAAATGTCCTTTAGCAACGTGCATCTTATTTTGGAGTAGAAGACCGATGGGACAGTATGACCCCTATTTTCGAAAATCAGGCTCATAAAAGTTAGGTGAATCATTGAAGGTCAAAGCTTATCGTTAGCAAAGTACTAACTAAAAACCACGTTTCTTCTTATTTATGTTACAGCATATCGTCTGCAAGTCCCTAGAAGTCCCAAACCAGAAGGAAAAGCTCCCACTTGAGTGGTTCTGATCATCTGGCCTATAATCGAGAACATAGTTCTATTTCTTTCTTTTTCTTTCTTCCTTCCTTCCTTCCTTCCTTCCTTCCTTCCTTCCTTTCTTTCTTTTTTTTTTTTTTTTTTCAACAGCAGCAAATTAGGGTCAAGGCTCAATTCCTCAAGATACCTTGGTCAACAATACCTCTCACCTATCTCCCCATCACACTGCTTGGAACTTTGTCTGAATCTGGATGTACTTATTTCCTTTCCTCTTTTTTCCTGCTATGAAGTTCAGAGAGAACATACTTAACGCTTTCTCTGTGATGGAAAAAAAACCTCAGGGCTCATTTTTCAAAAGAACACAGGAATTCTGCTTTTTAGCCCTTAAAGAGAGGAATCTATCAAACCGAAGACTTAGCCAAGTCTGGCTCCCTGAGCCTGGCTTTGAAGGTTTCTGCTCCCCACTCAGGACTGAGGCTTCCAAATCTAAGTTCCCACAGCAAACTGTCCCAGCTGCAAAGAACAGAAGAAAATCTGTCACCAGCTAGGCCAGTGGGCCTCAAACTTTGCTGTACCTGAGTCTCTGGGGGAGCTTTTGAAACTCCCTATGCCCAGGCCACACCCCAGAGCAATTAAATCAGAATCTCTAGGTGTGGAACCAGGTATCACATTTTTTTTTTGTTTTGTTTTGTTTTTGTCAAATTCCCTGGGTGGGGGGCAGGGGGAGCAGGGGAGGGCAACTCCGGAGTACATCCAAGTTTGAGAACCAGTGAGCAGGGCATCACACGGATGCCACGAGGTCTGTTCTATCCCTGGCTCTGCACATCTATTTACTCCCACATGCCGGGCGGCAGGATCTCG
>NW_024412396.1:62283551-62295158 GCF_014898765.1 Herpailurus yagouaroundi
CCCCCCATATACTTTCACTCACATTCCAGAAGCCGCTCTTCTACAACAGCTGTTTCAGTTGGGGCTATATATTTTTTTGCAATGAGCTTCCATTTAATAAAGAAATCCTTTCTCATTCCCTTAATATTCCTTCCCATTAAAGCATAACCTACAAACAGCAGATGAATTATACTTAAGTGGTGAGTATAAAAGACAGCTGTTTTATCTCAATGGAGCATTTTCTCTTTCTGATTCCATTATTTTACTCTGGCATGACATGCCTAATGTTTTAAGTAAGGCACAGCTTTGCGTGGCTTTCGTCGTCGTCTTCCTCTTCTTTGCGTTTTCTTTTCTTTTTTTTTTTTTTTTAGCTGAGGTGAAATTTCAGCTGCAAATCAACTCTAAAAGATCTTCGAGAAACGGTCCAAATAAGAACACAGCAGTATTTATTTTTTATGAGCAGCTGAAGGCTGATCACAACATCCCTCCCAAACCACAAAAGGTGGAACCCTGGCATTTTTGAGGGCTTTTTTTTTTTTTTTTTTTTTTTGGCACATTGAACACAGGTCAGGACATGGAACAGCATTTTATTTTAATTATTCTTCTTGAACCTCCTGCATCTTCAAGCAGCAATCCTTAAAGGCGCTCGTTCATGGTTAAGCAGATGATGCGGCCTTTTTTCACCCTACAGCGACCCACTACAGAGAAAACAGAGTCCATAAACTCTTTACCAAAGAGGTGCTATTAACTTGTCCTCGGATGGCATTTGCCAGCGTGTGAACTTGTAGAATATTTTCCAGACTCTCTTTTCAACAAGCAGAGTTTGCTGACTTCGCCAAGCCTGCCTCCTTCCCGTTGTTTGCTGGGTCCTGCGGCAACTTCTCTTGACAAGCCTACCCCGGCCAAGGACTTTACCTTACTCATTACACCCTCTTCAATTTTACTTTGACCTACTCATAATATGGATCTTCCAAAGAACTCCCCAAAAGAGGGAGTCAGAGACATGATTGATTTTCTGTTAACCCTGGCAGGAAGATTTATGTCTATGTCCACAGAAACACACATTGTTTGTAACACCCAGTTAGTGCAAAAGAATTCAAGTCCCATAACCTACTCCGTGAATTTGGTTCCATTTAATGAGAAAGGACTGCACGATTAAAGACAAAGATTAAACAGTTGGAAATAATGGCACATTTGGTTTGGTGCTGATCTTGAATCTTTCCAAGACATCAACTCTTTGCTCAGGCCGCCAGAGACAAAAGACAGCCACCAGCGAAGATGTTTCGGGGGGAGAAAAGCCCCTTAACGGCATTGCGTGGTGGCTAAGGGAAATCATGGCTCCAGGATCTGGCAGACTTGAGTTCAAATCCTGACTGTACCTCTAGTACTCGCTGGGGGTCCTTGGGCCGGGTATTTCACCTCTGTGACCGTCCCCACGTCTAAAACGCACAAGTAACACACTGACCTTCACGGGGTTGCTCTGAGGGTTGCGTGCTGAGAAAGCAGTGAGCAACCGTTAGACATTCTTGCTGCATTTCTTTTTTTTTTTTTTTTTCAACGTTTATTTATTTTGGGGACAGAGAGAGACAGAGCATGAATGGGGGAGGGGCAGAGAGAGCGGGAGACACAGAATCGGAAACAGGCTCCAGGCTCTGAGCCATCAGCCCAGAGCCTGACGCGGGGCTCGAACTCACGGACCGCGAGATCGTGACCTGGCTGAAGCCGGACGCTCAGCCGACTGCGCCACCCAGGCGCCCCAATTCTTGCTGCATTTCAAAGAGAAACACGCAACCCAAAGGAACCCATGAGGCAAGACGAGTGGGTCCGTCCTACAGATGACAAAAGCGAGGCTCACAGAGATTTAGTAAATTCATCCTCCACACGTATCTCTCTAAAATGCAAAAATGAGGGGCGCCTGGGTGGCGCAGTCGGTTAAGCGTCCGACTTCAACCAGGTCACGATCTCGCGGTCCGTGAGTTCGCGCCCCGCGTCGGGCTCTGGGCTGATGGCTCAGAGTCTGGAGCCTGTTTCTGATTCTGTGTCTCCCTCTCTCTCTGCCCCTCCCCCGTTCATGCTCTGTCTCTCTCTGTCCCAAAAATAAATAAATGTTGAAAAAAAAAATTAAAAAAAAAAATTAAAAAAATAAAATGTAAAAATGACCATGCTGTTTCCTATTTAAAACTCTTCACTGGCTCCCACGACTAGGAAATTATACAGAAGCCTAGAGTCCACACGCTATCACGACCTAATCCCTCGATGATATATTTTTTTTTCCCCCAAAACTCAACCCCCAATAGCTGCTGCCATGAAGCCTCTCTGCAGCGCCACAGACCATTTTGCTCCTCCCTGCTCTGGGCCCCTGCTCCCCCTGCACACACTTTCACAAAGCACCACGGCATTTTCCTGAGCACATTGGTTTATGTGGCTGAGTCCACACTCTACACAGGAAGTTGCTGAAGAACGAGGCACTGTCCTACTCATCTGTGTAGTCTTAGCATCTGGGCGAGCACGGAACACCTGGGAGACACTCCATAAAATGCTGGATGACTAAATGAATGACCTGTCCAAAGCCATCCAACAAGTAAATGGCAGAGCCAAAGCAGACCCCACATCTTCCAACTTCCCGGGGGGCCATCCGCCCTTGGGGCCATCCCCAGGGTGGGACCACCTTGCCTCTGTCAGGGCGTAGGTGGCATCTCAGAGACTTGAGACTCAAACTCTGTATCCACGATGGACTTGCCATAGAACCTCAGGCCATATGTTAAAAAACGAAACAAACAAAAATAACAGCACAACTGTGTGCATCCATTTACAGGTCTGTAAAAGAGGGCTCACACTGAATACGGGACATTGGACTACAGAGGAGGTGGGGGAAGAACAAGAGAAAAACCAGTTAGATAACAATGACAGGTACCTTCTTGAAAAGCGTCTTAATCTAAAACTGTCACACTAGTAAATATAATTAGATAACAATAATAATACCAAATACCACAGTGTATTACCATCCTTTCTTTGGAGGCTTTCAATTGGAACTGAAAACACAATTACTAATTAAATTAGACACCAGGAGGTATCATTTTCCAAATGGAACCCTAGTGATATAAATGAGTTACTGCAGCTTCTCAAATTCCTCACTGTCACTCAAAGAGGGGGTAATTCACGTGGCTAGAGTCAACTCAGAAACACAGATCCATATATTGTATTTGTTCTTTATTCCAAATGCAGGTCATTTCTGTATTTTTCTACGTAGCTACTAAGCCACTGCTGGATCATAAAGATTCTACAGCCCAGTTCCTCCCCCTCAAGGGGCTTCACCTAGCCGTGTCTCAGGCAAAAACAAAAACAAAAACAAAAAACAAAAACAAGTCTCAAGGGCACCTGGGTGGCTTAGTCGGTTAAGCGTCCGACTTCGACTCAGGTCATGATCTCAGTTTGTGAGTTCGAGCCCCACGTCGGGCTCTATGCTGACAGTTTGGAGCCTGGAGCCTGCTTTGGATTCTGTGTGTCTCTCTCTCTGCCCCTTCCCTGCTCGTGCTCCATCTCTCTCAAAAATAAATAAACATTAAAAAAAAAAAAAATACAAGTCTCAGGGTAGGAGATACAGAGCAGGAGACTCCCATTTCTTGCCTTGGTGGAATGTGGGTAAAAATAAAATTTTTAAAGTGGAATGGGGTGAAGCAGGAGGCTGTGATCTTTAGGGGACCCAAGAGCATTCTGTTTTCTTTTCTTCTACTTCTTTTTCAAAAACTTCCCTTGTATAGTGGAATGCACCAAGTTCATTATTTGTCTTTTCACTGAAGACTTTTCCAAATTGTGCTTTTTTTTTCCTTTTTATAACGTTTATTTATTATTGAGAGACAGAGCGTGAACAGGGGAGGGGCAGAGAGAGAGAGGCAGACACGGAATCCGAAGCAGGCTCCAGGCTCTGAGCTGTCAGCACAGAGCCTGACGCGGGGCTCATCCCCACGAACCACGAGATCGTGACCTGAGCCTAAGTCAGATGCTTAACTGACTGAGCCGCCCAGGCGCACCTAAAATTTTTAAATCTTAAAATAAAAATACTTTTTTGCTGAAGGACATCTCAGACCTCTTAATATGCAAAGGTGAATTCAGAATCTCCTAGAAGGGGAATGTAATGCCCAGTTCTGACCAAACTAATTTAAAGCAAGACTCTGGTTTGTTTTTTAGAAACATCTTGCAGGCTAGCATTCTGGAAAACGCACATAGAAAATACGGGTCTAATGAAAATGATATATAAATCACCTCCCCCTTCTTACTTTTCTTTAAATGTTTATTTATTTATTTGAGACAGAGTGTGCATGCGAGCAGGGGTGGGGGAAAAGAGAGACAGACAGAATCCCAAGCAGGCTCCGCGCTGTCAGCGCGGAGCCCAGCTCGGGGCTTGAACTCACGAACTGTGAGATCATGACCTGAGCTGAAATGAAGAGTCTGACGCTTCAGCAACTGAGCCATCCAGGCGCCCCTCCCCCTTCTAATTTTAAGGACTCTCTCACAGGTCAAAAGGAAGGGGGGGGGGGTGCCTAGAATGGAGAAATAAAGGGGGCATTATAGCTAGCATCTATAGCAGGGAAAGATTTTTAAGTTATATAAATACAACTTCAGTCTTGCTCTCCACTCACACTGTGTGACTTTGGCTTCAAAACTGGTTAAACCTTCTCAGCCTATTTCCGCATCAGTCAAATGGGACTAATGGCATTATCTGACCCTAAGGGTAAGGGGAGGTATTTACTGAGTCAAATCCTCCAGACTGCTTAGCGCGGAGCAAACTTCCATGTCTAGAAAGCATCACAGGGGACACTTTAGGGGTGACAGAGAGAGGTGTGTTAGGGGTAGCCCACGGTGACTGTCTTCTTAGGCAAAACCAAAATAGATCCTATGGCAAAAGAAAAAGAAACACACCAAAATGGGAGGAAAGTCCGAAGAAAATGCTTCTCAAGACAAATTTTTAAGGAAATGAATTTAATGTGCAATTACAAAGACAGTGCCCCTGGCTGTTTCTACTTGTCCATGAAACCTGAGCTCCAGATATCACAATGTATCTGGAGAACAAAGAAAATACAAAGAACAGCAGGGTAAACACTTGATTTCTTCCAAGTGGTGTGTGTAGCACAGGAGTGAAGGGAAACGCAAAATCCATCCGTAATAAATTTGCAGCAGATTTCGGGATCCAGGATATTTCTGAGGAAATACAGGGAGAGCGGCAAAGCCAGCAACAAGTGGCCATGTGGCCTGTGATAAGATCAAGAGTTTAAAAACAGATGCTTCCCTTGGTCAAGAAAGTTAGTTTTTACCACAGCCCTCGAAAAGACCTGTTTACCATAGACCCAAACACAAAGCAAAGCCTCACACTAGAGTTTCACGGTTACTGCGTGTTGAAAAACAAAAGTCTTATATATAAAGTTGGCCTGGGCAGGAAAGCAGCCAGTCAGAAAGAAAAAGAATGAGCTCTCTGACTTGAAAAATCAAATGTGTGGGGCGCCTGGGTGGCTCAGTCGGTTAAGCGTCTGACTTCAGTTCGGGTCATGATCTCATGGTTTGTGGGTTTGAGCCCCGCGTCGGGCTCTTCTCTGACCGCACAGAGCCTGTTTGGGATTCTCCCTCTTCCTCTCTCTCTCTCTCTCTGCCCCTCTTTCTCTCTCTCTAAGTAAATAAATATATACACTTTTAAGTGAAAAAAAAATCCTATCTGTGAGGAGAAAATGTCCCAAGACCGCTGCTAACAGAAGTTTGTACAGAATCGGCCTTGATCTGTGTGTCTTTGTGGGTCTTGAAAATATTTTTGTTGAGCAGAAATGCTCAACAGGAAGTTGGAAATGTCTAATAAGTATCGGCAACGTGAAGGGATCGAATGAATGAATGAACGAACGAGTGACACGGCTGAATCAGTATCTATGATTGGAGGAGCCCTAAGGTAGCCGCCAGTCTAGATTTGGGTATGTGCATCCTGTCATGGGAAGCTCACTACCTGGCCAGGGAGATCTCTCTGTCGAGATATGACGTGACATGTGACAACGAGCACCTCCAGGGGCTTCCAGTTTTATCCAATGTATTTTCCGTCAGTGGTTAAGAATGCAGGTGTTCCTAAAGAGTTAAGCACTTTAACAAAGTTAAACCTTCAGTACTGTGGACTTGGTTGCCTGTCACCAACATTCCTTGTATCTTAGCTAAGTACTTGTCACAACCTGCACTTTTCTTACCGGTTTCAATGGCCACTGTGGGGTTCCCCCACCTCCAAACGTAACCGTGCAATAAAGATCTTGTCGTTCCCAGCTAGCCTGCTAGGCGCACGCACAGGGTCAGCGCCCGTTAATATTTGTTGCATAGAACAGGTGCTTTTCCTTACTCATTTCATTTTAAATACATCATTTGGGTGGTACTGTCTTGAAGAGTCAACTGGCCAGGGGCGCCTGGGTGGCTCAGTCACTTAAGCAGCCGACTTCAGCTCAGGTCATGATCTCACGGTTTGTGGGTTCGAGCCCTGTGTTGGGCTCTGTGCTGACAGCTCAGAGCCTGGAGCCTGCTTCAGAGTCTGTGTCTCCATTTCTCTCTTCTGCTCCCCCGCGCGCGCGCGCTCTCTCTCTCTCTCTCTCTCTCAAAAATAAATAAACATTAAAAAAAATTTTCTTAAGAGTCAACTGGCCAGAATATTGGCCCCTGCTCTTCATTTTCCACATAGCTATGCATCCCTGAGCACTTTTTACACCCTGCTGGTTTCCTTTGTTTTGCTTTGGGTGGGGTGTTTTTGTGTTTTTTTTTTTTTGATAGTTTTCTGGTTTTACTAAACACAAATGCACATAAGCTGTGTATTCATTCTCTTCGCTGCGCAGCCTGGCTTCAGGACGGGTGCCTCTGACGGCCAGCGGCCCTGCTCTTTCCGCAGCGGTTTTGCGGTGCTTGGAGGAGACGTTGGGAGCAATCTCTGCCCAGTAAGATTTGTTGCACACACGGCACTTCAAGCTCCTTGACCTTGTGGACTAGGAACTTCCGGAAGCCACCGGGCAGCATGTGCTTTGTTTTCCTGTTGCTCCCGTAACCGGTGTTAGGCATCAGCATCTGGCCCTTGAATCTTCTGCCCACCCTATTGTCAATGAGCTTAATTTTGACGTTTCGGTCTCACTGGGGCCAGAGGAACTTCTTGTTCCTCTTTTTAATGATCTTGGGCTTCACCAGAGGTCTGAGGGCGGCCATGATGCCGAGAAGATGGCTGCCACCTTGGCCAGAACCACTGAGAGAGAGACTGGCTGGCTTCTTTTGTAAAACTGGGGCACTTGAACCATGCTTTTGAAGGTCCCTTAGGTCAGTCATATTCCAAGACTGCCTGGGAAAATATAAACCCAAATACCTGAGTTATCATAACTAGTAAAGTTTAGAATGATTAAAACAAATAAACAAATGCGTTCCGAGATTGTTTTGTTGAGTTAGTCATGGTTTTATCAAGTTCACTCATTTCTCCGCCAACTCTCAAACTGTACCTTCCTGCGTTTGGCCCTTAAAAAGAATGCGATTGATGGAGTGGCTAATGCCCACTCACTGAAAAAGGAACAACCCCTTCCTCTCCTATCCAGAGAAGGTCCACACTATTTGCAAGCTGTCTTCTTTGAGATGCAAGTGTCGTTTAATTAAGTGGCTCCTGGCGACTTTGATTCTTCCTGCCACCAAAGGGTTAATGCTCTGAGAGCTTCCTTTGTTTTACAAAGGGGCGAGAAAACACATGGAGCTGATACAGTCCATTATTAAAATTGCATTTCAGCAGAGGTGAATAACTCCAGCCACCAGACCTTGGGCTTAGCCATCATCTTCCCTTGCTACAACCCAAAGCTATTACATTAAGAGCCTAAGCAAAACAATAGAGCTGACAGTAAGGAAAACTCCCCTGGTAGATGGAAACCATCAATCTTGCTGGTGAAGTATTTAGCTACAAAAGGAGAAAAGACACTCTTTGATTGAAGGATAAAAGGAAGGGATACACAGCCACTTTTCAATCAGAGTGAGATCGTGATTACTTGAAGAAATAACCGCTTCCACGGCCAGATGGTAAGTTTTGGAAGGCAGGGGCCCACAAGTACACCTGGTGGGGACTGAGAAAAGTCTGGGGGCAAATGAAGTCGTTCTTATCTGCGCTACATTCGACCTGGGTGTTCACAGTGCCTACCCATTCCCTGCATGAGCATTTCTATAGAAATCAAACACTGAGCTTCCTTCCTTAGGAGCCAATCAGACACTGGACTGACCTCTTGAGCCTCAGCAATGTTCAGTAATATTAATAAACTCTTCAGTCTTTATTTAGAAGTCAGTGAAATTAACGGTGGAGTTTAGAAGCCAGAAACGTGATGTTTGGTTATTAAAAACAAAAACAAAAACAAAAACTCTGACCATTCTTTTCAGTGAAACCCCAGCTCTGGTTCTCTAGACTAGAATAGTAGTGTTAATAGATTCCACCTCGACTAAAAAGGGAGCCAGTGGCAGAAAATCTATTCCTCCGGCAAGGTTGCCGGGCAACGAGCAAGCTTTTGGCATGTGGCTGATGTCTCCAGGCAGCCTGGACTCCACAAAGTGAGCTCCTCCATCACTTATAACTAACTTGATTTTGATGGATTAAAACCAAATCAAAATGTACTGTAACTCACTGGCTTCCAAACTCAGGAATCAGGGAAGACAAAAAAAAAAATATCCCAACATGGGGCGCCTGGGTGGCTCAGTCGGTTAAACGTCCGACTTCGGCTCAGGTCACGATCTCACAGCCCGTGGGTTCGGGCCCTGCGTCGGGCTCTGTGCTGATGGCTCAGAGCCCGGAGCCTGCTTCGGAGTCTGTGTCTCCCTCTCTCTCTGCCCCTCCCCCGTTCATGCTCTGTCTCTCTCTGTCTCAAAAAGAAATAAAACATTAAAAAACAAATTTAAAAAGAAATATCCCGACACCCAACTAAAGACTAACTTATCAGAAACACTAGGATTGACTAAAGTTCATTCTACCGGGTAATCAGTTCTAGCATACACATGATTTTAAGACAAAAATATCCAACAGCAATGAGGAACAAAAAAGCATTCAAGAATATTTGGGGGAAATATTAATGTTATAAAGACGGAGCCTCATCCTAAAAAGAGTCCTGGATTCAAATGCATCTTTATGCCTGCAATTCATTAGCAACAACTTCTGCAAATACGTGGGCACTTTGGTCAATGATCAACAAGGGCTCACTAAGCGCTCTAGGGTCCCACCCCTGGGCTGTGGAGGTGATCAAAAAATGTAAGACGTTGGGCCAGGCCTTATTTAGAACACATTTACTATTAGCACATAAAGTAAAATGGTTTCTTCTCACCAACAAAGTTCTTCTGCGAAAGGTTAGTTTGGCATCTATTGTGTTCACTTATGAAAACCACCTCCAATATGTACTGAGCGAGCTGGCTAGACTCCAAAGCTGGTCAGGGTTGAGCTCAAAGGCCATGCCTGTCCCTTCCCAGGGGTCTGGTGCGAAGCAGGCCTTCCTACCTGGGCTCTGAACGCCAAACAAACAAACAAACACACAAAAAAACCCGCTCACATTTGATCTCAAACTTTTCTTTCTCTTTTAGCAAAACACCCTTTACAGCGTTCATAACATACCACCTCCATCGGTCACACATGCAGTGATGGAGCACTTCCTTCTCATGCGTTCCCGGACCTGTGATCATTAGCAGACATGGGGCCGCCATGGCAGAGTCCAAGGGCAGATGCCACCAGATGATGCAGACCAGCAGTTCCGCCCATACAACACCTAGGGGTGCTGGGTGAAACCAGACTGCGCCCATTGGCTTCTTCTAATGCAGGGAATGCACATGACTTCAGGTGAAGCACTTTCATGTTCCAGCCGTGGCGTGTCCCATTTCTGGCCCTCGTCAGCTCCTCATCCATTATGGATCCATTATGCCTTTAGTCGGTCTCCATGTTTCTTGCAACACATTAAAACGCACTGCAGGAGCTAAAAGCAGCCTCCTCTGTAACCATTACGATGATAAAACGCAACTCGATGGAAACTGATATATTATTATTGCTCCCTAACAAGACATATGCCCTCAGGAAACAAAGAGTTGTTAGTTTTAATACGAAAAAAAGGCTTAATGGGTATCCCCAAGAGCCTGTAAAGGTGGCTTAGCAGGTGCATGGTACCGCCACCCTCCACAAGCCTAATGCCTGCCCACTCCTTAAGGTCTAGTGAGAACGCCACCCCAAAAATCTTTTGCTGGGCTCCCCCTCCCCAGCCGAGCTCTCCTTCTGTTACCTCTATCCCTGCCCCAGACCTTTTCTACTTTATTGTCACCCTTTGCGTATAACTCTTCTCTTCTACTAGGGGTATGCTCTCTGAGTGTAAGCTCAGGGACTTCTTCAGAATAGATTATCAGGTTTTTTTTTCCTGGGAAAGAACAAAACTGACATGTAAATATCACCCCAAAAGATTAAAAAAAATTTTTTTTTGTTTTAGTTTATGGATGATCTGAGATATCTGGTCAAACCACTAGTGCCGTGTCATGCAAAGAAGAGTCCGAGGTACGAGTGTGAAGTTGACCAAATAGCTCTACCCTTCCAACTGGAGTGCTGTCTGCTCCCTGTAAGTAATCTAGTTAATTGCGACTTTCATAGGCATTACTCAGTAAGTAGATGCCATGAGAAAGTAAGAGTTAATGATTTTTTTCCCTAATGGTTTCCTTTCTTAAAAATAATGTTTTATGTTATAAAGGCAATACAAATATATAATCTTTGTCTTCTTCATATATGGGCATACACACACACACACACACACACACAATGTCAACCGTCAGTTGTTGACTGTAGAATTTTCTCTTTATCTGACGAGTTTGCAAGATGGCTTCTCTCAAGTTTATAGGTAATAGCACCCCATTTGCTTCCTATTTAGAATTAATCCTATTTGTAATTAATTATTTGTTGTATCCTGGTTTGTCTGTCTCACCAATAGACTATGAGCTTAATTCTTAAGACAGAAGCTATTTTATCTTGAGCTCTGTTAGCATCCCCCCTGTGCAACACCAAGGCCGACGTGGACGAAGCACCCAGCAAATACATGTAAAGTGGCCACTGTCTGAAGTATTTAGTTGACTAGTTAATTAATGCCTAATTGAAGCTCAGGCTTGGTAGAGGGTCTTCAAAAAAAGACTGCCGACTTAGCAACCAGCCTACCTGTCTTACAATAGGTTCTGCTTCAAAGAAACACCTGCAAACAGAATGCTAAAGCTAGTGCCCTCCTTCAGGGAACACGAGGGAGGCTGTAATCCTAGGACAGCAACAAGGAGAAGCTGGCAATGGGAAAATGCTGTACTATCTTGTCCAAAGAGAACATTTACAATCAGAAACACCTATATTCAGATGTTCAAGACAGAGACACTTGAGGAGAAGTCAAAATATAGCAGCACTATCAACAATAGCCAAAGTATGGAAAGAGCCCAAATGTCCATCGATGGATGAATGGGTAAAGAAAATGTGGTATATATATATATTTATATATATATATATATATATATATATATATATATATATATACACACACCCACACACACACAATGGGGTATTACTCGGCCATCAAAAAGAATGAAATCTTGCCATTTGCAACTATGTGG
>NW_024412396.1:62295258-62298689 GCF_014898765.1 Herpailurus yagouaroundi
AAGTCCTCATATGAGGACTTTAAGAGACAAAACAGATGAACATAAGGGAAGGGAAACAAAAATAATATAAAAACAGGGAGGGGGGAGAAACAAAAGAGACTCATAAATATGGAGAACAAACTGAGGGTTGCTGCAGGGGTTGTGGGAGGGGGGATGGGCTAAATGGGGAAGGGGCATTAAGGAATCTACTGAAATCATTGCTTCACCACATACTAACTAATTTGGATGTAAATTTTAAAAAATAAAAAATACAGTTAAATTAAAAAAATACATATATATATATATATCTTTGTTTTTAAATACAAGTTTGGGACTGGACACACCCCTACTCGGAGTAAAAATTCCCTTTCACTCACCCACCTTCTCTTCCTCCCTCTCCCTCTTAATCCCCGCCCCATGGATTTTCATATATGTTTCATATATGAACATAATTATTCATATAATTAAATAACTCATAAAATTATTCATAACAATTTAAACACTAGACTTCCCTTCTATTCTTAATTCTATTTAGCTCAGGCTATTAAGACTAATTTATGTTTCAAAGGCATACACTAACTGATCATATGGGATAATATATGTAAAAGTACTCTTTAATTAAAAGCCTAATGTAAACATGTTATTACCAAAATAATTATGATTTTTCTTGCAGGTCATATGTATATACAGATGCATACATATGTATGTCTATATATTACATAATCTATGTAACCTGACACAATTTTCAAATACCTAACATAGTTTCCAAATATCTGTTCACAGACAGAGTTGTCACTGGCCAGAGGCAAAATGAGGAAAATCATAATAATGTATTATGGTTTTTTAATCATGCTAAATGCATAATATTTAAAAGATTGCTTTTTCTCTGAAATCAAATTCTTACTTTTCTTTTGTTTTTTGTGTTCAAGGGTCCATTGTTTTATGAAATTGTGATAACGAATGGTAATTTTTAAAGCTGTTGTTTGCAAAATAAATAAATAGAAAATTTCTTCTGACATGTTAATAGTCCATGGAATCTTTTTTAAAAATTTTTTTAAGTTTATTTATTTTGAGAGAGAAAGAGAGAGAGAGAGAGAGTGCACGTGCAGGGGAGGGGCAGAAAGAAAGGGAGAGAGAGAATCCCAAGCAAGCTCCTCACCATCTGCACAGAGTCCGATGCGGGGCTCGAACTCACGAACCGTGAGATCATAACCTGAGCTGAAACCAAGAGTCGGACGCTTAACCAACTGAGCCACCCAGGCGCCCCCTGATAGTCCACAGAATCTTAAAAAAGTCTAAGGAAAGTTTCGTTTCCGACAACGAAAACACCAACATCTCCATATTCTGTGCGAGGAAAGAAGGCAGGGCTCCCCCTTTACTGCAGTCACCCCAGTCACAACAGCATCTGGAACATCCCTGGAGATCCGGCCTCCAAGCGGAGGTGCTGGCTCCCGGCCCTCCAGCACCTGCTGGATTGTGTGTGTTCGCTTCCTCCCCGCCCCCCCACCCCCGGCCCCGACAGCCCCAACAAGAAGCACCACTTTAGAAGAAACCCCAAATCCTAAACTAGGTGTCCAAGGTGGGGGGCAGGGTGAGGGAGGCATTGAATCCAATTTATTATAGGCAAAGAGACTTCAAAGTCTCCATCTGATGGCTCAAATATCCATAACAGAATTGGTATTTCTTCTCAGATTCAAGGCATGGCCAAGTCACATAGACTCAGTTCCAGAGTCCAGTTTTCATCTTGGAGGCTGCAACCCAGGCAGTCTCTCTGCCCTTTGATCTGGTTGGAACCAGAGTGTTACAAATATGCTTGTATTAAGCTATCTCCAGTCTGCCTGAGGGCATCAGTCTGGAATGTGCAAATGGGAGCTTCAGACTGTGAGGTTCCCAAGTCCTCAGGTGCGTTCCATTTTTTTTTTTTTTTCTGGCAGGCTGGCTACTGCTCCTTCTACGGAAGGCAACGATGCGATGCCCCCGGACCACGGTTATGCACAATGGCAACATACAGCAGAGAGGGGATGCCAGAGAGAGAGTTCTGTCTCTATCCTGAGGGCCAGGAAGCCAGGTGAAGGACATGGGAACTCCAAGCAAGCACCAGAAACCTAAATTACACTTGCATTAAGCAGCCCCCAGACCCGTATGGAGCACCGAGGAGCTCCAAGCGCTGCGCGGTGAAGACGCAAAAGAAACGCCACCAAAGCATCCACATTCCACCATCCACATCTGGGGTAAGGAATCGCTTCAAGGACTCCATCCCTTCTACCCCAAGGCCTTCTCCTCCTCAACCTGACAGCGCAGGCGTCCATTTCCAAAGTCCAAAATGCATAAAAAACTTATAGCTGGAAGATATTCTGCGCCAAAGAATGTGCAGTGAACAGCAAACGTTTCCGACAGCATGGCCAGTATTGCCTTATTTCCCGGACGATTTACTGAAAATCTTCCACCCCTGTTTTTACAGGCTGCGGGGGCATCTGCTGTGCCAAACCGTCTGCTGGCGAGAGAGAGAGAGAGAAGCCAACACGTTCTGCACAGCCCAGCGACAAAACTGAAGAAAGACAGAGATGCGTCCTTGGCAAACGGTAGACTCTGAACTGCACCTGCGTCACCCGTCAGCAAGAGGCTTTCCGTGGCAGATGACCAGAGACGGCGAGAGAGCAACTCCCGTATTTTTCACCGGCTTGTACGCCATGCCGGCCACAAGCCCTCAGACATCAAGAATCCACCCCCCGCCCCACGTCCTCAGGTGATCGCTTCATACCAACGTGGAACCATGGAAATGGTCCCGCGCACGCCACTGTTTCTCTGACTCTTCCAGGCGGAAAAGGTATTGTTTTTAGTATCATATGCTTGCTGGAGACCCAGGAGCCAAAGCGCAGTGCGGTCGTTGGAGGGCACAGAGAAATAAAAAAATATTCTGTGGGGCAGAAGAATGCCACCAGGAGCCTCGACAGACAGGCAGGGAAGAAACGGTCTTCTGCTTCCCATGAGGACCGTGGTGGGAAGTGCACACAGATGGTTCTGGCTGGCTTTAAAAGAAAGAAACTCCTTTAGGGAGGAGCGACCTTAAACATCTTATCAGCCTTTGAAGTTACAATGACATCCTCTGGTTCCTTGCCCAGGGCAGAGGCTTAGGCTTTAAGGCTCCATTTACTTACCAAGAATTAAATAGTTTTACCACAGCACAAGGCCAAAGAGCCAATTTTTTATTTTTTTTTTTTAATTTTTTTTTCAACGTTTATTTATTTTGGGGACAGAGAGAGACAGAGCATGAACGGGGAAGGGGCAGAGAGAGAGGGAGGCACAGAATCGGAAACAGGCTCCAGGCTCTGAGCCATCGGCCCAGAGCCCGACGCGGGGCTCGAACTCACAGACCGCGAGATCGTGACCCGGCTGAAGTCGGACGCTTAACCGACTGCGCCACCCAGGCGCCCCATAAAGAGCCAATTTTT
>NW_024412396.1:62299089-62327794 GCF_014898765.1 Herpailurus yagouaroundi
TATATATATATATATATATATATATATATATATATATATACACACACCCACACACACACAATGGGGTATTACTCGGCCATCAAAAAGAATGAAATCTTGCCATTTGCAACTATGTGGATGGAACTGGAGGGTATTATACTAAGTGAAATTAGTCAGAGAAAGACAAAAATCATATGACTTTACTCATATGAGGACTTTAAGAGACAAAACAGATGAACATAAGGGAAGGGAAACAAAAATAATATAAAAACAGGGAGGGGGGAGAAACAAAAGAGACTCATAAATATGGAGAACAAACTGAGGGTTGCTGCAGGGGTTGTGGGAGGGGGGATGGGCTAAATGGGGAAGGGGCATTAAGGAATCTACTGAAATCATTGCTTCACCACATACTAACTAATTTGGATGTAAATTTTAAAAAATAAAAAATACAGTTAAATTAAAAAAATACATATATATATATATATCTTTGTTTTTAAATACAAGTTTGGGACTGGACACACCCCTACTCGGAGTAAAAATTCCCTTTCACTCACCCACCTTCTCTTCCTCCCTCTCCCTCTTAATCCCCGCCCCATGGATTTTCATATATGTTTCATATATGAACATAATTATTCATATAATTAAATAACTCATAAAATTATTCATAACAATTTAAACACTAGACTTCCCTTCTATTCTTAATTCTATTTAGCTCAGGCTATTAAGACTAATTTATGTTTCAAAGGCATACACTAACTGATCATATGGGATAATATATGTAAAAGTACTCTTTAATTAAAAGCCTAATGTAAACATGTTATTACCATAATAATTATGATTTTTCTTGCAGGTCATATGTATATACAGATGCATACATATGTATGTCTATATATTACATAATCTATGTAACCTGACACAATTTTCAAATACCTAACATAGTTTCCAAATATCTGTTCACAGACCCATAGTGGTTAGTGACAAAGTTGTCACTGGCCAGAGGCAAAATGAGGAAAATCATAATAATGTATTATGGTTTTTTAATCATGCTAAATGCATAATATTTAAAAGATTGCTTTTTCTCTGAAATCAAATTCTTACTTTTCTTTTGTTTTTTGTGTTCAAGGGTCCATTGTTTTATGAAATTGTGATAACGAATGGTAATTTTTAAAGCTGTTGTTTGCAAAATAAATAAATAGAAAATTTCTTCTGACATGTTAATAGTCCATGGAATCTTTTTTAAAAATTTTTTTAAGTTTATTTATTTTGAGAGAGAAAGAGAGAGAGAGAGAGTGCACGTGCAGGGGAGGGGCAGAAAGAAAGGGAGAGAGAGAATCCCAAGCAAGCTCCTCACCATCTGCACAGAGTCCGATGCGGGGCTCGAACTCACGAACCGTGAGATCATAACCTGAGCTGAAACCAAGAGTCGGACGCTTAACCAACTGAGCCACCCAGGCGCCCCCTGATAGTCCACAGAATCTTAAAAAAGTCTAAGGAAAGTTTCGTTTCCGACAACGAAAACACCAACATCTCCATATTCTGTGCGAGGAAAGAAGGCAGGGCTCCCCCTTTACTGCAGTCACCCCAGTCACAACAGCATCTGGAACATCCCTGGAGATCCGGCCTCCAAGCGGAGGTGCTGGCTCCCGGCCCTCCAGCACCTGCTGGATTGTGTGTGTTCGCTTCCTCCCCGCCCCCCCCCCCCCCCCCCCGACAGCCCCAACAAGAAGCACCACTTTAGAAGAAACCCCAAATCCTAAACTAGGTGTCCAAGGTGGGGGGCAGGGTGAGGGAGGCATTGAATCCAATTTATTATAGGCAAAGAGACTTCAAAGTCTCCATCTGATGGCTCAAATATCCATAACAGAATTGGTATTTCTTCTCAGATTCAAGGCATGGCCAAGTCACATAGACTCAGTTCCAGAGTCCAGTTTTCATCTTGGAGGCTGCAACCCAGGCAGGCTCTCTGCCCTTTGATCTGGTTGGAACCGGAGTGTTACAAATATGCTTGTATTAAGCTATCTCCAGTCTGCCTGAGGGCATCAGTCTGGAATGTGCAAATGGGAGCTTCAGACTGTGAGGTTCCCAAGTCCTCAGGTGCGTTCCATTTTTTTTTTTTTTTTCTGGCAGGCTGGCTACTGCTCCTTCTACGGAAGGCAACGATGCGATGCCCCCGGACCACGGTTATGCACAATGGCAACATACAGCAGAGAGGGGATGCCAGAGAGAGAGTTCTGTCTCTATCCTGAGGGCCAGGAAGCCAGGTGAAGGACATGGGAACTCCAAGCAAGCACCAGAAACCTAAATTACACTTGCATTAAGCAGCCCCCAGACCCGTATGGAGCACCGAGGAGCTCCAAGCGCTGCGCGGTGAAGACGCAAAAGAAACGCCACCAAAGCATCCACATTCCACCATCCACATCTGGGGTAAGGAATCGCTTCAAGGACTCCATCCCTTCTACCCCAAGGCCTTCTCCTCCTCAACCTGACAGCGCAGGCGTCCATTTCCAAAGTCCAAAATGCATAAAAAACTTATAGCTGGAAGATATTCTGCGCCAAAGAATGTGCAGTGAACAGCAAACGTTTCCGACAGCATGGCCAGTATTGCCTTATTTCCCGGACGATTTACTGAAAATCTTCCACCCCTGTTTTTACAGGCTGCGGGGGCATCTGCTGTGCCAAACCGTCTGCTGGCGAGAGAGAGAGAGAGAAGCCAACACGTTCTGCACAGCCCAGCGACAAAACTGAAGAAAGACAGAGATGCGTCCTTGGCAAACGGTAGACTCTGAACTGCACCTGCGTCACCCGTCAGCAAGAGGCTTTCCGTGGCAGATGACCAGAGACGGCGAGAGAGCAACTCCCGTATTTTTCACCGGCTTGTACGCCATGCCGGCCACAAGCCCTCAGACATCAAGAATCCACCCCCCGCCCCACGATCACCCCACGGGTGATCGCTTCATACCAACGTGGAACCATGGAAATGGTCCCGCGCACGCCACTGTTTCTCTGACTCTTCCAGGCGGAAAAGGTATTGTTTTTAGTATCATATGCTTGCTGGAGACCCAGGAGCCAAAGCGCAGTGCGGTCGTCGGAGGGCACAGAGAAATAAAAAATATTCTGTGGGGCAGAAGAATGCCACCAGGAGCCTCGACAGACAGGCAGGGAAGAAACGGTCTTCTGCTTCCCATGAGGACCGTGGTGGGAAGTGCACACAGATGGTTCTGGCTGGCTTTAAAAGAAAGAAACTCCTTTAGGGAGGAGCGACCTTAAACATCTTATCAGCCTTTGAAGTTACAATGACATCCTCTGGTTCCTTGCCCAGGGCAGAGGCTTAGGCTTTAAGGCTCCATTTACTTACCAAGAATTAAATAGTTTTACCACAGCACAAGGCCAAAGAGCCAATTTTTTATTTTTTTTTTTTAATTTTTTTTTCAACGTTTATTTATTTTGGGGACAGAGAGAGACAGAGCATGAACGGGGAAGGGGCAGAGAGAGAGGGAGACACAGAATCGGAAACAGGCTCCAGGCTCTGAGCCATCGGCCCAGAGCCCGACGCGGGGCTCGAACTCACGGACCACGAGATCGTGACCCGGCTGAAGTCGGATGCTTAACCGACTGCGCCACCCAGGCGCCCCATAAAGAGCCAATTTTTTAAAACAGGAAATGCTAGGATGGCGAGGCAGTGGAAAACATCCTTTCTGTGGGGTACCCCACGAGGCGAAGAAATTCAAGAGCCATAGAGCTAACTTTCTGAGGTTAATCTCCTTTATGTCTAGCCTTCTGTACTATTCAGATCAGTTTTGTGGGACTCGAGGTAAAGCCATAGAAGCAGAAAGAGGCTCCGATGCTTCCAGAACCTTTCTCAAACCCAGCCCTGGTGCAACCTGCCCTAACGATACCTGTCTTACCGACATCACTGTATCTGTGCAAACCATCTCGGCCCCTTCAAAACAGGGTACCCCCAGCTCCCTCCAATGTCACCCCTCAAGTGGGAGTCCAATGTGTGATATCATCTTCCACAGAGGGGTGAGCGGGACCCACGTGTCCGCTGCTGCCTGCTCACAGCTCTCTAGGGCACCTAGACTTGTGTCGATTCCTCACGGCGGGTCACGTCCATCTGGTCGACCGCTTTATCCCTACATACTGCGTGCCCAGTGTCGAGCATACAGTAAATACTCCTGACAGGCTTGTAGAACAAAAGCCTGGTTACTGCCACCCCCCCGCATACTTTCCTTTCTGGGAGATAGCTGCCTGTCTTGAGGTAGATGCTATTTTTAGGGCCTTACCCGTGACTCAGGCTTGGACATCAGAACCTTCTCTTGCCGGAACTGTTTGGTTTATTTGTTTCTGTTTTGATCTCACGCCATGGCAAAAGTTCTTACGCAAGACCCCAAAAAGCTGGGAACCCAGAGATTCTGAGACCCTCGTAACAGTCACTTAAGAAAAGGTAATGAACCTTAAAGGCCATCATTTTCATGATTAGATGATCTCTGTGTGACTAATTACTGAATTAGAGCCACACACTTGAAGGAAAACAGAAGGAAATCTGTTGCCTTGAGATTTATCTTTCTTCTTCAAAGAATTTAGAGTTGCTTCTATAGCACACGATGTTAGGATAGGCCTTGGGCCAATCATTGTAAACAGCATCTGAAAAAGCGCTCAGAATTGTGGGCTTAGCTGCTTTGTGAGGGATAGCACTATTTGTTTGCTTAAGTGAGGCTGTGAGGATTGCTGGAAAGACTCCGTAAAAATATTGGCCAAACTCAAGTCTCTACCAGCAAATGTAAGCATGTTAAGTTCACATATATGTCGGGACCACGCATATTATCTCTGACTTAACCGGTATGAATAATGTATAGCCAAGCCGGACCCCATTCAAACAAACCAGTTGACTTCAGCTCACAATAGAAGAGTAAACATGGCCCTCGGCTGAAGTTAGCCTTTAACTCCAAATTGCCTCTGTACACAATAAGACCAGCTCTTTCCTGGGGCCTGGAGGGTGTCTCCACGTGGCTGTGGTGAATCCTCCTAACTGAAGGCGACAGACAGTAAGTCAACACGAAGGGGATCTCTCAAACACCCCACCTGGCACGCACTCACGGAGGGTCTCTCCGCGCCTGGTCTGCAGGCTCCATTTTTGGCCTTCGCGGCGAAGAGGCCACCCAGGTCCCCACATGACACAAAAGGAGACAATGTGGTAAGGAAGAACTAGAAAGGAGGGCTTGTGGTGAATCAAGCTGAAAGACCAGCCCCACGGAAGGGGCCCTCTGCCTAAACAATTGGTAAGCGAGAAAAAAAGAAAGAAATCAAACCGCGGCAAGTATAATCCCCAAATCCACACCTTGTAATTTCTCATAAAGCAGGAAGGCAGTACTTGAGTCACTTCACAAAATGCTCAATACCCAATTCAGATCCGAGGCCCCGAACCGCTATCTGATTGCTGGGGGGGGGTGGATTATTTCCCTGGGCAGCAGGTCCCAAGGCTCCTTTCCAGCTAGCTCCACCACTCACTGGGAAGTCAGGGAATGCGAGTATCCAGGTTTTAGGTTTGGTGCTCACGGCTTCTCAGGGGTTACTCAGATCTCGGAAATAAAGACTGGCAGATCAAGGGAAAAGCACCGACATGACCATTTGGCTCATTAGAATCGTGCAAAGAAAGCCCCTTTTTGCCGCGGTAAGGAGTCAACTCAAGTCAGTTTTCCAGCGCCCGAAGAGGAAGAGGAAAACACTCTTCACTTCGCCCTAACAAACAAAAAGGCATATGAAAATCAAGCATGATAAAGGCAAACAAAAAAAACCAAAAAAACACAAAAAAGAAGAATTCCCCTTGGGTGACTTTCTTACTTTCATTTTGTTTTATTTAAACAATTTTTTTATGTTTTTATTTTATTTTCGAGGGAGAGAGACAGAGACAGAGACAGAGCACAAGAGGGGAAGGGCAGAGAGAGAGGAGGACACAGAATCCCAAGCAGGCTCTAGGCTCTGGGCTGTCAGCACAGAACCGATGCCGGACTTTAACACACAGACGGCAAGATCACGACCTGAGTCGAAGTAGGATGCTTAACTGACTGAGCCACCCAGGCGCCCCTCATTTTATTTTATTTTAAATTTTACGGGGCGCCTGGGTGGCGCAGTCGGTTAAGCGTCCGACTTCAGCCAGGTCACGATCTCGCGGTCCGGGAGTTCGAGCCCCGCGTCGGGCTCTGGGCTGATGGCTCAGAGCCTGGAGCCTGTTTCCGAGTCTGTGTCTCCCTCTCTCTCTGCCCCTCCCCCGTTCATGCTCTGTTTCTCTCTGTCCCAAAAAATAAATAAACGTTGAAAAAAAAATTTAAATTTTACTTAAGCAAGAGGAAAAGTAAATAAGTTGGGGCTTTGTCCATATTTTGTTGTGTTCGCTTTGATTTTTTTAAATTTTTCTTATTTTTATTTTTTAGTGTTTATTCATCTTGGGGGGGGGAGGGCAGAGAGAGGGGGGAGACACAGAATCTGAAGCAGGTTTCAGGCTCTGAGCTGTCCGCACAGAGCCCGACGTGGGGCTTGAATCCATGAGCCGTGAGATCATGACCTGAGTTGAAGTCGGACACTTAACCAACTGAGTCACCCAGGCGCCCCTTCACTTTGATTTTTTTGCTTCCTTTTGTTTCATTTCAATTTTTTCGAAAAACTTGGGTACTTTCTGCACATGGTGCAAAATTCAGAAGGCTCAAAATCATATACATGGAAAAGTAAGTAATCTTATCACCCGTCACCAGCCACCAATTCCACACCTCAGCAGCAAAACAAAAACAGAAACAAAAACAAAAACAATTAGAACAAAAACAAAAAACAGCAAATGCTACCAAAGGTGGGGGGGGGGGATCAAATGTTTTTTGTAAACTCCTGTACCTAGCAGTTTTCAAAAAACATTTTTTTTCAGTGTTTATTTATTTTTGAGAGAGAGGGAGAGGCACAGAGTGCGAGCAGGGGACTTGCAGAGAGAGAGGGAGACACAGAATCCGAAGCAGGCTCCAGGCTCCGAGCTGTCTGCACAGAGCCCGACGCGAGGCTCGAGCCCACAAACCGTGAGATCATGACCTGAGCCAAAGTCGAATGCTTAACTGAGCCACCCAGACGCCTCCATACTTAGCATTTCTCAATTAACATACTTTGAGATCATTCCGTGTCAATACCTATAGAGCTGCCTTATTGTGTTCAAGTGGGAGTACATCTGTAGGATAAATGGCAAGAAATGGGTTTGCTTGCCCACCGATATATGCATTTTCTGCCTCAATACGACCAATGTACTTTTCCTGGAGACTATATCAATTTATATTGCCATTAGCAACGTGTCTCTGCTTCTCCTCATCTTGGCTAACACAGCACTATGAACCACAGTGGGCGCTTGAACAAGGAGGGGGTTAGGGGCACTGATATGACACCCCCTTAACCCACACAGTCGAAAATCCACGTGTTGACTCCCCTTCAACTTGGCTACTAAGAGCCTACCATTTACCAGAAGTTTACTGATAACATTTGATTAACACATATGTTGTAGGTTATATGTACTGTATTGTAACAGTAAAGAAAGCTAGAGGAAAGAGAATTTTATTAACAAAATCGTAAGGAGGAGACAATACATGTTCAGTACTGTATTTATCGAGAAAAATCCACGAGTAAGTGGGCCACACAGTTCAAACCCGTGTTGTTCATGGGTCAAATGTATTTTGAACTTCACCAATCTAACAGGTAAAAACGATCTTTTAGGTTTCAGTTTATATTTCTCTCATTAGCACTGAGAGGAAAGCATCTTTCCATACACTTAAGAGCAATTTTTTTCCTTTTCTGTCAACTGCATGTCCCTATCTTAAGTGACCTTCTACCACGTTATCTTTATCACAGGCAATCTATCTAGTAAATAATATCTGGGGGCATCTGGGTGGCTCAGTCGGTTAAGTGTCCAACTTTGGCTCAGGTCATGATCTCATGGTCCCTGGGTTCGAGCCCCGCATCAGGCTCTGTGCTGACGGCTCTGAGTCTGGAGCCTGCTTCCGATTCTGTGTCTCCCTCACTCTCTGCCTCTCCCCCACTCACGCTCTGTCTCTCTTTCTCAAAAAATAAACCCCCTCGGGTGGAGGGGGTTAGAGGACCCACAGGCTCTCTTCTCCAGGAAGTCTGGTACCTCTGCTAAAGCCTCCCCTGTTGAAACCCATAGAGGATGAATTCATGAACTCCCGGGATGGGGCAGACGGTCACAAGCCACAAGGGCCAGTCAGTTTGGGGCTATTGACAAGGAATGCTTCTGGGTTCAGCCTCGGATTTAGATTCCCAAGTGGTCTCCGGTCCGTGCCTGGAGATGTAGTCTCTAGTTTGCCAGAAAGAGATGTGGGATGGAGAGTGTCACCTGATGTGGGAAAAGGGACAGGAAAGAGCTAGAAAACTGGAAGGCCTGCATTCTACCCCATGCTGGGGGTCAGAGGATCCAGAGCTGTGAGCAATGGGGCGAAAGCAGAAAGACACCAACCCAATCAGAGCCCCTTCTGAGGCCCTGGCACACAGCCACAAGGCAGGAAAGGGCTAGGTGGACAGCACTTTGGTCATCTAAGCTGTGGTTTGGCCGCTGATGGCCAAATTGCACCGGGTGGTGGGGTTTGGATCCAAAACCTTGCCATTGTCACTGAAGGTCTGGACTGTCTGCAAGACCAGCACGGCCAGAGCACAGGACGAGTGATAGTTCATAAATCTGAGCTCACGCCTGGGGCAAAAGGCACCGATATCACCCTTTAAGGTAGTTACATCCATCTGTTCATTTCCTTCAAGAGCAGTCCTTTCCATAAAATGATGAAATAAATCTCTTCTCGCCATTCCTGTTCTTACTGGAGGGTTAGTATTCACCCTGTTGAACAACCCTGGGGGAGGAAGCAGGTTAAGGCAGTCTGGAAATTCCACTGCAGTCCAGTGGAGTTTCTGCCCCAGACAGAAGGGGGTAAGAGTATAATTCAGCAATACACCTGCAGGTGGAACGTTCCAAGGGAATCTATCCTAGCTCTTGGTGCCACCGCTGCTGACTTCAGCCAGCCAGCTCCCCGACCTGGCCCGACTCCTGTGCAACAGCCTGACTTCACCTGGTTAGTGGCAGACAGGGCCTTCCCGGCAGGGCTTCACTCGCTGAAGGCAAAGATTCCACCGCAAGCGCCGGAAGGACGTCTCTGACATCACAAAAATGTGGCCTCACGTTGCGTAGAAGTTAGGTACTGAAGCCAGAACATAAGGCTAAATGTAAGCATGGACAAAATTGCTTTACAAATTGAAAATTACTGGATCACCTGGGTGGCTCAGTCAGTTAAACGTTCGACTCTTGATTTCAGCTCAGATCGTGATCTCCTGGTTCGTGAGTTCGAGCCCTGCATCGGGCTCCGCACAGACTGCTTTTGAGCCCTGCTTGAGATCCTGTCTCTCCCCCTCTCTCTGCCCCTACCCTGCTTGTGATCTCTCTGTCTCTCAAAATGAATAAATAAAACTAAAAACAAAAACAATAAAAATTGAAAATCACTGCATTTTTTTATCTTTAAATATAACTTATTGGCAAGTTGGCTACCATACGGTGCATATAGTTTACTTTTGGTTTTGGGGGTAGATTCCCACGAGTCATCGTTTACATACAACAACCCAGCGCTCATCCTGACATCCCAACAGGTGCCCTCCTTCCTCAATGCCCATCACCCTTTTCCCCTCTCCCCCACCACCCCCTTATCAACCCTCAGTTTGTTCTCTGTTTTTTAAGAGTCTCTTATGGTTTGCCTTCCTCTCTGTTTGAAACTATGTTTCCCCCTTCCCCTCCCCCATGGTTCTCTGTTAAGTTTCTCAAGTTCCACATATGAGTGAAAACATACGGTATCTGTCTTTCTCTGCCTGACTTGTTTCACGTAACACTATACCCTCCAGTTCCATCCACATTGCTGCGAATGGCAAGATTTTATTCTTTCTCGTTGCCAAGTAGTAGTCCATCATATATATAAACCACATCTTCTTTATCCATTTGTCATTTGATGGACATTTGGGGTCTTCCCATAATTTGGCTATTGTTGAAAAGCGCCGCTATAAACACTTTAAAATAGAGTAACCTTATAGACGTAAATACTCACAACGTGTAGTTACTGATGGGACAATGAAGATGCATACTGAAGACTTGTCTCTACTCCTCCAGATAATATCTATCTAGGACCCATCTGGGCCAGGAGTGTATGGTTAAAACCTGCATGAAGTATCTCCACTGTATACCAAGGGCAGTGCAGGAAAAAGGTGGCGCAAAGTCAGAGCGCAGAATGCCGTGCCACGGCACGAAGCAGGAAGGGAGCCGTGCAAAGTCAAAGCCGCCAGGCAGACCGTCTGCGGGGGCGAGCGGAGCCCCTCTGTTGGGTGGGTGCTGAGAGGTGGGCTCTATTCTGGGGACAGGTCAAGGCTGAGCCCAGGCCCCTCCTTCCTAGGTTCTCAGCCAGGGAAATAAGACAGGAGGTTGGGCTCAGAAACAGGGTAGGGATCTGGAGACCAGTGGGGGAACCAATAAAAAAAAACGAAGCAAAACAAAACAGGACTCAAAGTCAAAGTTGGACGAGGCAGAAAGGGTTCTGGGATGGCGTTCCCTAAACAGCGCCTCAGGTCAAGATTCACCCTAGGTCTTGGGCAAGTCCCATCCCCCAGGCAAGGCTGAGCCGGCCTAGGGGGGTGGTTAGTGAGGAGACAAGCTGTATCTGGAGCCCAGGCGTCCAGCAGAGCCAGGCACGTCGCGGGTGAGGGGAGAAGTAGGCAAGGAGGCTACAGCAGGCCCTGAGGAACCATCTGGAAAGGCGGGGTGACAATGGGGCAAGATAGGCCACAGCTGGATT
This sequence comes from Herpailurus yagouaroundi, assembly GCF_014898765.1. NCBI lineage: Eukaryota > Metazoa > Chordata > Mammalia > Carnivora > Felidae > Herpailurus > Herpailurus yagouaroundi. The sequence continues at coordinate 62,309,928 of NW_024412396.1, forward strand.
TTCATTACCTGCCGGAGATGCTTAATGCATGTGGGGCAACCTATTCACGGTCGAGCAGGCTTAGGCCTCTCTCAACGCGAAACTTCTTCCTATTTATGGCTTCATATTCTCACCCGCCTTCTCTAGAAGGCACAGTGCTACCAAAAGGTAATGAGAAAAGTGCAATTACAAACTCATGGGACGCTTTGTTTTTTAATGCAATGTATCAGAACTCCTGTGTGCACGGCATCAGCATCAGGGAGCAAAGCTCCTCCTAACACCGGGAGGGGGGCGGGGAAGGGGGCAGGGACTGGCTAAAGCTATTCTCTTCGGCTCTGGAACGGGGCAGCAACCGCTCAGGAGACGGGGGCAATTGTATCGGCTCAAGCACGCACTTTGGGGAACGAGGGAGTCTTCCAAGAACAGTGAGGGCCTGCCAGGCTGGTCTTCTGTGCTCAAACCAGTAATGAGCATAGGAGGCCAGGGCGTGGCCTCACGCGGCCACTGGGCCCCTGGTGAAGGGATGGGGAGAGAAAACGGGGACCTCTCACATAGCCTGTCTTGACCATGTGAAGGAGGGGGACGACGCCCCGCCCCCAAGTTACCTGTACAACTCGATCCGGGTACAGACTTTTAGGACAGCAGAAATCGAGCCCTGGATGACACTGGCTCTATGAGCAGTAGCATATGTTGTCTCGGTTTCAGAAGGGACTCCAGAGCCAATTCACAAGTCCGACTCTCACTGCTTTATAATGACCTATCGTTATGGACCCAAAATTACACTGCCCGGCACGTATTACCTGCTTTTTTTTTTTTTTTTAATGTTCATTTATTTTTGAGACAGAGAGAGAGCATGACGGGGGAGGGGCAGAGAGAGAGAGGGAGACACAGAATCGGAAGCAGGCTCCAGGCTGTGAGCTGTCAGCACAGAGCCCGACGCGGGGCTCGAACCCACGGACTGTGAGATCATGACCCAAGCCGAAGTTGGACGCTCAACCGACTGAGCCACCCAGGCGCCCCACGTATTACCTGCTTTTAAGTGATTTACTTTTCGCTATCTCTGAGGATATTCCAAAGACAAATAAAACCAGCTACATCACTCACTGAATGTGTGTGTGTGCCAGCTACTGAGATAAATGTTTCACATACACCTGTTTGGCTCTCAAAGGACAAAACTAACTGTCTCAAGACCACACAGCCATCAGTAGACAGGCCGACCCTAGAAAACAGGTCTCGCCCTCCTAACCCCGCCCTGTGGCCTCCAGATAGAGCTTCAGTGAGGAATTTCCAACAGAGGTGGGCCAGATCGTTTAAAAGCTGCAACAATGGCCATGCCCTACGCCCAGGCCGACCAAAGAAGATGCTGGCAACGACTGACAGGTAAGGGAGTCTAGGTGCCTTGGTTGAAAATCGGCACTTGGTGGAAAAGCCAAGAGAACACGAGTTACGGCCTCATCTGAGGTGTCTGGGAATGCCGAGGGGCTCAAGCGGAAGGTGAGGATCCATGCAGGCCCAGGAGAGGAAGGAAGGGAAAATGTCATGACTGGTGGGTGTCACCAAGAGCTGGCTTCTACAATGATGGCGTGACACTTCCCAGAGGCCTCAGGTAACCTTGATGGCTTTGGGGCACCTTCAAGGGCAATGTCTATTTTCACAGACTCCAGGGATGCCTGATGCATCCCTGAGGCAGTCCCGTAAGATCGAAGTGATTCCGCCGGAATCCACCGGAATTCCACTGGAATCGAAGTGATTCCACGCAGGAGGAGATCACTTCGCAGCATCCAGGAAGGAGGGGTGGTGGATACAAGCCCCTGAGGGTAGGCTGGGTTCAGATGGGCCAGAAGGGGAAGGGAAAGACCATGTCAGATGGTAAGAGGAACCAGAGCAAAGCATGGCGGAGTGCAAGCACAAGGTACATGTGGAGACCAGGACGTGGAGCCATCTGGTGGCGAGGAGGCTCAGCGGGGCAGGTGTAAGGAGACAACAATGGCAGAGGATGAGGTGCCATTACCGACTTTGTGCAACGCATGATAGGATCGAGGAAATTAAAATGGTCAAGCCTTCCAGATTGTGAATTTAGAGGAAAGTAGCAGAGGAGGGGATCTTCCCGAAACACTCGGCAGGAGAGCTGTGAATTGGGTGCCTCTTGCGAGAAAGGCGGTCCGTTATTATCACTATTGCTCTGGTTGGGCTGGTGCGATCCCGTTACCAGGCTTGGGAGGGAAGAATGCGCACATGTGCGTGTGCGTGCGCGTGCGTGCAGGGGTTCCAGTGTGACTGTGATATTAATTCACCATCACATCAAAATGGCAAGATTTCTTTCATCTCCTGGAGCCCTCTCTGTAGGGTATCCACCTGCCTTCCTGGACCTGTATCTATGCAGTAGGAGTTGACCATTTTCCCATTCAGCCTCTTACTGGAAAACTCCTCCTAAATAGACATCACTAATTTTGCTGCCACACCCTCAATTCTTGATAAAATCACCCAAGTCATATGTTCTAGAAAGACAGTCAGTTGTCAACAGACTTGGAGCATCAGTGCCATTCAGGGCATCCTATTGGTACATGGAAAGAAAAGAAATACATTTACATTTGCCCCCAGAGGACTTTCTATTCTTACATCCATGTAAAAAAAAATAGGTATGGACAGACTAGGACGTGGTGAGGAAAGTTTACTGGGAAGGTTGACCCAAAAGGAGGAGGGTCAAGAGGAATTCAAAAACGACACTACTATCAAAAAGTATATACTCAGCAAATTTTGTATGTGTGTGAGCAGATTGTGCCATGTATTTTTATTTACTTATTGAGTTTATTTATTTTGAGAGGGGAGGGGAGGGGCACAGAGAAGAAGAGAGAGAGAATCCCCAGCAAACTCCGCGCCGTCAGCACAGAGCTGGATGTGGGGCTCAGAGCCACAAACCGTGAGATCATGACCTGAGTTGAGATCGAGTCGGACACTCAATCGACTGAGCCACCCACGTGCCCGAGCCATGTAGTTTCAGACAACATATCGAAGTTTACCTCCAAGTAGTCACCTGCAAGGTTTTTCTGTCTCTTCTCATCTACCCAGCTACCCCACACCACACGAGGAACACAGAGCTGTACCCACCCTTGGCTGCCCCACCATTTTGTAGGACAATTCTGCCCTCGCATATGCCTTCCAAGGGTTCCCACACAAACCTCGATGCTGTCAAGACCACGCTCCTAGTAGAGGATGCTCCCTTTCAAGACATGCCCATGTGACACCCTCACGAGGAGGTCTCAAAAGAAAAAGAACTTGGACCACTTTCGAATGATGACATCTGCATGACCACAGAGATTCACCCATCACACGAATTTAGGTTTAGAGCCAACATCAACACTGCCGATTTCTATTCATTTAAAAACTTCCAGGCTAAAGAGTGATGAGGGGGAATTTCAATGTCCCGGGAAAAAGGAGACGTAGGAAAATGCAGGTACTGTGCACAGAGGGATGGGACTCTCAGTTTGGCCGGCTAGTGTCTACTGATCGCCCAGTGTCAGGACCCATCTTACGCAGGGAGGGGATCCCTCTATCCTAAAGGGGCAAAGCACCCTGTCTGCAGAGATACTGTCGAGGAGGAGGAGGGGGAGGGCAGCTAACTATCACTGATGAATCACTGTAAGCCAGGTGGCACTATCCTCCCCAGGTACTATTATTAATTGGTCCATTTTACAGGTGAGTACTCACATCAGGCGACAAATATGTGAATAGCACTGCTCATAGACGAGTTTCAAGTGATTGTAACGTTCTATCTCATCGGATGGTCAGAACCACAGAGAGGCAGGCAGTACCATAAGCGTCCCACAGCCACACCAAGCGGGCACGGTGGCGGGAGCAGAAGGCAGCTCCTGTGGCTACTAATCGGCTACTTTTACGAAGAGACGGCACTAAAGGGCAGTCGTGTGAGACCCAAACGAGGTGCCGACAAATGAAGTCCACTGGACTTCACCCAAGAGGAGACCGCTTCCTGTTGGAGCAGCGTCCATGAAGGAGGGGATGACAGATGGGAGCCCCAGAGGGGAGGCTGGGTTCTGAGCGGCAGCAGGGGAAGGGGGACATCTAGTCAGAGCAGGGGATGGAGGGAGGGAGCAAGAAGGTATATTTGGAGATGAGGGAGCTGATCTGTTTGGTGTGAGGGCAAATGCAAGGTGATAACAAAGGGCGCCCAGGTGGCTTAGTGAGTTGAGCGTCTGACTTTGGCTCAGGTCATGATCTCGTGGTCTGTGAGTTCGATCCCTGCGTCAGGCTCTGTGCTGAAAGCTTGGAGCTTGCCTCGGATTCTCCGTCTCTCTCTTTCTCTGCCCCTCCTCCGCTCGTGCTCTCGCTCTCTCTCAGAAATAGGTAAACATTAAAAAAAAAAATTTTTTTTTAATGGTCAATCTTTCCAGAAGGTGAATTTAGAGTGACGGATCAGTCAAGGAGAAAGGCAGGATAACTGGGACTTCTGGAGAAATTACAGAACAAATAATACAGAATGAATGATTGTGTATGCCAAACGATAATTGTTCTAAATTATAAATAAATATGGGGCAAATATAAAAATAAATGGAACCAAGTCTCCAAACTGAAGGGCTTTAATGCAGACTGAAAAGGAACCCAGAGAATCTCTACAAAAATATCTACAATTCAAATCTTGCCTCTGAATCGTTTTTAACTTCATCCTTTTTTTTTTTTTCTGGCTAATCCTCGGGTTGACTCACACGCTCTCACTCCTAGCTAAAAAGTGAAAGCTACATATCATCATCATTAATAATGAATGGAAAGGACTCAGGTTCCTGTACTTGACAGGAAAAAGGATAAAGACAGAACACCAAAAGTACAGTTGAAGGTGACAACGATTCATCGCCATTAAACGTCTCCAAAAACCCTTCCTGGAAAACCTTCCCCAGCCCTGCCCGTTATGCGTTGAATTGTGTCCCCACCCGCCAAAAGATCCACTGAAGTCCTAACTCCCGGAACCTCACAACGTGACCTTATTCAGAAAAGGATCTTGCAGATGTAATTAGTTAAGATGAGGTTACACTGGAGTAAGGTGGGCCCTAAATCCAGTATGACTGGTGTCCTTACAAGAGGAGAGACACAGACAGAGATGCACAGGGGAGGCAAGCACGTGATGCTTAAGGCAGAGACTGGGACTATGCTGGCACAGCCAAGGACTGCCAAGGATTGCCAGCAACACCAGAAGCTAGGAGGAAGGCACAGAACAGATTCTGCCATAGGGCCTTCAGTCGGCGTGGCCCTACCAACACCTTGATTTGGGATGTCTAACTCCCTGAACGTGTAAGAGAATAAATCTCTGTTCCTTTGGGCCACCCATCTTGGGGTACTTTGTTATGGCAGCCGTGGGACGCTCATACACTGGCCTGACTTCAGCCTTTGAGAGGCGGGACAGCAAAGGGAAAACCAGGTCTGTCCGGGGCTGGGGAGGTTTCACTTCCAGGCTCCATTCTGCACCTGCCTCCCCGGCTAACCTCCCCTTCTCAAAGATCTCCGTCTCTCGAATAAAGTCCTGGGGCTGGATGAGCCATTAGTCTGCTCTTAGGTTTGAAATTCCAATTCTATATTAGAGCCCAGAAAGTCAGCTGCTCCAACATCCGCTGAGGGCGAGAGTATATAATGGGGCTGACACAAGGTAAACACTTCCAAATTCAAGAACCAACCCCCCCCCCCCCCCGCCCCGATCACCAGTGGAAGCCAAGGAAAAAGTGAAAAGAAAGAGTAATTAGTGGTGGCGGTGGCATTTACCATATGCCACATAATCATTCCATCTTCCGTCAAATCTGGCCTGCAGCCCTCATGCCGTGGCGAGTTAATACAAAGAGACGCTGGGAGCTGCCAGACGCAGAAAATTAATACACGGGGACGCACAGAGGATCTCTGCAACCAACACTTCATTTCCCAAACCTGGCCGTGTCAAGGTCATTTAGCCCGAGAAATATAAAACCCACTGGGTGGAGAAGAAAGAAAAGAGAGGCTGGCATTGAAATCGCCCCCCAAGCCTCACGCCCGGAAGACGACGTACTTTTCATCTCACATAATTCCTGGCTAGTGGGCTCTTCAGAGCTGCTAGTAAACGAATGATTAGTAAAACAAACCCACTAGGAAAGACCAACAAGAAATTCCTGTAAAAACCTCACGCGTACACGCTATTCTACGTTACCTTTCTTTCAAGAGGAAATTACGGCTGTCAAATTACACCCTTTCATTACTGTCACAGACTCTTTTAAGAACGGCTAATCAGAGAAGCCTACAGAGGTATTTAATCAGGTTTTTTCTCTTCAAATGACCTAATGTTTTGGTAGGAAACCGCTGCCAGCTCATGCTGGGTAGAAATTTAGCACTGTCAGCATTTAATTATTATTTTATTGTGGATTTCTTTACTTTCCTACAGGGAAGAAATAACTTAAAAAAAAATTTTTTTTTTCAATGCAACAAATGCGTAACTTTCAAAATCGCAAGACACTGCGCTCGCTATTTTGCATTGTCAGAAATTACTAGTTCAGGACGTGGGACCTATCGCAGAAACAGACTTTTAAGTTCATTGCTATCGCTACCTTCAATCTTCCAGAACACTGAAACCATAGAGCGAAAATAGTGTTCACTGTGCTGGTCTGGGGGAGATGAAACTATTCACAACTCATTCGTGTGTGTGTGTGTGTGTGTGTGTGTGTGTGTGTGTGACAGCAGCCACGTATTTCAAAGGACATCCCCTGGCCCATGACCCCTGAATGAAGCCCGTGGCTTGGCCCTCCTTCTCTTCCCCGCCCCCCTCCTCCTCGTTTCACTTTGCCTTTTTTCCTCTAAGGACGCAGTAAGAGCGAGAAGAGGAGAAAAGGAGGAGAAATGGAAAGGGAAGAGATGACAGGTGTCCATGTGCGACCTGCTTCCAACACAGCTGACCCAAGGCTTCAGGTGCAGCAGCCAAGAGAGGTGTGTCCCCTAAAACCAGCTTCTCTCTCATTTCTTCCTCATCACTTGCCTCAGGTCCCTCCTTCGAAAAATACCCATTTCCTCACTGACACCACAAAAGCCCCTCTTTCATTTGCATCGCGCCCCCTTCACCCACAGTTTCTTTTTCCTGTTTTGCAATCGGGTTCTCAGAACAAGCTGGGGACGCAGCGTGCATCGACAATTACTTCTTGAGAACCTACTGCAGGCGAGCGATTGTGCTAACTATGAAGGTGCGACACGGTACGAATGTGGGTACAGAGGGGTCCCGGGGGAAGATTCACGTGCAGGAAGAAAGCGAGGCACTCATCGGTGCGCAGAATGACGCATGAGTGGCAGGGATAAGAAAGGTTGCACTGGTTCACATTTACCAACTCCGATAGGTGCCTTGTGCCACCGGCACCCTTTTCCCCCAGATCTGTCCTTCTACTCACCCCAGTTTCTCTCATAAGTGCCACCTCCTAGATGTCAGCATCCCAGCACCTCCCTGTCCCCCCGACTTCCCTTCCAAACCACCAGAACGTTCTCTTCACCTTCACTTCTTCGGGGCTTTACCTTATTCTGGTCCAGGGACATCACTCTCCTGGTCTCCATGACCTCCTACACACAACAGCAAAAGGGATGCTCTCAATAGAAACCTGAACGCGTGAAGCCAACGAGTGGCTTGCCAATGGCAGCTACGATAAACCCAACCTCCTCCGAGAGCAGCCTGCACCTGACCACCACCTCCTGGACCTCCACCGAGGCCACCCATTCCCACACATTCACCCTGTTCCAATCCCGCAGACCAGCCAGACTCCCTCCATCAGCCTCAGGGCCTTTGCACATGCCGTGCCCACAGCCCGGAATCTTGGTCATCTGCATTATGAAGCTCCTTCTAGATTTTTAAGACTCTTCGTAAATGTCACCTCCTCAGAGCTGGCCCCTAACATTTGTATCCCTCATTGTTTCTCGCCACAATTTGCAACTGTTTCACTTGTTTACTTGTTAAATGAATTCTTCCCCAGCAAGGCCTCCTCTGTCCTTGTCACTGCTGTAACTTCAACAACTAGCATAAGCCTGGCAAAAATCAGAGAATGTAATTTTTTTTTAATGAATGAATCAAGTGTTTGCTGTTCATTTCCCAGCACAGTACATGGAACAGAAAGAAACTCCTATGAATTTTTGTAAGTAAGCTCTACGCCCAAAGTGGGGCTAGAATTCACAACTCCAAGATCAACAGTCACATGCCCTACCGAGTAAGCCAGGCAGGTACCCTAGAAATTCGTGTGTATTTATTTACACATGGATCATGGATGGGTAGGTTCCTTTTTGTTTAACTCTAGTGTAATTCACAGATAACATCATCTTACTCTCAGCGTTCAACATACTGATTCGATATTTGTGTATACTGTGAAATGATCACCACAAGAAGTCTAGCTAACATCCATCACCCCCAGTTACACATTTTTTTTCTTGCAATGAGAACTTTCAAGATCTTAGCAACTTTCACATGTCTACAGTCAGTCACTGCGCTGTATAGTTTAGCCCTTTCTTAGATGACCTTCAAGTTGAGTTGTACATTAGTCTTTTTTTCAGTTCCTCCAGTCTGATCACCCCTTGACAGCAGAGGGGCCAAAGGAATGGAGGTGAGGCAGGCATCCAGTCTCAGAGGCAGGGGCGGGACGGAGGTGACAGACGGCTGTGGCGATCCCAGGGGAGCAGCGGCTAAGACAAGACTTCCCACCCAGACTTCAGCCCAGCTGGGGCTGTCACTGCAGCTGTCGCCTGCCTTCTAGTTCTTTCTCCAAAAGGAAGGGCTAGTTCCTCCAAGAGGGGGCCGTGTTCTGACACTGAGCACGGTACAGGGAACCCATTTTAAATGAATGGCTACGACAGAGGTCTACCTAGACCTCTGGGCCACGCAGAAGCCTCAGCAGAAACTTTTGTGCCACCCGAACACCTTGATCATGACGCATCGATTTGACATGTATTTGTCGATGCCAGACATTGTTCTCTTCCATGGGGATCTGGAGCTAAAATAAAAAATAGTTCCTGCATTTAAGGAATGTATAGACCACAGAGTGAGGCCACAGTCTATATACACACATACACACATGGTCTCACATCCATGCCCACAAAACAGCATTATTACCAGTAATTGATAGGATCCGGGGTTGGTGCTGTTGCTGCTACGGACCCAGAAATGTTTGCATCCTGCCTCTCACCTAACTCCTCCTCCCCATCTAGGAGCAAGGGCCTAATAGGAATCAAGGTCTCACTTTACCACGAGCTGAGCCAACGCTGCCTTCTGGCAACGCTGACTCACCTGGCCACTCACAACCGAGTTAGCACATGGCAAACTTTAAAGCACAGTGTCTTGGGATGCCTGGGTGGCTCAGCGGGTTGAGCGGCCGACTTCGGCTCAGGTCACGATCTCACGGTCCGTGAGTTCGAGCCCCGCGTCGGGCTCTGTGCTGACGGCTCGGAGCCCGGAGCCTGCTTCGGATGCTGTGTCTCCCTCTCTCTCTGCCCCTCCTCTGCTCATGCTCTGTCTCTCTCTGAAAAAAATTATAGGGGCGCCTGGGTGGCGCATCGGTTAAGCGTCCGACTTCAGCCAGGTCACGATCTCGTGGTCCGTGAGTTCGAGCCCCGCGTCAGGCTCTGGGCTGATGGCTCGGAGCCTGGAGCCTGTTTCCGATTCTGTGTCTCCCTCTCTCTCTGCCCCTCCCCCGTTCATGCTCTGTCTCTCTCTGTCTCAAAAATAAATAAAAAACGTTGAAAAAAAAAATTTTTTTTTAATTATAAATAAATAAAGCACAGTGTCTTGCCCCCCGCTGCTTGGGGGCTCCTCTCCTTTTCCAGAATGTGGCATATCCGTTTCCCAACCGGTCCACCCAAGTGGCAGAAGGGCAGCTGAAACACGTGCTATCCCTTGCGGCACAACCTACAAGGTACTCGGGATCGTCCCCATCTTACAGACGAAGCAGTAGAGAGGCTGCCTCCGCTCACGCGGCCAGGGGTCCACGCGGCAGGATCGAGACCCAGGGGTGTGGGGATCAGGTTCGGTTCACTACTTTTGCAGGGAGCCTCCCCGTGACGGTCATGCCACAGGCATGAGGTGACGCGTACAGCTAGGAAGAGGGTTTTATGGCAAACCCAGAATCCCGGTCAGCAAAATAAAAGCATCCATTTCCAGAAATTTCCAGGGGTAGTAAGGCTTCAACTACAGGGCATAACTATGGAGAATGACCCAGACATTTAAATGAGAAAGGACCTCTAAGTAGCTAAAAAGCCAAGTACTCAGCACCTGCCCTGGATTGTCCCCTTGAAGTTCTGTTCAGAACCTATTGACTCTTTCTTTGAACTTGATTCTGATTAGTTGTGTCCACTGGTTTCTTAGCCTTTAGTCAGGTGGATGTGGTAAATTAAAACTAACTCCTGGAGGGAGACCGTGATTGCAATGAAAAGTGATAGACTGGACGGGAGAAATTTTGTTTTTTAATTTTTTTTTTTTAAAGAAAGCAGGGGTTGGCAAGCTTTTCCTACTAAGATCAGAGGGCAAATATTTCAGGCATTGTGGCTCACGCCCTCTCTGTTGTGACTACTCAGTTCTACCACCGCAGCTCAAAAGAAGCTATAGACGGAAGCGAAAGACTGTGGCTCTATGCCAATAAAATTTTATTTACAGAAACAGGTGGTGGGTCGAATTTGGCCTGGAGGCTGAAGTTTACAACTCAGGGAATAAAGAAAAACTTCAAAGCCAGCACAATATCTAGAAAATCTTAGCAATGTGGGGCTGTATCATAAAGAAACAAATAATCCTAACCCCCCCAAAGGCCCTTGGGCCAACTGGCATTATAGAAGACCATGGCCCTTCATCAAAAAATTATAAAATTTTAGGAATCTAAACAACCTTGGGAATACGACGGTCCAATTCCCCATTTTTGTAGATGAAGAAATAAATTTTCAGAGAGGTTAAGAGACGTGCTAAAGGTCAAACAGCTAATTAGTGATTACACTTAAATTAGAACCAGAGTTTGGGCTCTAAGTTTAGAACTCTTTCCATTATTTCATGTCTATTATTTCAGCCTTTTTGGTAACAATGGAATAGAGGAAATGCTCGTTTAATTAAAATACTACACCCTCGAGACTGTTAAGATTCCGGAATCACTAAAGCACACAGTTCTAGATATTTAGAAAGATGATTTTGAATCATCAAGACAAAGGTTAAATTAGGTTTAATGTACTCAGAGAATACACTAAAGAAGTCGTGCTAAAAACTACATTTCAAATAATTTGAAGATTAATATACGTGAAAATGCTTGTTCTCGCTCGTGCATGGGAAAATGAGGTATTGTTGTCCATTCGTAGAGGAAGAAAAGCTTGCCATGGTGTTTGATCGGTTTAGACCTGTTCATGAATTTGACCAGTTCCAGGATAGCCCAAGAATCACCAGACCACTGGTAAGCCCCCAGTAACTGCTCAAAGTGCTAGACGCCCGTATTCGTTCGACTGTCTTATCAAGCCGAGAAACAAAAGGCACCCTCAGCTCTCGACCTGTCCCTTTCTCTTTTCTATCATTAGCAACGTCTTCTGCTCCTTTTCGGAATTAATTAGGAAATAAAAATAGAAACCCTGACATGTTTATCAAGATTCCGAGTGCTGGTTAAACATGAAAGAACAGAGGTTGGGAACACAAGGTGACATTTTATTTCTGTGATGACACGTTAGAGTCCTCCTGCCAGGTGGACCCTGCAGCAGCCAGAAGCATGCACCTGTGTGCAGAGAAGTCAGATAGGAAGGGGGAGCTGAAAAAGATTTGAGGGCCCAGTGGCCTTCTGTGCCCTGCAAATGAGTTCTAATTGCTTGCGGGTCCCTGAGCCCTGTTCGGTGCGGAGAGGTTCCTGAAGGCTCCCGACAGACCGGAAGGCAGAGAGAGACCACTTCCGTTTTCCTGACCATGAAGGTGGTCCTGTTTCTGTTTAGAGACCCTGGAGAAGGGCTCTGGTTGGAGGAGTCCACCCCTTCCGACCTTCCGTTACGGAGGAAAAGGGTGAAGGGGGTGGGTCGCCTAGTACCTCTGCGCGTCCCTGGGATGCACTTCCCGGTTTGACTGACCTGCCAAAGGAAATGAGAAGTGATAAGTGATGGGCCCCCGATTAGATCAGCCACCTTGAGAAAGGTGCTGAGACAGAGATATTTCACTGAAATAAGGAGAAACCTGGGAATAGATTTCTGGCAAGCAATCCCAAAGTAGATATGGTCTGAATTGGAAATGAATTTCATGGGCAGATAAAGTCTAATAAATGGCAGGTCACTCGAAAATCATATATCATCAAGTCTCATACAGTGTCTGTGAAGTTTGTTATCAATAATTTAACACCAGAAGAACCTAGCCCTTGGCAAATATTTAATTTCAAAACATACCTACTGATTTACTCAGATACAGCATACATAGTATATTAAAAATATATTACAAGAAGCCAGATGCCAATAAAGCTGCACTTAGAGAAGATCAGCTGTACTTGTTGCGTTCCGGGGATTTTGCTAAAGAAGGGACTGGGCCCTCCACCTGCTGAGCTAGTTCACTAGCAAATTCCAAACCGTGCAAGAGAAGAACGCTTGCACACGAGCTCCCCTTCACACAATACAGACCCTACCTGGGCTCCTATGCTCAGGCCAAGCGACGAGCCAGGCAACGTAAGAGCTGGGGGGTGAGAGCTGGCAACCCGTCAGAAATGGTTCTCCATCCCAGGGCTGAAGGTCAAGGGCAGAGGGGGCATCTGTAGAAAGAAGGTCTTCGGGAGCAAAGCGGAGTCATTTTTAAGGGGATTGGGGGCAGAGGGAATCATCTCCAAGGTCACTGTCTACAGTTATTATTGATCTGAGCCACTCTCTGATCAGCAGCCCCTCCCCCAGCCCCCAATCATTCAGTCCACTCCAGAGCAGAACCTCACCACTTCCTGGCTGAAAAGTGTCACCCCCTTGCTGCGGTCTGAATGTTTGTGCCCCCCCAAAATTCACACGTTGGGATGCGTAACGCCCAGCGTGACGGTGTTAGGAGTGGCAGGGTCTTTGGGAGGGGATTCGGTCACTAGTACTCTTATAAATAAGACAGACCCCTTTGAACTCCCTAGCCCCCTCCGCCAGAGAAGGATTCAACAAGAAGTCTGTGACCTGGAAGAAGCCCTCCACCCAACTGTGCTGGCACCGTGATCTCAGACCTCTACCTCCAGGCTGCAAGGAACAAATTGCTGTTGTTTATAAGCCCCCAGTCTGTGTATTTTGTTTAGACTAAGACACCCATGGGCAGCTGATGCCAGCAGCAAGAGTTCCAAAGAAATGGATATTTTCTAAGGGAATGGTAGTTCATTTAACTGAGTTTAAAACACAGGCATGGCCTCAATAAGGACAGATTAGTTCTGTGGTAAATACTTCCCTAATAAGATTTTAGGTCTTCTTTGGGGGTGATAAAGGCCTGGCAGGGATACACTCGGTAGCTGGCAGGACGAGAGCAGAGAGAGAATGTGCCAATGGGTGCCTATCTAATCACCCTCCACCCACAGCACGTCAGGGAGGGGGGCGGATAACTGAATGGAGAGTTCAAGGGAGCTAGGTGCCAGTCCCAGCCCATCGACTCCGAGCCTAGGGCCTCGGGATTCAACTCCACAGTCTCAAAGCGCCCTCCCATTTTAGGGTGCCGGAACATAGCTGTCATCAGCTCGCAGCAGAGGGATTTCTAGCACTTTGCATCCCACTGCATGGGCGTCACAGTGAGAAGCTTCTCTGATCAGACTACAGGCAACGGCCAGAAAGAGAAGAGAAGATTGGGTAAGTGTCCAGAGACCTGGCTCCTCACCTCTCTAGGCTTATCTACCTGTGCTAAGGTGGCCCAGACCTCTGGGGCCCTTCCAGCGCTCAAAATCCCTTCCCTATGAAATCCAGAATGGCCCTGACAGCCAGACACCTACAAATCTCTTAGTTCTGCACAAAGTACCTTGCAGGCGGTTGGAAAGGCTATACCAGAAGTCTGAAACAAAACAGCACATTGGCATCACCAGAGCTTACCCCTGGATGCAAACATACCCCACAGGCCTAGTCAGAAGCTTAAGCAGAAGCGATCAGGTAAGAAAATCACAAGATCCTCAAAGCCAAAGGAAAGCGCCGAGAACAAAGCTGTCTGCCCTGATGACGATGACGGCCAATACGGACTCAAAAGTTTCTGCTTCATAAACCACAACCTCCTCTCTTCCCTGAAACATTCGTACCTCTCAGAGATGGCATTAAGTAGCCAGCGCACCAAAGGGACCCCCGGGGGATAATGACTCCAGAGGTCACAGTTGAAATCACTCTAGTTATGACCTTGAGGGACCCTGCCACCTGGACAGGTTCACAGGTCTGCTGGTCACCAGCCACTTGACACTTCAGAGACACGCTGAAGACAGCATGGAGGGGACTGAAGTGCCTGTTTGGGACCAGTAAACTCTGGCAGGGTTGGAGGTCCATGGGGAGTACGGACCAATGCAGGAATTAAGACAAATAGGGGAGACCAACTATCCGCTCCCCACTTACGCCAAAGGCCGGTCTTCTCCAATGCTGGCGGATTCTCTGAAAACAAAAGCCCCGTCTGCAATTCATCGTGATAGCCAAGCACAAAGCACAGCTCGAGAACGCACAGACCACAAAGTATGTAAAAGTCAGCATTTTGGAACCAAAAGAAATTGCCACGTTTGGTCCCTTGGATGCTGCTTAGGGATAAGCTCCTTCCCTCTCTGGTGGCAGCCACTGATTCAAACTTCGGCCGAGACCCCAAGTCAGAGGATATTGATGATACCCCACAACTGTTTCTTATTTAGGGCTAATAACCCCAAATCATGCTTTTGTCCACTTCTGTTAGCGCTAGGCAATGCCGTGGCCACATGATCAGCTGGTCAGAGAAATAATGCTTTTGCATGGGGCTCCCAACTACCCCCCAACTCAACGGCAGTGTTTGTGAAACTCTTTATTCAGCAGAACTGGGAACTGGATGCTTCCACCTTTAACTGATAAACTTCCTCGCTCCGAAGCTAGTGCAGATGGGAGAAGAATCAGGTCTTTGACTTTCGCGTGGGGTCTCACGTAAGCGAATTCCACTCGCGACACCACAGTGACTTATTTTCCGTCGCTTTCTTTCACCTCTGAAGGCTCCCAAGTTAATTTTCCCAAGACACCATCGTAGTCAATTCTGGGAGCCCCAGAGGAAAAAATGCTAGGAATATCAAAACGGCCACATGCGCCAGCATTTAGGGCTTTGTTACAACAATTTAAACTTAGTGCATTTGGGCCACTTTATATTAACTAATTTAGAAAATTCTGCTTTAGCGACTTAGCTGGCTGCTTTTTTCACGGCCAAACTAAATACTGCACTTTAAAATACACCCCTGCATTCGCATGTGATTTCTCCTTTTAGGCTAGGAATGCAATGTTGACATAATGTCAAATAAAATTAATGCGAGGATGGGCACTCAAATGGTACTCCTGTGAAGGGAATTTGTTAGACTGGGACTTTGAGCGCAAATGTATATATAATTATATAATACTCATGTGAGGAAAGAATCTTGAATGTTAAGCTTTAGCAAATTTATCACCTTTGTCAGAAATGCCGTTACCTACAAAAAGCAGGTTGCAAGTAAATTAAGACGAAAGTACCATCAGGTTAGACGCGCCTAGTCTGTCCCAGCAAGTGACTCTTAGAATTAGCAGGATGGCCCATCTGCTGAGTATCGGATCCCCCCCTTATCTATACAGAATTCAGATCAGATGTCTGAGGCTCTGCCTGAATACTTCCGCTGTTGACTTTGCAAATGGACTTCCTCCAGCCCAGCCCAGCTCCTTCTCCCACCGCTCACCCCAACCGGCCACTCAGGAAGAGTACAAATGGCAGTTAGAGCAATAACAGGTATTTTCACTTAATAGTCAAGGCACTGGAGACTCGCAGAGTGGCCTGCCTCCATCGATACAGTGATATAACTACTCTGTCTTTTATTTGTAGTCGCAAAAAATCTTTTCCAAGTATGGGAGAATCACAGAAAATCACTCTAATCACTGAAAAGAGCCCTGTTCCCAGGAAAGCAGCCAGTCTTCTCTTGTCAGAGTAAAAGGCAGGGAGTAAAATTTCCTGTAAACACAGGGGAAATCTACATTTACCCCCCACACCAAGGAAAGGGGCGAGCAGGACTCACAAGCAGCCACTAGAATTTACGCACTGAGCCCTGCAAAAGTCTGGGGCGAGGGGATGCCTTAGGGGAAGGAGCTTCCCAGAAAACAGTTCCTGTGTTTTGTTTTTTACACTGTAGAACTGGGTCCTAAGCACCTGATAAGGGCCATCGCGTTCCATTTTCATACACTGATCGCACACACAATCATATAATTTTGGAAACTCCATGATGTCACCCCGAAACAAAATCAGAAGGAAGAAGAAGGATGGGTTTCTGTTTCTTTCCAGTTACCTGGATACCTCTGTCTCCTGGGAAACTCCCAAAAGAACAGCACACGAATCATGAAGGTCCTAGGAGGGATTCCTCCAAACGCGGGAATCATAGACAAACCACACAAAACCCACAAAATTCCTTCTGATGTTAACACATCTTTAAACAGTTAACAAAATCCATATATTCAGGGGGCAGTCACGGAGAATCTCTAATTAATTTATGGTGGGGGAAAGAGAAAACGTTTAACCACCAACTTCAAACAACCCACGCTCTTTCTGTTTACTGTAAAGTAATCCTTACTCTGGATAATTTGAAATGTCTGCATAGGACCCAGGCAACTATTCCCCATTTTTATTCTTCTTCTCCAGGCTATCAGTTCATAATGAACAAATATGGAAATTTTTCTGAAGGGGAAACCCAACTACCAAAATAACTCCTTCATAATTCATATGTGCAATCACAACAGTGATTAATAAAAACCTGAAACAGTTCCTAAAAGCCTAAAGCATTAATTACTCTGTTAGCTATCAGGACTCCGTGAAAACCTATGACAGCAGGTTACTCGGGCAAATTAAATCATGTGAACTTAAGGCAGAAAAAGGGAAATCTTCACTTGGTGGATTTGCAGGCTGGTAAATGTATGCTTTTGAAGAGGGGTGACCAACCCACGACTCTTCAGCGCTCTATATTTCAACCTTGAACAACATATGAAAGAGGAAAAAAATGCCATTGCAAATTGATTTTATGCCAGCATGAAAGGTAATGTTCTATCTTTTGAGAGACTTAAAATAAATGAATGATACTATTTCCATTAAAGGGGAAACTAACTCTCTCTGTCTACTGTGTGTCTGGGGCTGGCCAGCGGTCAAAGTGATTCTTCTCTTGGCTTCTGTGGTACCACATGTCCAGTTCTCCAACTTCAGTGAGAGCTCCTACTCAATGATTTTTGCCAGCTCATCTTTCCTTGGTCCAATCTCTGCATTTTAGTGCTCTTGGACCCTTTTCTTCCTGGACAATCTCGCCCAGTCTTAGAACTGTGGGCACCACCCATGTGCTGATGACTCCCCCTGGGCTCTATGAGCCAGTACTCAGCTGTCTTCTTTTTTTGTTTTTAATTTAAATCCCAGTTAGTTAACATATAGTGTAATAATAATTTCAGCAATAGAATTTAGTGATTCATCACTTACATATAATACCCACTGCTCATCCCAACAAATGTCTTCCTTAATGCCCCTTATCCCGTTAGCCCTTCCCCCCCGCCCACCACCCCACAAGCAACCCTCAGTTTGTTCTCTGTATTTAAGAGTCTCTTATGGTTTGTCTCTCTCTCTCTCTCTCTCTCTGTGTTTTTTATATTACTTTTGCTTCCCTCCCTTATGTTCACCTGTTTTGTATCTTAAATTCCACATATGAGTGAAATCATATGATACTTGTCTTTCTCTGACTTATTTTGCTTAGCGTAATACA
>NW_024412396.1:62327894-62362938 GCF_014898765.1 Herpailurus yagouaroundi
ACCTTCCAAAGTCCTAAAATAATCCTGTTGATCCTTTATCCCCCATCCTTCACTTCAAATCCATTAGCTGTTCTTCCAAAATACCTCCTCTTTCTACTTCTTAACCAGTGCACTTCACTACTCCAGTTGAAGCTCCTTTCCTCTTCTAGATACTAGATACATATCTCTTAACGAGGTCTCTCTACTTCCATCCTCCACACCGTAGCCAGAATGTTCTCTTAAAAAATGAATCAGACTCAGGGGCACCTGGGTGGCTCAGTAGGTTAAGCGTCTAACTCAGGTCATGATCTCGTGGTCTGTGAGTTCGAACCCCATGTCAGGTTCTGTGCTGATGGCTCAGAGCCTGGAACCTGCTTCGGATTCTGTGTCTCCCTCTCTCTCTGCCCCTCCCCAGCTTGTGCTCTTCCTCTGTCTCTCTAAAAAAAAAAAAAAAAAAAAAAAAAAAAGAATAAATGTAAAAATAATTTTTTTTAATGAATTAGACTTGGTGACTCCTGGCAAATTCTCCAGGAGTTTCCCATTATGCTTAGTATAAAACCCATGCTTCTCTTGTCTGGAAGACCTGACATGATGAGGTCTTGCCATTTTACCCCCTCATCACTCAACTCACCAACTTCCAAGCACGCTAAGGAGACACCCAGCAACATTTGCTCAATAAGTACATAAAAGAATGAGTAAATCTATTTCCCTGTATTTCCCCATGTTTATGAGATAGATTATTCCTACTTCAAAGAAGAGAAAATACAGATTTCCGGAGATATGTCCAAGGTCATCCAAATAATTGGAAGCAAAGTCAAAGTTTGAACCCAAATCTATGGCTCCAAGGCCCATCTTTCCCAACACCAAATTAGTATTTCTAGGAGTCTAGAAAATCAGTCAAGAGTAGACACCCTGCTCTTAAGATTTTCCAAAAACAAATCACCTGGGAACTTGTATGAGGATCAGAATTTCTTTTCCCATCATTCATCAACTATAAAATGGGTGAACAAAATGAGTTTCTCATAGGGAAATCTTTTCCTCCTATAAAGAGTTTTATGATTGTTTTCCAGGACTACCATGCTGTGCAGTCTTAACTAAAATCTGTTCTGACCATGGATATCACAGTGCGGGGTTCTCAGTCAAAGTGGGTAATCATACAGACCTAAAAGGATCAGAGTTAAGGCGCCTGGGTGGCTCAGTTGGTTAAGCGTCCGACTTCAGCTCAGGTCATAATCTCATAGTCTGTGAGTTCGAGCCCCGTGTTGGGCTCTGGGCTGACAGCTCAGAGCCTGGAGCCTGCTTCGGATTCTGTGTCTCCCTCTCTCTCTGCCCCTCCCCTGCTCATGCTCTGTCTCCCTCTGTCTCAAAAATAAATAAAAACATTTTTAAAAAATTAAAAGGATCAGAGGAAAGGGACCACGTAATAACAGCCAAACGTGGGCCTATTTTACCCAAACCATTTAAAGACAATGTAATCTCATCCTACTGAAAGAGTTAGGCAAGGGAAGGGAACTGGTGATTTCTAGAGGGTCCCCAACCCTGCCCAGCCCTCCTCTGTATGATCCCTTGTACCAACACTTGATTGCCTGATCAACCCTCCAGAAGAGAAGCTGCTCTCCCCCTAGTGTGTGTTCCCTGAAGATCTTTTTTTATTTAAAGTTTATTTATTTATTTTGAGAGAGACAGAGACAGAGAGAGAGAGAGAGCAAGAGGGGCACGGGTAGAGGGAGAGAGAGAGAATCCCAAGAGGCTCTGCACTGTCAGTGCAAAGCCCGATGCGGGGCTTGAAGATGCAAACCACGAGATCATGACCGGATCTGAATCCAAGGGTCAGAAGCTTAACTGACCGAACCACCCAGGCGCCCCTCCCTGAAGATCTTGACCTGGTCTTATTTGTAATGGGCATGCACGTGCTCCATAACTGGTACACACTGAGTGCGAGGGATATGACGTTACTTTATTTCTTCCAAATCCAATTAAATCTGGATCTCAAGGCATCTCTCAATGGAAATCACGTCAAAAGTGTTTTTAAGGACTTTTCCCTTTTCCTGGCATTAGAGAAACACCTTGGGGAATTACATGGGACCCAGAGAACAGGGAAAAGGCCCTGTGGGAGTCCAGTTCCCAGAGCCACCTCCAGGATGCCCATCAGCCATCCTTTCCTGGTACCTGCTCTCTTCCCTCAAACCAGGTGGGACCACAGGAGTCCTTGGTGGTGGCTCCCGGGGCCAGGGTGCATGGTGTTAAGTCCCTCCGGTATCCACATGCTACCCCATCCCCGAATGTGGCACATTGCTGTGTCCTCAAGGCACAGACCTCTCATTCCAGGGACGCCCCCCAAGCCCTCAGGGCCCCTCCCAAAGCCCCAGAAATCCACCAGCCTCTCAGAACCCCCACCTGTGATACTGAACCGTTCTTGTATCCTCAGTTCCCCTTGCTTCCTCGCATCTGTGACTTCCATCTACTTTCCTCACAAAAGTCTGAGTGGAGGTCAACTTCCAAGTATCTGGAAGCCCCACGTGCAGCCCCAGGACACAAAGACATTGCAACAACCCACTGAGGTAAGGGGATCTAGACTCCAAATACAAACATTTCACTGCTTTCTTTGGAACGGAGGAAGAAAAGGAATTCTTTCAAGTCTTCCGGTTCAGGGAGAACACACACACTAAGACGTCCATTGGGTTTCCAGCCACCTGTTGTACACGTTTACTTTAATAAACCTTAAACCTCACAGCTGCAGTTGTCCACTCTTCACGGGATGGATCGAAATCACGACCTCAAGCCCTGTTCTCTTGGCAAGCGTGTCTCGGTGTTTCCAACTGTCTGAACTCCGCAGTTCTACGGGACGAGTCCTCAGACACCCCGAACTCAGCGTCTCCGGAAGGAGGCTCATCATCTACTTCCGGTTTCCTTCTTCCTTGCTCTCTTTCTGTTAGCGGCCACACCTAGTGTCTGCCACACGATCGGCATGCAACAACATATTTTTTTTTTTAATTAGTGTGAATAAATGAGCAGCCCCAGAGAGAATATAAACACCTTGGCTTAACCATGGTATGCTGACCTTAGGTATGCTGACTCCCAACCTCCCCTTTTGAAAACAGCTTTCCTGGGATACAAGATATATTTAGAGAATACAACTTGATGAGGTTTAACATGTGTATACACCTGTTACACCTGTGATCCGGTCATCACAGTCATGCTAATGACCATACTCATCACTTCCAAGTTTCCTCTGGTCCCTCTGAAACCCCTCCTCCCTGCCGTCTCCAGGCAATCACTCATCTGCTTTCCATCCTTATAGATTAGTTTGCATTTTCTAAAGAAAATGTCACCAAAGCATCCTGCACAGTGGGAAGTTCACTACGGACCCACAAAGCCAACGTCTGAAGAAGACGTGGTCTGCCGTGATTGAAGTGCGTTAGCGTAAGGCAGCTGAAGATGTTCTAGTGCCTCCAGAACTGCTCCCTGAAGCTGCTCTCTCTGGTCATGACTCAAAAGTGTATGCTATCTTGAAATAGATGGATAAAAAGGTACTCTACCTTTCTGGTTGCTTACACCTACATCTTGTTCTGCAAAATATTTAAGATGGCATACCGTGGTAGGCTAAATGCTTGCATCCCCTCCGAATTCATATGTTGAAGTGCTAACCCCCAATGTGATAGTATTAGAAGGGGGGGGTCTTTGCAAGGGGATTTGGTTCTGAAGGTGGAGCCCTTATGAAAGAGACCCCTTATGATCAGCACCCTTGTAAAGGAAACCCCAGAGCAATCAATCCCTAGGTCCTTCTGCTATGTGAGGACAGTGCAAAGTCGGTCATCCATGAACCAGGAAGTGGCCCTTCATCAGACACCAAATCTGCCAACACCATGATCATGAACTTCCCAGCCTCCAGAACTATGAGCAATACATCTCTGTTATTTTATAAGCCCCCCAGCTATGGGTGTTCTGTTACAGCACTCCAAAAGGACTGAGACACTTACCGAATGCAGGAGGAGGAAGGCGGGGGGGGGGGGGGGGCGGGGGAATTCAAATGAAATGCGCTAACCAAATGCCCTCCCAACACAATCGGAATCTGGTATCCCTACCACCATTCTCTGGGCGAGTCTCTGCTGCCAGTGGTGGGTAGTCTGTATCTATCAGTACGTATTTGCTAAAGCTGCTACGGTTACGATGTAAATTTGGTTGTAAGCTTTTCAAGTCAATGCAAAGGAGAAATATTTCCAATTACATGACTCAGCATTCGTAAGACACGAGGAAACCAACTGTTTGCTCCTGCAGGTCTCTATAAAGAGCTCACTGTGTGTATTAATTATCCCCACACAAACAAAACCAATGATGTGTAGATGCATGGAGAGAGAGATTTAGTTCAAGGAATTGATTCACAAGATTATGTGGACTGGAGAGTCCAACGTCTACAGGGTAGTCCAGAAGGCCGGAGATTCGGGGAAGAGTTGATGCTGCAGATGAAGTTCTAACTCAGTCTGGAGGCAGAATTCCCTCTTCCTTAGAGGGGCTCAGTCTTTTTCTCTTAAGGTCTTCAACTGATTGGACGAGGCCCACCCACATTACAGAGGGAAATCTGCTTTACTCAAAGTCTAATGATTTAAATGTTAATCTCATCTAAAAATACTTCCACAGGGACATCTAGGCTGGTGTTTGGCCAAATATCTGGCTACCATGGCCTCACTGAGTTGGCACATAAAATTAACCATCACACTGTGGAAAGCAGGATTTGCAAACTCAAACGGCCACAGGAGCCAGACGGATAAAGTAACTGAGTGAAACAACAAGTGCGAGATGATAGGGAACGGTGGGGACTGGAGACAGCTGGAAGGTATGTGCCTCATCTATAGGCAATCAAACTCCAAAGTTTTGAAACCACTGTCTGGGACAAGCAACAATTATCTACAAGTCATATGAAGCCCAGCAACCATGATTTGGATACAACCGGTAACAGACACACCAAAGGGGTACACGGGGCTTTTTTGTGCTAGCATTGACATCAACACTCCACAATGGCACCAGGACAGAGTACGACTCAATGAAAGCTCAAGGCTAACATCATGTCAGATTAGGAGCTTTCTAGTGGTCAGGCTGAATTCAGGCACAGGTCAGACAACCTGTTGGTAAACATCACCTCGCTCTGCCAAAGGTCCGATCAGTGCTGGGCAGCCCCGTCTGTGAGGTAAAGCTTCTCGCTGGCATCTGAATGCGGCTCTCCTGTGTCGTTAGTGAAGTATGGGAACGCATGAGTCAAGACATAGCAGGCCTGTGGGGTAGAGCTGCCGTCTTCCTGAAGAAGGACTTGGCAAAGATACAAGCCTAAATAAAAGGCACTCGGTACTCGTGGGCAGAGCCAGCCATCCCCTTGCAGCAACGATTTTAAGCCACTTTAACATGAGGACAAATGGGCAATCAAGTTTCCCCGAACCGAAATACTTCCAGCCTGGAATTCTGTGAGATGTAATCAAACGCCCATCTTTTAAAGGCTGGACCGTGTCTGTCTTCCAACCGTGCAGCTTTCTGGTGTGCCCTCGAAGATTAACTAGTTGCAAAACATATGCCACAAATTAAGTGACCTGCTCTATGGTATCATTAACTATAAAGCAATTTAAGATTGGGAAATACTTACCCAAAAAAAAAAAAATTAAATTGTCTAAGAATATTTGAACCACAGCCATTTTTCTTCCTGGCAATAACTAAATAGCAGGGCTGAGCGTTTACCATACGCACTTCCAGATTATGGGACTAAAACCACATTGTTTTTGTGCAAAACGATGTGTTCGTATAATCTCTCGATAAGGGGCCCTCTTCCCTCCAGATCACCGTGAAACAGGACTTTACCGAAGCATTTCAAGTTTACCTCTAGGTGCAGGCCATTTAAAACACAAACACTTTTTTCTTTTTAATTTTCCAGATCCTCGTCTTTGGGAAGCGAAGGAAGGATACGCTGATGGCGTGAGATGTTGTGGGGAACAGCAAAGCACAATACCCTTGTCAGAACCTTTAGTCCTTTCCACCAAGTCAAATTACTGGTGAAAGTCAAGTGAGTCTCATGATAGAAAAAAACTCGAGGAAGCCGAAGAAACGGACCACGCTTAACCAACCTTCCAGTTACAAAGAAGGAAAAGAGAGGGAGAAGGTGCCTACTGATCACTGAGATGGCCTCAGTGCTCCTCATGGTTCTAGGACGCCGTGGTCCACGCAGCCTTGGAAACGTTTCACATTCCCAGCTTCGCAAATGCATGAGGGGAAGAGGGAGACAAAAGCCCAGCCAGCTGAGGTCAAGAGACACAGCAGCGCCAATGAAGCATCAATTAGAGATGCTGTGAACGCCAGCCCAGGCCTGGACATTGGCAGCGTTCTACCCTGAAGCCACTTAGCAGCAGCAGTCAAGATGCGGCTTCTCAAAATCTGCCATGAGCATCAAAGTGCGGCATACACATTCCCGGAGACTTTTCTTTTCAACAATAAGCCAATCCCGAGAAAGGCTGCGTGGCAGTATTCACGTCACAAAGCTCTAAAAGCTATTTTAAGAGCACCCTGTTTCTGCTTAGGAGAGGAAAAGAAACTCAGCCCCTTCAGGCATCTCAGAATGGTCCTCCCTTCCCCTCCCTACTCCTCCTTTCCAGGCAGTTTGGAAGCAAGGCGGCTTAGCCAAAGGAGGCAGAAGTGTTTGGCATAGGTGATAGGCTGACGCCTGGCAGGGTCGGGGATCGCTGGGCACCCAGGCGACAGAAAGGAGAAGGAGCCCGCAGAGAGGTGGATGTAGCACCCCGGTAGATGCTATCATCTGGACCTACCCACCCGCAAGTAAGAAACAAAGGAGGACATGGGGAGAAGGTTCAAGAAGGCAGGAAAGGCAGAGCACTTCAATGGTTAGCGACGTGGGCATCAGTCAATCAATCAATCAGTGTTTCCTAAACCTTTGTGCTTGCCTGCTGCAAGAAAACTAAAGATGTAGAAGTCACGGTTTCTGCCCCTCCCCCCCAAAGAGTTAACATAAGCACATGAGGACAAACAGAAGGAGAGAGGGGACAATGGCAGATGAGAGTTGTCAACCAGTGTCTTGAAGACGGTAGGTATATGGAAGAGTGATAGCTGAATTGGGGCATAATGAAGAATGAAGAAGGCTGACACTAGAATTCCAGCGGAGGGGAAAAACCGATCAGGGCGAGTGGACTGGCCTCACAGAATCCCAGAAAGGCTCAGGCATTGGAGACGTCGGACATAGTGGAAGGTGGCAGTGAGATGTGGAGTCGAGCTAAACTCTACAGTGAGAAGCTAGCCCCTCAAGTTCTCACCCCTCTTGGGCACAACTCCACAATCTCCTTCCCCTTTCCCAGTATGAGCCAGGCTTAAGGCTGGAGAAATCAGACAGAAGACAGCAGGAGCGGATACCAGGCTGAAAAGACAGGGCAAATGGAACAGTGAGAGCCTGGCCCCTGCCTGCCTGGCTATCAGGATACCAGGCAGGATTACGAAATCCTTCTCTGAAGAAATGGAATGGCCCCAGAGTAAAACTCGTCACACATACTGAGATTTGAAGAAACTGGTTCACTACCCCGCCACTCAGCAGGGAAGCCCCTCGGTTAATGAGCCCTATTCAAGCACAAAGTTTCCAATAAGCTCTTAACATCCTTACCTTTCAAGATGAAAGGACAACCCACACCGAAAATCAGACACCTAAATGACCAGGCAAAATAAGGAGGTCTGAGAGGACAGAGATAATGCAGGAAACAGATGAAAATAGCAAAAACCATAACTGATATCTTTTGTAAGAGAAGCTGTTGCCTCTATTAAAAGAACAGAACAGGATGCTGTGGAAAGAAATATTTCCGGGAAAAATGTTAAGTTCTTGAGAAGTAAAAATACAATGGACAGGGGCGCCTGGGAGGCTCAGTGGGTTTAGCTTCTGACTCTTGATTTCAGCTCAGGTCATGATCTCACAATTTGTGGGATGGAGCCCTCTCAGGCTCCACACTGAATGTGGGGTCTGCTTAGGATCCTCCCTCTCTCTCTCTCCCCCCCTCCCCCCGCTTCCATGTGTGTGCGCTGTCACTCTGTCTCTCTAAAATAAAAAAAAAAAAATACAATGGACAGAATTAAAAATTCAATCCATGACTAGGAGATAAAAGAAACCATCTAGAAGGTAAGGCGATAAGACACAGAGATAATCAAGGAAAGAGGGAAAAAATAAGAAAAGGATCAATCCAAAGTTTGACTACTAGAGTTTCTAGTAGTTCACAGAGAAAATGGTAAGAAATGACTTAAAATAAGCAAAGACATAAACAAACAAACACATAATCCTTAAGAACCATTTCACAGAGTAAGAGCAAAAGTCTTCCAACTGAGAGGTCTGATTAAATCCACAGCAAAGTAATCTATAAAGACACAACCAAAGTACAGCATCGTGAAATTTCACTCCAGGGATAAAATTAAAACTCTAGAAGCCTCCATGAAAAACAAAAATCTATTCACCCAGAAAAGACGAATATCAAAATGGCCCATGACTTCTCAACAGCAACAACAGAAGCTAGAAGTCAACTGAGCATTGCTTCAAAATGTGGAGGAAAGGATTTTCAATCTAGAATTACACACCTAGCCAAACTACTGACTAAGGGGAGGGTACACTAAAGATATTTTCAGAGATTAAGTTCTTGAAAAATTTATCTCCTACGCTGGCTTAGTAAATTGTTAGTGGATATGCCCCACCTAAAGCAGCAAACCAAAAGAGAAGAAGAAACCTGGGATCCAAGAAACAGAAACAATACAGGAGGCAGGCAAAAAAGAAATCCCCACACAAAAGCCTGTTCCAGAACAGGCTCTCTGAGCAGCCAGGGCAAATGAGAGCAGGAGAAACAAAATGGAAGCGGCACATTATCTGGTATGTTTGGCCAAGAGCAAAATTAGGTTGAGACATGCTGTTGGCAGGCACGTGAAGAATGAGAGGGAAAGAAAAAAAGAAAGAAAGAAGGACTGAAGGAGGGAAGCATATGTTTATAAACATACAAACGCATACACAAATCAAAAAGAGGTGATGTTTTTTAACAGTTAAAAAAACAAGTTGCACAAGAAAGGGTTTGTCATCATAGTATATCACTGGCCTCTGGTCTCACCAGTGAATAGTGTTTACGTAATGTAAACAGCGTCAATTCAAAAGAAGGGAAGGGGGAAAAAATCTAAAGTATAACGGTAAGTCAATGGGTGATATTTTAAACTGATTAAAAATCAAGAAAACAATGGCAAAGGTACATGATTTTTTGATGTTTAAATGTTTACATGGTGAAATATACAGAGAAAAACGCACAAAACAAAATCTACAGCTCAATGATTTATTGCAAACCAGACACCCATGTAACGATCACTCAAATCAAAACATAGAACTTTGCCAGTATCCCTGAAACTCTCATCATGCTCTCTCCTAATTAGCACCCCTGCCCGTCCCTACAGCTATTACCTGAATTTGTACAGCACTTTATCGTTTTGCATCTAAGCACGTATCCCTAAAGTCTATAGTCTCATTATGCCTGTTTGTTGAGCTTTATATAAATGAAATACAGATGTGTGGTGTGTGTGGCTTCCTTCACACATTAATGGCAACGAGACTCAGCCAACTTGTTGTACAGCTCTACTTTATTTGTTTTTATTGGTATATAGCTTCTCGTTTGTATAAAATAGACCATAAACTGTGTGTGTGTGTGTGTGTGTGTGTGTGTGTGCGCGCGCGCGCACACACACACACATTACATTACACTCTTGATGGACATTGAGTAGTATCCGGTTTGGGGCCACTTTGACGACTGCTGTATGAACATTCCTATCCATGCTTTTTGGTACATATGTATTCACTCTTTGTTGAATCCGTGCATCAGAGTAGAAGTGCAGGCTCAAGGTATAGGCTTATGTTTCATTTCATTAGCTAACGCTTCCAAAGTCTTCCGCGTGGGTGTACCAGTTCACACTCTCCCCACCAGTGCGTGACAATTCTCATTTCTCCAAATCCTCTCCACCTTTTGGTATTCAAAGTCATTTTAAAAAATTTTTTTAAGTTTATTTATTATGAGAGGGGCGGGGAGGGTGAGAGAGAGAGAGAGAGAGAGAGAGAGAGAGAGAGAGAGAGAGAGTGCATGTGCATGCACACATGCACAAGGAGGGGTGGGGAAGGGGCAGAAAGACAGGGGAAGAAAGAGAATCCCAAGCAGGCTCCACACTGTCAACACGGAGCCTGACTTGGGGCTCAGTCCTGTGAGCAGGCAAGGTCATACATGACCTGAGCCAAACTCAAGAGTCACTCAACCAACTGAGCCACCGAGGTGCCCCTATTCAAAGTCATTTTTAATTTTAGGCATTGTGGAAATGCAGGCACATTTTATGTAGTTTCTAATTTACATTTCCCTGAAGACTTATGAAGTCAAGCACTTTTTCACATGTTTATTGGATATTCAGGTATCACCCTTTGGGAAGTCTCTGTTTAAGCCTATTACCCATTTTTCAATTTTCTCGTTCTTTTATTGCTCTCACTCTCTTAACTGTGCCTCTTGATAAAGTTCTTCCGATGAAGTTCTTCATTTCAATATAGTCTGATTTCATCTTTTTCTTTATAACTGGTTTTTTTAGGTCGTATGTAGGAATTCTTTCCCTGGCCCAAATCATGAGTGTATTATCCTACATTATCTTCTGGATGTTTTATTATTTTGTCTTTGATATTTAGATCTTGAATTCATTTGGAAGGGGGTTTGGTGTATAGTGTAAGTTTAGGGTCAAGTTTTATTATTTTTCAATATTGACATCCAGTTGTCCCACAACTATTTATTTTAAAAAGACAATTCTGGGGTACCTGGGTGGCTCGGCTGGTAAAGCACCTGACTTTTGATTTCAGCTCAGGTCATGATCTCACAGTTTGTGAGTTCGAGCCCCACGTCAGGCTCTGCACTGACAGCATGGAGCTTGTTTGGGTTTTTCTCTCTCCCTCTCCCTCCTTGCCCATCCCTCTCTCTCTCAAAATCAATGAACTAATAACAATAATAATAATAATAATAATAATAATAATAATAAAGACAATTCTGGGGTGCCTGGCTGGTTTAGTTGGTAGAGCATGCAACTCTTGATCTCAGGGTTATGAGTTCAGGCCCAACATTGGGTGTAAAGTTGAGTTAAATAAATAAACAAACAAACAAACAAATAAAAAATAAAAAAGACAATTCTATCCCAAATGTTCTACAGTGTCATTTTTGTCATTGATGATATGTCTATACATACACAAGTCTGTGTGGGGACTCTATTCTTTTTTTTTTTTTTTCTTAAGATTTACTCATTTTTCAGAGACAGAGAGACAGAGTATGAGCAGGGGAGGGGCAGAGAGAGAGGAAGACACAGAATGTAAAACAGGCTCCAGGCTCTGAACTGTCAGCACAGAGCACGATGCGGGGCCCAAACTCATGGACGGCGAGATCATGACCTGAGCCGAAGTCGGATGCTTAACCGACTGAGCCACCCAGGCGCCCCAAGGGATTCTATTCTTTTCCGCTGGTCTATTCCAGCAGTCTTTGAACCAGTCCTTGAACTGCATCATTCCCCCTAGCCTAACAATAACCCTTACTATCTGGTGGAGAAAGTCTACTTCCCTTACTTGCTTCAAGAGTTACCTTAGCAATTTCTGGTCCTCTGTGTTTCCATACAAACGGCAGAAGCTTATCACAGTTCACAAAAACCCTCCTGGGATTTTGCCTGGGATTGTACTGACTCTATCAGCTGGAGATTAACTGACATCTTTGGAAAACGGAGCCCTCAATTTCATAAACATGATATATTCTTCCATTTATTTAGATCTTCTTTAATTTCTCTCAATAAGGTTAAATGTTTTTCAATATAGGGGCTTTCTTAATTTTTGTTAGATTTATTCCTAGGTATTTGATTTTTTTTTCTAATGTAAATTCAATTTCTATCTGTTTATTAGTGATAAATAGAAATACATTTTTTTATATTTACCTGTGTCCAACACACTTGCTACATTTACTTTCTAGTTCCAAGTTCCTTACTTTCTAGTGCAAGTTCCAACAATTTATCTGAAATTTCTTTTGAATTTTCTACATATATAGTAATTGAATCTCCCAATAATTAGTTATACTCATTCTTTTTTCATCTTAATACTTTTATTCTTCTTTTGTGCCTCACTGCATTAGCAGGGATCCACTATACAATGATGAATAGAAGTGGTGATAACTGGTCTATTTGTCTTTACCTACCACCAAATGGAAAATTTTAACTTATCTCTCACTATGTATGATGTCTCCTACTTTTTAATGACATAGAGTATTTTCTGTAGATAACTTCTTAGCATAAGGAAATTTCCTTCTTGGTTACTACTGTGGGGAGTCTTCTTTTTTTAAAAAAATCATGAATAAATGTCGAATTACATCACATATAATTTTCTGCATTTATTGAGATAATCACGGAATTCTTGTCTTTATTCTTTATTTATATTCTTTATTATTCTTTATTATTCTTTATTACTATATTCTTTATTATTTTAATTCTTTTTATACTGAATTACTCTGACTGATTTTTTAAATGTCTCACCCTAACCTTGCATATCTGGAAGACAACCAACTTGATCATGATGCAGTAACTTACTGCAGGATTCACTTTGCTAGTATTTGGCTTAGGATTTTTGAATCTACATTCATGAATAAAATTGCCCTGGAATTTTTCTTTCTTATCACATCAGGTTTTCGCATCAAAATTATGCTAACTTCTTAGAAGTCTTCTATTATCTGGAAGTTTGTAGAAACTATGTGTTATTTCTTCCTTAAGTATTTAATGAATTCAACAGAAAAATCATCCGAGGCTGAAGTTGTCCTTGTGGTAAAGTTTTTAATTACATATTCATATGAGTAGATACAGGGCTACTTAGACTGTTATTTTTCTTATGTCAGTTTGGATAAGTGGCATTTTTAGAAAATCTGTCATTTCTTCTAAAATCTCACTCCATAAGATTACCACTGGGTTATTCATCATATCCCTTTATTATCTTTTTAATGTAGTGATGTTGCTTGTGTCATTCCTGGTACTGCTTATTTCTCCTTTTTTTTTTTTTTTTACTTAATTGGTTTCACCAGAATTTACTGATTTTATTAGTCTTTTGTCTCTAATGATTCTATGGGATGTCTGTTTTCTACGTCATTACTTTTCCCTCTTATTTTTGTTATTTTCTTCCTCCTACTTTTTTAAAAAATTTAATTGTCCTTTTTTAAGTTCTTGAAATTAACACTTAGGTTATTTATTTTTAAGCCTCTCTTTTTTCCTAATGTATATATTTGAGGCTATAAATGTCCCTCAAAGGATAGCTTTAGCTGCATTTCATGTTCGGGTTGTCATGTTTTCACTGTAATTAATTTCTAAATATTAGCTAATTTTCATTGCTATTTCTTTTTTGACCCATGAGCGCTTAAGTTTTAAACACATGGGGATTTTTCACTTATCTTTTTTGTCCCCGAATTCTAGTTTAATGTCACTGTGATCTGAAAATATACTCTGCATAATTTCAATCCTTTAAAATTTGCTGAGTTGCTTCACAACTGAACATGGGCAATGTTGGCAAATATTCTATGTGTACTGAAAGGAGTGTACATTCTAAATTTGTTGAGTGTACTATTTTATAACTAGATCAGGCTTGTTAATTAACTTTGTTCAAACTGTCTATATCCTAACTGATTTTTTTCTTAACATTTTATTTTTAAGCCAATGCGGATTCATAGATTCAAAAATCCTAAACACCCAACGTGTGGCTAGAAATTACACCCCCAAGATCAAGAGTCACGTGCTCTACCAACTGAGCCAGACAGTGCCCCCATCTAACTGATTTTTATGGTTTGCTGGGTGTATCAGTTACTAGGAGAGATATGCTAAAATTTCTAACTGTATCAACATCTCTATTTCTCCTTGCAGGTCTTACAATTGAGAGGGAGTGTGAGTGTGTGTGTGTGTGTGTGTGTGTGTGTGTGTGTGTTTAATAAGTGCATACACATTTAGAAATATTATATTTTCCTGGTGAGTTGAATCTTTTTTTATGTTATGAAATATCTCTCTTCATCTCTAACAGTTCTTCTTGCCTATTAAAAGGTCTACTTTATCTGATACTAATATAGCTATGCAAACTCTCTTTTGGTTAGTATTTCCATGGTATGTGTTTTTACATTCTTTTATGTTTGGCCCTCTGTATCCTTTAAAGCAGTGTACAGGTTTTTAAAAATTCAATCTGATTATCTTTTACTTTTAAGTAGAGTATTTACTCCGTTTATAGTTCATATAATTGCTGATATATTTGGGCTTAAGACTACTATTTTTTATTTGTTCCATCTACTATAGAATCCTTTTTCTCCATCTTCTCCCTTATTTTTAATTATCTGAGTATGTTCTCTTATTCTTGCTTCCTTCTCTTAGCTTATTATTTCTATATTCCTTTATCATTCTTTTGAAGATTATCCAGAGTTTAAAACATGCATCCTTGACCTATTAATGGCTAATACAAATTAGTTCTTTATCATCCTACACAATATAAGGATCATAGAATTTAGCTTCATTAATCTCTTCAGACTTGAGTTCCCCTTTCATCATATATTTTACTCCCCATATATTTAAGACAGGACTTATTATTATTTTTAGAGTAAATATTTACAGTTAGTTACCCAATTATTATTTATATTGCTCTTCATTCCTTCTTGCATCTCTGAGCTTTGATCTGAAATAATTTTCCTTCTGTCCAAAAGATGCCCTTTAGCATTTCCTTTAGTATATTAAAAAAAAAAAAAAAGAAACTTTTAGTTTTTCTTCATTTCTGAGGAATTCTTTAGGCAGATATAGAATTCAAAATAACAATTGTTTTCTTTCAGCAATTTAAAGATCTCACACCGTTTTCTTCCGACTTCTATTGTTTCATTGAAGAGTTGGGTGTCAATATTGTTGCTCCTTTGAAAACAAGAGTTAACCATTCTTCCAGCCCTGACTGCTTTTCAGCCTTTTTTTGTACTGACGCTGCCTGTTCTAGGGTTTCTTAATGCTGTAGCTTTGTGTCATTTGTTTGTTTTAGCAATTTCTCAGCCATTTTTCTCCAATTATTTCTTCTGCTCCATTTTCTCTCTCCTTTCCTGATTCCATGCATATTAGGCCTTTCCACCATATTTTACATGTCTTTCAAAATGCTATATTTACTTCCCATTATTTTGTCTCTACATGCTTTGAGTATTTTCTTCCTCTCTATATTTCAGTTCCCTAATTCTCTCTTTGACGGCATCTACTCCATTGAACCCATCCATACATTTATTGAAGCAATTTATATACCATATAATTTACCTACTATAAATATACACTCGATGGTTTCAGTGTATTAGCTCAATTGTACAACCATCATCATCACTATAATCCAATCTGAGAGGACTTCCATCACCCCGAAAAGTTCATCTACTTATAAGTCATCTTCAGTAACTAAAACTTTCAGTTCCAGATTCTTATTTATGATTTTTAGTTGTCTGGCAAATCTTAACATCTTATCTTCTAATTATTTGTATATTTTAATAACAGTTATTTTAGAGACCATATGTGATTCATCCACTATCTGGATCTCTTTTAGGTGTATCTTTTTTCTTCTTCATTGTCTTTATTTCTTACCTTAAAGAACCTCAGTCACCTAGAATACATCTGTAAATCTTTTCACTCTCTCCTATGTTTTCTTTTAAAATATATATTTATAGATTTTGTTATTCAAGTATAATTAACAGACAATGTTATATTAGTTTCAGGTGTACAATATGCTGATTCAACAGTTC
Source organism: Herpailurus yagouaroundi (assembly GCF_014898765.1). Taxonomy (NCBI): domain Eukaryota; kingdom Metazoa; phylum Chordata; class Mammalia; order Carnivora; family Felidae; genus Herpailurus; species Herpailurus yagouaroundi. Next base: position 62,343,701 of record NW_024412396.1, read on the forward strand.
TGTACATTTCTCAGTGTTCATCAAAATAAGTGTACTCTTAATCCCCTTTATCTATTTGTTGATTGTCTAAATCTTGCCTTCTCACATCTAATTATTTTTCACCAGGTGACAGATACAGTACATGAAAAACTCTAGTAACAACATGAGGCTCTGTAACATATATCTTCCTCCAGGGAGGATTTTAACTTTTGCTTCTGGCAAGCAACTAAGCTAGGGACACTAATCTGAAAATATTTGATTTTTGGCATCAGTCCCTGTGTGAGTTTTTCTATTTTTGGTTCATCTTGACTCAGAGTTCCAAATGAAAGCCTAGGTTGTTTACTAGGGCTTCTGCTCCTTGGCAGGACTTGAATACAGTTATAATGCCCCCAACTCCATGAGTCTGTTGAAAGCTCTGCTAAGTTTTTCAGTCTCTTGGCCACTAATTTTGGAAGTGACAATTGTCTCAAGAAAAGGATCCAAAATCTGTGCTCATCTCTTAGGGCTTTCCTTTCCCCAAATCTTGGCTTCACAATTCCTCATTGCCTTGATGACTCTCCAGTGCTTCCAAATTGATTTCTTTTTCTTTTTAATTTTAAGCAGCTCTTCTCAGCAGACAAGCTGGTCTGAACAAATCTGATATACTTTTGCTAGATACATTGACTAGTATTGTAAGTACAATGACTATAATTTATCATAAAAACCAGGATGCCTTTGAAAATAAAAGGAGACACTATTAGTGATTATACTGGGGCAACAGGGCATAAACCAAAACTATCACAGACAAATCAGGATGTATCATCACCCCAATAATACTGCATGGAGTACTTTGCTTAAAAAATATAAATTAATTTAAAAATCACATCAGCCACCTCAAAAATATGGAAGTCTTGTCTCTTCCCCTTGTAGCACTGAATATTTGGCATTAAGGATAAAAATGAGCACTTGCTCAATGCAGAAAGAGACCACTCGGTAGCCCATTGCATCCACAGAGAGAGTTAGCTATGCTACCCCGTCTGCTAGGTTCTGGGCTATCTCGTTAATGTCTTTGGCTAAGACTTGGTACCTCCAAAAGAGTAGTTTTGGAAATTTTTCCAAACAAGAGAAAAAAAAATTTCTAAAAAAGATATTAGAAAAGCTTTAGAATTGAGAAGAAAATGGACGTGATTTCCAAGAAGACCACTATGCACCCACCCATCTTCATTGCATTGATTTTATTGGAAACGCTGTGCTCTGCTCTCACCTGCCAGAAATTCTATGCACTGCCGCATGAATGAAACAACATGATAAGTAAAGGGCTTGCTCTGTCTTGGCTACTGAGGGAGCCACATTTACCAGCTGGGTCATCTTCTAACGTGAACTCCTTTGGGCTCGAAAGCTATTCTCTGCCCAACGCCAGAGCTAAGCCCGAGGAGGTGCTCAGGCAGATAAAACAGGGTCAATACCTAATTATAGACTCGCCACATCTTGTATTTTGCAGCTTGACCCTTCCTGGAATTTTGATGATGCTATTCAGGATACCAGAATATTTCAGATGGCTTGATTCAAAACAATGTTTTGAATATAAACAGCCCAACATTTTTCCAAAACAGAGGCTTTATTGGCATATAAAGTAATTTGCCACATGCATTGTGCTTGTATCTGAGCAGGTGGATAATAGATTAGTTGGAGTTACTAAGACGTCAGTGTATTTTCCCATCCACAGTACAGTGCAGTAGAGAAAGAAAACTGTGCAATGAAAAGAAAACAAATGATGATTCCAACAGTTTAACTCAAGTCCATATGTCATTCTCATTTACTATAAGACCAATAGCAACAGAAAATAAAAATAGAGAACTGAAAACATTGAGCCTAGCAACAAAGTAATGCGTTCAACTCCAGCAGAGAGTGATACTGAGGCCAATAACCCAGGGTCCAGTTCAGCTGAGATTATCTGTGGCCCTGGAGAATATTCTAAAGCCACACTCCTCTGCTTGTTGATTTGCTAACTACTTACCTAGAGAAAGGCTGGCCTCCTGAAGCAAGGCGGAAAAGCAAAGGGAAGAGAAACGAAAAGTCTCTCCTAAAGGACTTGGGGTTGCACGAAGCCTTTACCCTTCCCATCCTACAAATAAACTAGAACCTCACCACCGCCCTATCAATAACAAAGTCAACAGTAAAGGTCTTTCCCCACTCAGAGCAGTGTGTTTGCACCCTGTCACCTGACTGGCCCTGAGGCAGGGTCTTACCTCGACCCAGCTGCTCCACAGGATCTAGCACCCTTGCACAAGTATTTCCAGAATGACTGAATGAATTTTCATAACAACCCAGAGGGCACCAAGAGGGCTGATGTCAAGACATTTCAGAATAGATTCTGAGACAGATTAAAATGATCTCCCCATGGAGGGGTGCCTGAGCGGCTTCACTTGGTTAAGCATCCAACTCTTGATTTCGGCTCAGGTCATGAATCCTGCGTGGGGCTCCACACTGGGCATGAAGCCTGCTTGGGATTTTCTGTCTCCCTCTCCCTCAGTCCCTCCCCAGCTCGAGCGCATGCTCTTTCACTCTTTCCCTCTCCCTCTCAAAAAAGAAAGAAAGAAAATGATCCCCCCATGGACGTGCCACTGTTGTGTGTAATGTCCTCTCCAAACTTCAGGGGATTGGGGGTTTTTTTCCTCCAAATTATTACTTTGATAAATTTCAAATCTAAGGAGAAAACGTGAAGGAACAACGTCATAAATAAATTGAAGATCACAACACTGCACCCCTAAATATGTTCGCAGTCATCTCCTTAGAGCAAGAACATTCTCCTTTCATTCAGAGGTTTGATTTCCGTAAAGCCTACCGTGTGTGTCCAAAACTGAGCGATAGGGGGCATTTTCAAACGTTCGGCACAAAATTCACACCTCGAGGAAGTTATTATATAGTTGGGGGTTTAAGCTGTACGAACACGAAATGATTCAGAATAATTAAATTCTAAACTTGGTGGCACCGATTCTAAGTGAAAAAGGAGCTCAGAGAAGTGAGAAACAGGTGGGGCCAAAGTTTCAGAAAGGAAATGCATAGCAGAGACAGACTGGCTGTTTATTACACCTGTTCTTCTCCTAGGCATACATCCAGACTACCTTTCCCAGCAGCCCTCCTTACAGGCAGATGTGACAATTTTACCAAGTATTAGCTAATAACCGGGAAAGGAAGTGGAATGTGCCCCATCGAGGATGGTTAGTAAAAACCTGTCACTCCTGAGTGTCTACGTTCTTTCCTTTTTTTGCCAGTGGGATCCAAACAAGTGCAATGACCTTGGGAGCCATTGGTTGAAAATGGCAGAGCCAGGGAGCCTGGGTGGCTCAGTCGGTTAAGCATCCAACTTCGGCTCAGGTCATGATCTCACAGCTCGTGGGTTCGAGCCCCGCACCGGCCTCTGCGCCGACAGCTCAGAGCCTGGAGCCTGCTTCGGATTCTGTGTCTCCTTCTCTCTCTGCCCCTCCCCTGCTCTCGCTGTCTCTCTCTCTCTCTCTCTCTCTCTCTCTCTTTGAGATGAATAAACATAAAAAAAAAACCACACGCACATTTTTTTAGAAAATGGCAGAGCCACAGAATGAAAAGTACCCGGTTCCCCAAATCACCACCCGAAGGAGAGCCATTCTCCAGTCAGGGCACCCACTTTGGATATGTAAGGAATAAACTTCTATTGTTTCGATTCACTGCACTGTTGGGTTTATTGAAGCCGCCAGTATTACCTCAATTAATACCAGTTAGGGCTTAAAATATGTGTACAAGGGGTAATGTTTTGAAAATTCTGATTGTGCTTTTTCTCTATGGCTTTACGCACACATGATCCTCACTCTCACTGCCCACAGGCATTGATACGTTCAGGGACTACTAAAGAAGGAACACAAAGAGAAAGAAGGATGGGAATTCCTTTTCTGGTACGATGGCCAAGAAAAGATATCCATCCAATCCTCGGAAAACAACCAAAGATGCTGGACAAAATACTTCCCCCAAATAGTTTGACATGTATCTATGAACCAACAAGAAAATGAGACGTACTCAGAGCATTACACATACATCGGCTTCCACCTTGAAGGCATGTAACGACCTGGAGAAACTGAGCTTCGGTTTTTACGATACAGCAGGGCACAGGGGACGGCAAACAAAACGCGCAGCACTGACAAAGCCAGGACCCGCCAAGGTACAAGGGAAGGATACTAGGAGGTGCTCTGCTAAGTGAAGATAGGGCTCCAAAAGGCTACCAGAATTGCCTGCCTCCAAAATTAGTGTCGAGTAGAGGAGAGACAGTCTTTAATGAACATTTGCAATCACAAGACAGCCCTCGCGGGGGTTTTGAGTAGGAACTGATTATGTGATTGAACCCCCAAACCTCAAGTGGAGAAATTTTAAGTCCTTGCTTTCCCAGGCCGTTTACGATCCCAGGCACCTGGCAGAAACAAATGCAGAATCTAGAGAATTCACCTCAATACAAACCTGAAGAATTCCCCCTGATGAAGTCTCGAAACAAACAAACAAACAAACAAAACAGGTCACAGTCAAATAAGACAAAACTCGCAAACACGCATGCGTAAGGAAATAGCATCATGGACAACAGCTAACAGAAACGAGAGATGGTAGAATGGGAGCCAGAGACTCCAAATTTTAAAATTGTCAGACACACAATATACAATAAATGTCGAAATCATAAAAGGAACAAGTATATAAGGTGCAAGCAAGGTCAGACAGACTGGATAGAGGACACTGACAAAGACTGAAAACGTCTAGACTGTAGCATGAAAAGATACCATAAAGAGAGGGGGCACCTGGCTGGCTCAGTCGGGTAAGCATCTAACTCTTGATTTTGGCTCAGGTCGTGATCTCACAGTTGTGAGGCTGAGCCCCTTATCAGGCTCTGCACTGAGCACGGACCCTACTTGGGATTCTCTCTCTCCCTCTTTCTGTGCTCCCCCCCCCCCACACTCGCTCACACTCTCTCTTTCTCGCTCTCAAAACAAATCAACTTAGGAAAAGATATGATATACAGAGACAGAAAACATGAAAAAGAGGTCAAAACAGAGAAGACAAAGAACAAATGTCTAAGATAAACCTAATCTGAAATCCAGAAGTATAGAGCACAGAGCAGAGACGATATTCTGAGAATCTTTCAGAACTGATGAAAAAATTCAATCCACAAGTTCACAAAACCCCAAAATATCCCATGCAAAATAAATACAAAAGAAAGAAATGCACATCTAGATACTTTATAATAAAACTGCAGAATACCCAAGACAAAAGAGTATCTTCAAAGCAGCCATAAAGTACTACTGAATAAAGAATGCCTTCAATGACAAGTGGCCATTAGAATTAGAATTGACTTCTCAGCAGAGGAAAACAGAAAATAATGGACCATCTTTAATGTGTTGACAGAAAAATAACTAGAATTGTATATCTAGCAAAAATATATTTTATACCTCACAAAACTATAGAAAAAACCCCAGAATTTTCCAACAAATGATACTGAAATAGTTTTCCCTCAACTGATCCCCAGTCGATGAAATCTAAGAAGAGAAGTGATCCAGCGGAGTAGGGCTGGGGTAAAGGAAGGAATTCTAAGCAAGGAGGAGTAAATATGTGGGTAAATCTGAACAAAAAGTTCTATTTTAAAATGATAATGGTAATGTCCAAAATGTACGGTTAACAAAACAGAAGATACAACTAAAACACTGAGCAAAAATGGGACGTAATTTGGGGAAATAAGGGTCATTGACTGGAGTTAAGTGGTCCAAGATCCTTGCATTATTTGGGAGGGGAGAAAAGATACGAGTGACTTTTGGACGTTGATAAGTATACATGCTAAAACTTCCAGAGAGCCACGAAAAGAATAATAAAGGAATATAAAACTTCTAAACTACTATGGAAGAATATATAAGATAAGAAAAGAAAGGTCATCAATTCAAAAGAAGGCAAGAAATGAAAGAAAGAGAAACTTGGAAGAGGCAGGACAAACGGAAAGGATAAAATAACATGAAGGAATAAATACATATGTAATTACAACAAACATAAACAGATTACAAATTTCAGTTAAAAGATATTTAACAGACTGCCTGAAAACAAGAGCCACCTATATGTCATATGTAAAAGATACATCCAAAATACTAGGATATAAAGAGTTTGAAAACAACAAAGTATGGAAAAACAGGAAGCAAAAACTAATAAAGAGGAAGCTAATCATGTCTCATGGTTGTCTAGAGCTGTTGCATGAACATGAGACAAAATATGCTTTAAGACAAAAAGCACCATAAGTGTTAAAGTGCATTCCTTCATAATAATAAAAGATTCAATTCTCCAAGATGACACAGAAATTCTAAATGTATCACCAAATAAGGTAACTTCAAAATATATCGAGAAAAATTATAATGTACTCCCTTAGTGAGAAATTTTAATACACTTCTCTCAATTAAAAATAGATCAGCAAAGTATCAATAAAAATAGTAAAGATTTTAAAACTCGATTAACACGCTTGACTTACGTTCCATAATTGGCATCATAAGACTGTATTCTATGACCAAAAAAATGCAATTGTTAGAAATCAATAATGAAAAGATAACTCGAAAGACACCTTAAGTTTGAAAATTGAAACCAAACACTTATAAATAATTCAGAGAACAAAGAAAAAATTATAATCAATTTAGAAGTTATTTAGAACTGAACAAGAGTGAAAATTCTACATACTAAAACTCTGGAGATAGCACTGACTCAGTGTTTAGAAGGTCACTTATAGCTTGTATTTTTGTATTAGAAAAGAAAACTTCTGGGGCGCCTGGGTGACTCAGTTGGTTGAGCATTCAACTCTTCTTTCTTTTTTTAAGTTAATTTATTTATTTTGAGAGAGACAGAGTCTGGGGAGGGGCAGAGAGAGAGAGAGAGAGGAGAATCCCAAGCGGACTCCAGGCACATAGTCAGTGCGCAAAGCCCAACATGGGGCTCAAACCCACGAAACCATGAGATCATGATGGAGCCGAAATCAAGAGTCAGACGACGCTTAACCGACTGAGTCACCCAGATGCCACTAGCGTCAGACTCTTGATTTCGGTTCAGGTCAGGATCTCACAATTCATGAGATTGACCCCCACGTTGGGCTTCATGCTGAAAGCATGGAGCTTGCTTGGGATTCTCTCTTTCCCTTGCTCTCTGCCCCTCTAATTCTCTCTCTCAAAATAAATGATCATTTAAGAAAGAAAGAAAGAAAGAAAGAAAGAAACAAAGAAAGAAAGAAAGAAAGAAAGAAAGAAAGAAAGAAAGAAAGAAAAGAAACAAAGAAAGAAAACTTCAGAGGGTCATGGCTGGCTTAGTTGGAAGAGTGCCTGACTCTTAAGCTTGGGGTCATGAGTTCGAGCCCCACATTGGGTGTAGAGATTACTTCAAAATAAAATCTTTAGGGGCACCTGGATGGCTCAGTCGGTTGAGCGTCCGACTTCGGCTCAGGTCATGATCTCACAGTCTGTGAGTTCGAGCCCCGCGTCGGGCTCTGTGCCGACCGCTCAGAGCCTGGAGCCTGTTTCGGATTCTGTGTCTCCCTCTCTCTCTGACCCTCCCCCGTTCATGCTCTGTCTCTCTCTGTCTCAAAAATAAATAAACATTAAAAAAAAATAACCAAAACAATTTAAATAATAATGAGCTATTTCCACGCATATTACATTGGCAAAACTTTTAAATATTAAATACCATGAGAACACGAAACAATAGAAAATCACATTCACTCCTGGTGGGAGTATAAACGAGCACAGGCACTTTTGAAACCAATTCGCATTAAGATGCTTATACCCTATGAGACCAAAAATTCCATACCTAGCCAGTTACCATAACGCAGAGGCTTTTCATTTTTTTGTTCCTGTTCATAATAAGAAACATATTTTAAACTATGACACAGTACGTACACGCACATACACATATCTATGCTTCCATTTATATGAAAGCATTGCAAAGGTAAACTACACATAGTTTGGGGATTAAAAAATATATATGTGATAAAACTATAAAGAAAAACAAGGACACAAACCAGACAGAAACCCCACGCATCTACTCACATCCCAGAAGCTAGAGTTTTGTCATTCTTAGCTGCAAGGGAGTCTTGGAAATGTGGTCGTTAGCTGACCCCAGCTGAAACTTGCACAGAATGGACACAGATGGGAAACTAGTAGACTCCGCCAGAGGCAGAAATTCCACAGCCTCGAGAGTCCGGCTTTGTCCCGGGACAGGATTTTCCGCCATTTACTAGGAGTCTGGAGGAACCAGCTCAAAGAATCTAACTGAAGACAGTGGAAGATGCTTTGTGACCCATTAGGGAGTGGGAAATCGCTAAGCTCCCTGCCTTGGATGGTGGAAGGATGAGGCGGTAGAGGGAACACTGATGAAGAGTCCACCCCTTTCTGAGTCCAGATAATTACGGGAAAGAAACGGGAGAGAAAAGAGGACAGTGGAGTGGTTCCTGTTCGCCCTGACCTACTACTCCTGGGTGATTCTGCCTCCTGAATAGAGAAGGTAATGCTGAGTGTAGACAGATGTCCTTTGAGTGCGGAGGGATGTCCTTGTGCCGTCGTCCTGCACCATTTTGGAGCCCCGAGCAGAGGTGGCCCCACATCTCCCAGCACACGTGGCACACAGCTTCATCAGCCCAGGGTGACGGCGTGCCCAAGCAGAGGGAGCTGTGAGGTGAGGGGCTAGAGGCGGGGAGGAGGAGTGGGGAGAGGAGGAGATTGAGCCCAGAGCCAGGCACTTGGCTGCAGTCAGCTGTATCCAGAGGAGCGGATCCCTTGCAAAGACCACCAGGCCAGTCGGCTGAGGGACAGTGTGGCTAAGACTCAGAGTTTGCTGCTAATTAGGAGCCGAAGCGGGACTAAGCCAGCAGAGAGCGTCACAGTGAGGTTTGTTCAGTTCAATTCAATTCAATAGAATGGAAGAGATCAGAGTGCTTGGAGTGTAGCAAGAAGAGTGGTATCTTTTGGGGGAGCCCAGGTGGCTCAGTGGGTTAAGCGTCCCACTCTTGGTTTCGGCTCAGGTCACGATCTCACGGTTCACGAGCCTGAGCCCTGCCTTGGGCTCTGCACTGACAGCACAGAGCCTGCTTGGGATCCTCTCTTTCCATCGCTCCCTGCCCCTCCCCCACTCATGTGGTCTCTCTCTCTCTCTCTCTCTCTCAAAATAAGTAAATAAACTTTGTAAAAAAAAAAAAAAACCCAATAATGATGTCTTCTGTATGGTCCATCCATATTCATACAATGTCCGTATGTGCTTACTAGGACCTCCTGACAATGTATCTGTACGTTACTGTGGGTCTTTGACAACTACTGGATTAGACTCCATGTAAGAGCCGTCACAGACTTCGACTGCTCGTATTAAACAAGCGGCACCAGTGGGCAAGAGACCCAGCCCCCGAGAGCAGAGGTCACTCCACCAAAGGAGGCTGAATCTGCTCCTAAGAAATACAAGGGAAGAGGGGCGCCTGGGTGGCGCAGTCGGTTAAGCGTCCGACTTCAGCCAGGTCACGATCTCGCGGTCCGTGAGTTCGAGCCCCGCGTCGGGCTCTGGGCTGATGGCTCAGAGCCTGGAGCCTGTTTCCGATTCTGTGTCTCCCTCTCGCTCTCTGCCCCTCCCCCGTTCATGCTCTGTCTCTCTCTGTCCCAAAAATAAATAAATGTTGAAAAAAAAAATTTAAAAAAATAAAAAATAAAAAATAAAAAAAAAATAAAAAAAAAAAAAGAAATACAAGGGAAGAATGTGCCTGACACTCCTTCCCACACAAACCATCACAGGCAAAGGAGGTGAAACCACCCCAGCGAATGGGCACTGTTCTCCTAGAAAGACTGAGAATTACTGTAAGGGACTGTTTGGATTACCTGACCGAACTGAAGTTTAATTTTTTTTTAATGTTTATTTTTGAGAGAGAGAGACAGAGGGAGGGAGAGAGAGAGAGAGAGAGAGCAAGTAGGGTAGGGGCAGAGAGAGAGGGAGACACAGAATCCGAAGCAGGCTCCAGGCTCCGAGCTGTCAGCACAGAGCCCGACGCGGGGCTCGAACCCACGAACTGCAGGGTCATGACCCGAGCCAAAGTCGGACACCTAAATGACTGAGCCACCCAGGCGCCCCAGTCAGATTTTAAATAGATAGGATCTAAAGTTATTATTCTTCTTCCTAGCAATCCATGGATGTGCACTGGGGAAGATGGTTTGCTGTAGAAAAAAAAAAAAAATGAAAAAGTTGCATTTTCTCCGTACACTGGAGTTGCAGAAGGGGTGAAATCGGCATCTTTCCCACATGTGAAGGGAGGAAGAAGAAGGTTGTGATCAGGGGATCAGAGGAACTAGGAGCAATATAAACAAAGGCAGAGGAGTTGGAGGGGAAAGCAAGTTCAGGGATGAATCAACCCGGACCGGCTCCGGAGGCAATCCCCGAGCACTGATGGATAGGACAAGATGACAGAAGGTCTGGACAGACAGAGGAAGACAGACGTGGCAAGGGGAGCAACAGAACATCACCACAGCTTCTTAGGAGAGGAGGGACACAACAACAATAACACAACAATAAAAGAGTTACGATAAATTGCAACTACGTGCCAGGCTCTCTGCCAAGTGCTCCTCAGGGACTCTGTGATTAACTTTCACAATAATGCTTTCAGGATTTCCACATTACTGAGTCTTATTTCCATATCACTGGGTCTTAGGTCAAGGTCACACACAGCTCTAAGTGGCCAAGGCACTTGCGGAGTGTTTTAGGGACAGAAGTCTTCAGGAGTGCAGAGGAAGGACAGGGACCAGGAGGGACAGAGCCCCCTCCAGGTTACCTGCAGTCTCCCTGAGATGAATCTCCGGAGGATTTCGAAGAAAGCAGCCAGGAGCTCTGGTGATAAATGAGATACATGGATGTAAAACAAGCAGGTGTCCAAGTGTGCTGACCTGAGAGACAGGATAATGGTGGTAACAGAGGAAAACAACAACGAAATGAATGTCCGGGTTGAAAATTTCTTCCCGAAAGCTCAGACTCAGAGCTTAGGCTCTGTCTCTTGTTCCCACTTGTTTGGACTGAAAAACACTCTCCCAGGATCTTCCTTCGTTTTGGAGTCCAGAGGATTTTAAAAATGATTGTTCTTGGGGCGCCTGGGTGGCTCAGTCGGTTGAGCGTCCAACTTCGGCTCAGGTCATGATCTCACAGTTCGTGGGTTCGAGCCCCGCGTCAGGCTCTGGGCTGATGGCTCAGAGCCTGGAGCCTGCTTCGGATTCTGTGTCTCCTTCTCTCTCTGCCCCTCCCCCGCTCATGCTTTGTCTCACTCTGTTTCTCAAAAATAAATGTAAAAAAAAAAAATTTTTTTTTAAATGATTATTCTTCTACGACGTCCACATGGCCGACCCTGTGGAAAGAGCTAAGGAGCAGAGTGGTGTGGGAGCTGCTGGGGCCCTGGCCATTTCCCTGCCGGGGCTTACACCCTAGTGCAACCCCAGCCCAGCATCGGACCGTTGCCAACCAAGGGCGTCAACAAGTCCCTGCGAACCTTCTCTGGCTGAAGCCTGCTCCGCCAGCTTTGCAAGCAGCAGAGGTCCGGGCTTAGACGGGGGAAGTCCAACTGACCCCACTCCCCTTGGTCTGTATCAGCCCATGCGGGGGTTTGCATAGCTGAGGGGAAGGGGAGCCCCAGGAAGGAGACACCAGACATCCTGCTAAGCTGACAACGTCAGCCCCCTGGTTTTGACTCCGAAAATAAAGGAAATGTCATTGTATTTGCACCTCGCAGTCTGTTGGACAGCTCGTCTGAATTACAAAAGTGAATGTTGGCTGGGAAATCTGTTTCTGTGGATGCCACGACAGAAAAGACTAAGTGAAATATTTGGGTAATTCAGGAATGCCCTCTCCCTGTGGTGAGAGCTTTTCACTGACCAAGTAGGTGAATGTGCTCAGGGGGAGATGAAGGAAAACTCAAAAGAGGAAGACGAATGAAGGAAGGTGATCTCTGACAAGGGAACGAAAAAGTCCCTCTCGTCCCTGAAGGTCAGATGTGGGAACACAGAACCTCAAGAAGCAAAACCCTATTTCTTGCCAAAATCACATCAAATATTCCCTACCCCGCCCTGCGGTGTTTTCCCAGGAGGAGATTCCATTTCAAGCATGGAAGGGGCAGTCATCCACCCTGCAAGAGAGAGAGCCGGAACAGTTGTGAGGTAGCTGGTGGGGTGGAAAAAATGCCTGGAATTTGGGGGTCAGGAGAGCTCATTGGCTACCAAAGAGTATGAGGCCCTAGGAACACAGGGCCTCAGTTTCCTCATCTGTAAAATGGGACATTAATATATATTTGTCATTACTTAGCAGTAATAGTCATAGCAGTAGTATATTAATACTAGGTTAATAGGAATTAATTAAAGTCATGTAGGGGAGGTACCTTTAAAAAATATTTTTTTAATGTTTATTTTTGAGAGAAATAAAGACAGAGCGTGAACAGGGGAGGAGCAGAGAAACAGGGAGACACAGAATCAGAAGCAGGCTCCAGGCTCCAAGCATAGGGCCTGACGCGGGGCTCGAACTCAAAAACCGCAAGATCGTGACCTGGGCCGAAGTCGGACGCTCAACCGACTGAGCCACCCAGGCGCCCTGGGGAGGGACCTTCTAAACGAAAGCCTCTTACTAGTGTGATACAATTTTTCTGTTACCCAACATTGCCTAACTTACCCAGAGAAACTTATTTCTTTTTCAAGAGACCATTATAAATGCCAAATCTAGGGGTGCCTGGGTGGCTCGGTGGGTTGAGAGTCCAATTTCAGCTCAGGTCATGATCTCACGGTCCGTGAGTTTGAGCCCCGCATCGGCCTCTGTGCTGACAGCTCAGAGCCTGGAGCCTGCTTCTGCTTCTGTGTCTCCCTCTCTCTCTCTCTCTCTCTCTGCCCAGCCCCAGCTCACACACTCTGTGTGTGTGTGTGTGTGTGTGTGTGTGTGTGTGTGTCAAAAATAAGTAAGCATTAAAAAAATGTTTAAAGAAGTGCTAAGTCTAGTCCCACGAGACGATATGACTACCTTAATTTAGAGATTTGTATTAACTAGTCATTAAATGGTAATTGTTTTAAAGGCTGCAACAATGTTAAGTTTGCCGAATCAGAAAATGTCAAAATGTACAAAAGATATCTGAGATTATCTAAAATCTAACCTCGTATAACATACAAAAACCCCCTCTTCAAGGAAGACTTGAAGACTTGCTTATCCGAATCTTAAGGAAGTGACATCCGCAAAGGTACCCTGCCCGCAGCACCCCGCATAACATTTGAAGTCCTCCCTCAGCACCTTCCGCCAGGTCCCCAGGTCCGGTAACTGGGATGCGTCCTTGAGATCAAAAAGGGAAGTCCCCAAGAACATGGAGTTTAAACGCTCACTCAAGAGGAATCACTGGTCTATTTTCATGAATATGCCTTGGGACAGTTCCATTGGCTTTCTGCATACACACTCATTCTTTGAAATGCAGTGGGAAGAGGAGTAAGATAGCTTTAAACAGCCTCAACATGGAAAGCTTTCTTCCACATAATTCAACAAATAAAAGTCAACCACAATCATTTTTCTCTCCATCCACTACCACAGCCAACTATTTTGTGTTCATATTAGTTTCATCTTTGTGGAGGAAATGTTTTCTTAAAAAAAAAAAAAAAAGGTTCCCAGGGAACCTGGCTGGCTCAGTGGGTAGAGCATGTGACACTTGATCTCAGGGTCATGAGTTCAAGCCTCACGGTGGGTGTGGTGCCTATTTAAAAAAAAAATAGGAAAAGAAAGAAAGAAAGAAAGAAAGAAAGAAAGAAAGAAAGAAAGAAAGAAAGAAAGAAAAGAAAAGAAAGAAAAAAAGAAGTTCCAGCACAAATTGTTGGAAGACCTGTGACTTCCCAGAACATTGATTATTCTAAACACCATTTCCAACTCCACCATGGAAGTCACAAGAACACAGAGAGGGGTCCATCCTTTCTACTTCTACAGACTCCCTCACTGTGCGGTCTCCAGGACAAGATGCATGGAGGATGGCTGTGGCCCCACGACGCACTACAGTTTGCCTGAAACGTCCACGGAGTTCGCCTCATTTCCGAAACTGTGCGTGTGCGAATCGAGGGGTCTTGAAGAGCACGGGTGGAACTGAAGGGGGCTCATTTCTCTGCCCACCACCCCTAGAAACCTTAATACTCGTAGCTCTGGGATGTATGAGAGGAAAACCGAGCCCACCCCCAACACTGCTGTTTCAGTAAATCGCACGGTCGCAGAGATAATGCGAATCTATTTGATGAGATTCAAATATCATCTGTGCGTTATCATTTTACTCAACACTCAAAACACTACTGAGCCTGCCAAGCAGATTATATAGCTTGGCACACTTTCATTTCATGAGTGACACTTAATATGAAATAATTTTCACTGACAAATAGAATAACAGCGATATAACAGATCCTGAGGTGGGAACAGAATAAATCCACGCATTCCAGTACAGTCATAACCACGTGTTATCAAATGCCTCTGTGCAACGTTCCCATAACTTATAAGGAAAGGGAGGCCCTGGTGTGTAATTAACCCCTAAAAAACATCCTTTCTCCTTTCCTTATTAATAGACTGGTCCAGGGCTTTTTCCGTATTTGTGGCCCGCCGAATCTTTTGCTGTATACATGCTTGTATGACATACCTTTTTCCTACTCACTCTGAGCACAAGCGCCTCTTAAACTGTCGAGGCAAAAGTTCTCTCTTCAGCTAAGAAGTTCCGGGGCTAGGCAAGCCATTCCCTTGCGCCTTCTTTAGAGAAGATTTTGGACATGTTAAAAGCAACGATTTTCAAACTGTTTCACAGAGGTACTAGGTTTCTAGGGTGAGCCCCAGGCACAACCCAGGGGAAGACATCCGAGCTCTGGGCTCCTGGCTCCTGATTCCCGCCCCCTCCCCACCCCACCCCCCACCCCCGACTCCCAAGCAGCTCTGTTTCTGTTAGGCTCTTGTATTAGGGTCTTGCGTAAGATTCCATTTGGTGCTAAATATAAAACAAAAAAATGATGTCTTCAAAAAATGTGTGAAAACCATTGCAACAAATCACTTTCTCCCTCAGATGCTCTTACCAGCCCTCCCTAGGGCTGTTTCCTTCAAATGCAGGTTTATGTACTTACTTCTTTCCCTTTAAAGACCCTTGTTTCCTCTTCCAGAATTTGAAACATGCGTAAATGAAAACAAATCAAATATACTTCTTTACAATGTCTAAAACGTAATCTAGAGTTTTACACAAGAAATCTCTTCGAGGTTAAGATTTGTTTTTCTCACACGGATTGCACCCCCTTCCCAATTTCGGACCCTCCCCCTCCACCAATCTTTTGCCATCAGCGAAGCAGGCATATACCTGACATGCAGTCTTTATGAATTTTCTTCTTATAAGCAAAGAAAAAGAATGAAGCCGCCACTCTCCCTTTAGCGCTCCGTGAAACTGACATTTGGTTGGTATTCTGGACTAATTATTAGAAATTTGGCACAGCTATCAAAAAAGGCCAGCTTCAGTGAGTATGTGTATATCTGACAACTGAACATGAATTAGGATATTATTGAACATCTTGTTCATTTGTATTGGTAAAATAAGTTGTACACAGTAGCATAATGACCAATTTTCCACTACCAATGTCAAAAATAAATCAACAGAAATGCCAAAGATTTGCAGTCTCTTTGGAAATCCTGAGCCAACTATTTGACAGACAATGGAGAAGGCAGGCAGATTCTAGAAGACCAACAATTCCCATTCGTTTCCTTCGGTTTGTAAAAACAACCAACCGACTTGCTTCCTGCCAAGGACCATACTTACAGATAAGAAAGCTCCCTGCAGGAAATCCTTTGCTAAAGGAGAAGCGTCGTGCCATTAAATGCAACCCTTGTCACCAAATCCCAACCAGTGAAGTGTTTGACAACATGGGATCATGAAATATACGCTGATTCACTCCAACAGGTGATGGCTACATTGTTCTTTTGCTTCTAAAGTCTATATATCCTATGTCAGAGACTCAGGAGATCGTACAAACATTAAAATACAACCGGGATTTTTGTCCACCGCCTCTCTCCCCCCATGCAATTAGGTGATAAAAACAAGGAAAATTTGCTGCTTTTTAAAAAGATCAAGGTGTTCATTAAATGAGATCCAAAGCTGACCATTTTCAATTAAAAGAAGACAATGCTATAAATCATGATTGGACCGAAGATATTACTAAACGCATACCAAGAATTTAGAATTTAAAGACTACCCAAGATGAGAGACATGTCAGAAACGCACTGGTATTATATTTACAAGTTTCCACGTTGATCGCCAGAGTCAAAATTGAGGAGAAGGCCTCCTTGGTTATTTTTCACTCCGCAAAGTGAAAAGGGGGGGGGGGGCAAACTTTGCTCCCTTCTCGACCCTCGTCGTTGAAACCAGGAGCAAGACAATGACAATATTCGCAACTCTGATTTTGAGAACCTCTCAATTACCCTACAAACTACAACAGTCTGCTCATCTACAAAAGAAGAGGAAACTTTTCGGGAGTTCATCAAATGCTAATGGCAGTTTTGAAAGAGTTTATTTCTATTCAGGAGTTTGCCTCTCCCAGCTCAGCTATTGAGAACACCCTCCCCTGTACTTCCCAAAGCACCAGACACAGTCTTTATTTATCCCTGCTCAGGCAGCCTTCGAGCAGGGTTCCAAAGTGCCAGTTCTTTGAATTTAATTGCTACAGTACGACGTTGAACCCTCTTGCAAACAGACACTCTTCATTATACCTTCCCCAAGTGCCACAGGTAACGTTCAAGGCTTTACAGCTCTAAAAAGAGCTTCGTTCTAACAGTAGACCTGCAAATCAGTTTGATTCCACAATTAAGCGCTCAAATACATTCTTCTTAGCCTTGCCTTGCACAACTCAGAGGTGGCAAACTGCTAGGTAAGCACGTGTGCTCATCCTTGCTTTAAGGGGTTTTTTCCCTCGCATATTTTTAAGAAAAATACAGTTATGAAATCCAGGAGACTGCATTTTTGGTTGTTGTTGTAAAATGACCTTGATTTGACAGGCATGGTCTCAGGTTTCAGCAGATGCTGTGGGAAAGCTTACAGAAGCCAATACGTTCTCCAGGCATCTGTGAGACATGCAAGTTTTTTTTTTGTTGTTTTTTTTTTTTAAAGTGGTGGTTATGGTAGGGTATGTGAGTGTTGGGGGGGGGTACTAGTCTCAGTTTCCATGACAACCATGTCTCCACTCACGGGTTATTAGATACCATCCACTTCCTGTGTCTAAATTTTTAAGCCAATCAGAAAAGTGTTTATACGTTGAACAACTTCTGAGACAGTGTTTCTCTTAATTGAAGTGCCTAAAGGCTCAAAGGAAGACGTCCATGGGCCTGATGTATTTTTTGGTCCCATAGATACACAATTCCACAATATTTACTAATTCCTATTCTATTAAGGTGAGGAATGCCCCTTTTCTGGGATGGGAAAAGCATTCTCCTCGACCCAGGTGCCACAATTTCTTCTAACAGCGTGCCAGCTGATTTTGCTTATTCTCTCTTCACTGCCTTTTTCTTTCACGGTTGCAGACTTAAATTTAGTGCGTGATATGTGTTAATGCCCAGGACACTTAAGCGATCAGAGTAAATTACAGTCAAGCATCCATCTGCAGATGGTGAAATTTAAATATCCGGGTCAAAAAAACGCCCAGGAAAAATTCTCGTAAGTTGAACAACTTTGCATTCTCCGGCTCCCGAGGAGAAATCATGGAGAATGTATTGTAAAGCGATATGTCTATACATGTAAGCTAGCAGCTGACGTCTGCAAAGAAATTTGTCACCAAAATGGCCTACTTTATCTGGAATAGGAACAACAAGGAAAAATTACACATAAAGGTGATCGCAAGCAAACTGCACGCGAAATTAAAAAGGCAATCTTGCGGGAATCTGTGCACGGAGAAGCCTCATCTGAAATTACAGCAAGATTTTCAACAAGAAGGTTTGGGGTGGCTGTTTTCCTAAGTCTCCATCTAGCTGGCCAATCAGTGTGAGAGTTGAAGTGGTTTAGAGTCATTTGTGTGGTCTTCCGCTCGGCACTCGGAGCTGCACTCCCCTCTCCTAAGGCAGAGCTGGCGATCAATGAAAAACAGGGAACAAAAGGAGTAGAACAGGATGTCTTCCTTAGCTAAGGAAAAGGATTTCCTTTTTCCTCAATGAGCCAGGCGCACCCTGCCTACGACCGGCTCCACACCGGGGCTCCCCAGCAGACCAGCCCACAGGAGGCACATTTTACGTTTGCAATCATGGGTCCCAAATGCTAGCAAAACGTGTCACCTTAAGCACATCCTGTGACAGAGGGCTCCCCGAGCCCAGCCGACCGAAACTAATAAATTAAATAAATTACTAATCCCACAATTAAAGGCTGCCGAGAAAGGCTGCATTTCCCTTCCCCAAATGTCATCCCAGGAGTATAAACAAAGCATGAAAAACAGTCTCTTCCAGCCTCCCGGCCAGTAATCGTGGTTTTCTCCTCAAAAACAACGTTCCTCCAAAAAGAGAAACCTTCTTGCGGTCCTCGAAGGGGACTCTCATCTGTCCATGTCATATTAGGATAACCAGTTACAGTGTGTGAAAAGAGGTTTAAACTGCCCACAGAGCTGACGCTGCTCATAATTGATAGCAAAGCAGTTACGACAGCAATGCTGTAAACTCTGCCCGAGCCAAACTCCACATTGAACACGTTAGCTCCCTGAAAATAAAAGTAATGCCCGGGGAACCCACAAAAGTAAAGCCCTGGGAAGTGATTAACAGAATTACATCCATTATTTGATCTTTTTTTTTTTTTAATTATTCACTTGTTTTTTATTTTTTTTTTTAATTTTTAAAAAAGATTTTTCATAAATTTTTTTTTTTTTTTTTTTTTTTTTTTTTTTTAATGAACTTACTTCTGAGCCAAAACTAATGAAAATATTCAACTTGCTCTCCCTGGATCTTTCCCATCCGGGCTGCGTGCTGTAAATCAATCGGAAGCCAGGTGGCAAAATGGGGGCGGACACCTTAAAAAATCAAAGGGTGCCCCCAAAATGCAGCAGCCTGAGCAGCGAGGGCTTCTCGTGACAATGCTGAGCCAGAGCAGAGGCTCGGGAGGCAGGAAATGAGCCCCATTTTCGTTACCTTCGATCGCCGGCCCCCCCCGCTGCTTCTCGCGGCCGCATCGGGGGGCTGCGGCGGCGCTGGACTCGCCGGTGGCCCCGCCGCCGGGTCGCGCCGTCTCCCGGCCGAGC
>NW_024412396.1:62368523-62458219 GCF_014898765.1 Herpailurus yagouaroundi
GCACTGGGTGTTGTATGGAAACCAATTTGACAATACATTTCATATATTGAAAAATAAATAAATAAACAT
This sequence comes from Herpailurus yagouaroundi, assembly GCF_014898765.1. NCBI lineage: Eukaryota > Metazoa > Chordata > Mammalia > Carnivora > Felidae > Herpailurus > Herpailurus yagouaroundi. The sequence goes on from NW_024412396.1 coordinate 62,368,593, forward strand.
TAAAAAAGCGCAAAAATAAATAAATAAATAAATAAATAAACAGTCTTCCAATTGTTTTGTTTCCTAACAGGTCCTTTTTGCATTTTGCTTTCTCTTACTTTATCGTATGCTATTTTAAACAACAAAGGCCCATATGGCTAAACACGTAGTCTTTTGATTTTCAAAAGACCTCAAAAACTGCATCAAAACACGCACTCGTGTATCTCCGGCGAAATCAATGAGAAAGAATTGATGGTGGCACATGGTGGGCCTCCTAGAGAAAACTTAATTACAAATTAAAACAAATGCGAAAGTCCGCAAATTCAGTACACTGAAAGTAAATCACGGTCCTAGATGTATACACAAGTCAGCTTATGAACAATTAGGGAAATGTAAGTTCCAGATTTCTCTTTTAACTGCAGAACGGGTGTTACCTGAACCCCTATCACAGATTCTCCTCGTGGTCCCCCAAAGGGCTTTCGGTGACCTGTCAGCACGTTCACTTACCGCAGCCCACCTGGAAGGCAACGTTTAAACTGGCAAGGGCTCATCTAAGGGGAAACTTCTATTAGCCCTTAATTCAAAATACAGGTGCTTTACTTTGAGGGGCCTGTTTGAAAGGCTTCGGGATCCGGGAGCTTCCTTTCGGTCTTTGACGTCACCAAGGTTGAAAGGTCACAATTCTGTAAAATTTCTAATAACAATGGCGCTATGGTTTGACACCAAAAGGAAAATCAAATATGTGTTTTCTGAGTTCTATTTTCGGAGCAGAAAAAGTCCCTTTGAAAATTACTCGTGCCCACCTCCTTCCCGATTAGAGCTAAATAAATGTAATGGAAGATTTTTAATATTAATTAAACATCAAAGACACCTGTTCCGCTGCCTTTCGTCCATGCAAAAAAAAAACAAAAACAAAAACAAAACCAAAACCTACTTGGCATACGTTATGCTTGTCGAGCTTCAAAGTACTCACGCGTACATCTCACGTGATCTTTACCACACCTCTGTGATAAGACGGACATCATAATCCCCAATTTTCAAACGAGAGAGTGGAAGTCCCAAAGGGTGAAGTGACTCATCCAAAAATCACACAGCTGGTGTGTGTGGCACCAGGGTCTCAGACTCAGTCCCCAACATTTCTTTCTCAAAGGGGCCACCTGCCCTCCCAAAGAGTTCTCCATTAAGCACTGTGGAAAATGAGGCGTCCAAAACAAAAAGGCGGGTAGTTTCCGAAGCCATCATTTCTTACCTGCGCTAGGAGAGCAATTAACCAGAACAGAGACAAGGGGACAGTTGAAAATATTTTAGTCTCTGCTCAAAGAGGAAGCTGGCTGGTAGGATTTCTGTCCTGGGGCTGTCCAGGCCAGCCTGGCAGACGCAACACTGAAGATTTGGGGGCTGAGAAACGCTTCTGTTGCCTGTCCCCCTTTGATTCTTACCGAAGACCGAGATCCACTTGGCACGTGGGGGAGCGAGGTTCTCTCAAGTAGAACTTGGTTTTCTACGTGCAGTCCCGGCACTGAAAGTCCTCGAAAAACCCTGGAACCTCAGGTGTTTCGGATACACGTGTCCTCGTAGTGAGACGGAGGGTGTCCCTGCCCCGACCCGGTGACAAGTGGGTGTGACTTCTCAGCCCTCCTGCACCCATGGGAAAGCCACACTCAGTCCTGTTTGTGGCAGCCCACGGCGGCGGGGAAATGTAACTTCTCTGATGATGTGTCGCACCCACTTAATACCCGCAGGTGAGGGCTGGGTGACATTTAACTGAAAAGACAGAGACACTTTATCCATAAAAATTATTCATTCCTTTCCTTGGGCAGCCCATAAGAGGCTGGGCGTGGCACCATCGCTGGAAGATGTGGAGGACCTTCTTGAGAAACAACTTGGAAGGAGTAATGTAAAACTCACTCACTTGATGGATTAATTTGATCCCGGTGTCGAAAACTGGTCTAATGACTTTACGGTCACGCCAGCCACGGGGCCTTCGAACGTTGCAAATGCTAGGCTCAGAGTAATGTTAGCACCAATACGAGGTAACGAGACGCCGAAAAGCAGTGCTGATCGTAAGCCATTCCTCAAAGCTAGAGCGCGCCCCAAGAGGTGTTGGTCAAAAGAAACTGTCATTCATTCATTCATTCATTCATTCAGTTGTGTATACCTCAAACGTTGAGAGCCTAATATGATCAAGGTACTGTTCTAGGCTCTGTGTGGGCAGACACGTAGACCAAAAATAAGCAATGCCCCCTCAAAGCCGTCCTCATTCTATGGAGCCCGTGGACAGGCAAACAATGGCAGAACGGCGGTGTGCCTGTAGTAAAACTACATCACAGGTGCCGTGTGTTCAAATGCCACTGTCTCAGTCATGGGCCACTTTGTCTTTCGAGCCATTCTCAATGGTGCCCTCCTCCCTGTATCGCCTGTAGATTTGCAGGCTGAGTTCATAGAGCCCTGTTCAGTTGGTTCATGGCTAGGTCTGGTCAATGAGAGGTACGGAAGAAAGAGTGGAGGGTGGGAGGAAAGAGGGTAGAGGATTTCTTTGCTTCCTTCTGGCCTCCAATGAGATCTGTAGCAGCAGTGGCAATTGCCTGAGGCTTCTGTCAGGTGACCCCAACCCCTGGCTTCGTTAACACTGCCACATTCTGTTAACATCCCAGCTTAGAAATGTCAACGGCTTTCTGCTGAAATTCGTCTTTGGGTAACTTCACCTTCCCCTGTTTGTCTCAGATCCTTCACCACCTGTGTGAGCAATCCCTTGCATTAAATTCCTTCTGTGCAGTGCTCGCTTCGGCAGCACATATACTAAATTCCTTCTGTGCATGTCAGCAAACTCCAATGGAAAGGCATCTTACGAAACACCCGAGCAGTACTCCTCGAAACTATCAAGGTCATCATAACCAGGACGTGCTGAGAACCTGTCATGGCAAAGAGGAGCTTAAGGAGACATGACAGGGAAATGTACTGTGGTATGCCAGATGGACCCTGGGATGGCAAAAGGACAAGAAGTAAAAACGAGGGAAATCTGCATAAAGTACGGACTTTAGCTAGCAACAATTTATCAATGTTGGTGCATTAATTGTAACAAGTGTACCATACGTTAACATGTAAGATGTTAACAATAGGGGAAACTGGGTATGTGGAAACTCTCTGTACTATCTCCTCGATTCGTCTGTAAATTTACAATGGTCGTTACAAAAATAATGCCTTTTTAAAAATCCTTCTGGGGCGCCTGGGTGGCTCGGTCAGTTAAGCATCCGACTTGGCTGCGGTCACGATCTCAGGGTTCGTGAGTTCAAGCCCTGCATCGGCCTCCAAGCTGACAGTGAGAAGCCTGCTTGGGATCCTCTGTCTCCCCGACCCCTTTCTCTCTGCCCTTCCCCCACTCAGGCTTTCTCTCTTTCAAATAATAAATAAGCTCAAGAAAATAAAATAAAATATAAAACTCCTTCTGTGGCAGACATTGAAGTGGCTTTGTTTCCCTACTACAAAAACCCCATTGCCTCCCTTCCCAAGCAGGGGCCATAGGCCTGATCCAGCAGGTCTGGGGCTTTCCTACAGGAAAGCTAAAGCACAGTTTAATAGTCAAAACATTAAGAAATAGCCCACCCAGCAAGGGAGAAGAGGCTCTGGAAAGCCAGGAAAATGGCTGAATCAGAAACCAGAAGGTGGTCTGGGGCCAGCCTGATGAGAGGGAGATGGGAAATGGGACATCCCACCAGAGTGTGGAGCAGGGCCCGGGGCCTGGTGGAAGGCAGGCTGGTTGGAGATCGCTCTTGAACGTGACCGGCCTTGGGGGGGGCAGGCTCTAGACAATCAGGGAGCACAGAGAGAAGAGAAACAGGGGAATTGGGACACGGGATCGGTAAGTACAGCAATGAAGAGTCACGGAGTCATTTTATGTGCTTTTTTTTCCCTCGTGACTAGTCTCTTAACCTTCCAATCAGGGAACTGTTTTATTCCTTTTTGTTTTGTTTTGTTTTGTTTTGTTTTGCTTCTGAGGTGGGGAGTGGCAGAGGGAGAGAGAGAACCTTGCGCAGGCTCCACGCCCAGCGAGGAGCCCAACGAGGGACTCGATCTCACAACCGTGCAATCGTGACCTGAGCCAAGATCAGGAGTCAGCTGCTTAACTGACTGAGCCACCCAGGCGCCCCTACTCCTATTTTAGAGATGAACAAACTTGCCCCAAATTGCACGGATATACAGGGGCAGAACTGCAGCTCAAATCCACGTCTGGGGGACACAAAAGAGGGTCAAGAAATGGCCATGGTGGGCATCCGTGGTAGAAGCCAGGAACCTGAGTCTTCCGGGATGAGGAGGGGTTCAGGTGGAAACAAGGTGGGGAGGAGGAGGCCTTCCCGGAGGGGACTTGGTAGACCTGAGCGAAGGTCAGGGCAGGCCAGAGCGCCACATGGGAGCAGTGTGGCTAAAACAAAGGTTTCAAATGAGGAAGCACCTGCAGATCCCACTCGAGGTGGAGCGGGGACCAGTGTTCGCCCCCGTGGGAACTTAATCGTAGTCTCCACAGAGCCAACTGCTTTCTTCCCCTTAAGCCTTTGCGCACATGTTGCCTTCTCGAGGCCTCTGGACGCTCCACATCCTGCTTTACCTCTTCCTCTGCCCCTTGCACTTCCCACCTTCGAACATATTACTCACCGACTTACCCCTATCATTCATTGTCTGTCTCCCTCTAGCACCGTCCTCCCCGCCCCCGCCCCTGCACACATGCATAAAATCTCCACAGGCCGGGGGAATCTTCGTCTTGCTCAGTGATCATTTCCAAGCACGTGAAACGTAGGTGCTCAGTGAAATGTTTTTAATGAATGAATGAACGTAGCAAATAAGAAGGTGTTTGTATTGGTCAGGGTTCTCCAGAGAAACAGAGCCAGCAGGGTGTAACTAGAGAGAGAAAGGGGTGCCCGGATGGCTCATTCGGCCCAACTCTTGGCTTTCGGCTCGGGTCATGATCTCACGGTGCGTGGGTTCGAGCCCCGCAGCGGGCTCTGCACTGACAGTGCAGAGCCTGCTTGGGATTCTCTCTCTCGCTCTCTCTCTCTCTCTCTCTCTCTCTGCCCCTCCCCGACTCAGGCTTTCTCTCTCTCTCTCAAAATAAATAAATAAACTTCAAAAAAAAAATAGAGCGAGAAAGGCATTTATTATAAGGTATTGGCTCACCAGATTTTAAGGGCTGCCAAGGGTCGAGACCTGCGGTCAGGAAGTGGGAGACCCGGGAGGACCAATGAATGATGTGGGTCCAGTCTGAAGGGTGACAGGCTCAAGATCCAGGAAGAGCCGATGTTTCAGTTACAGTCCAAAGGCACGAAAGAACTGATGTCCCAGCTCAAGGTAGTTGGGTAAGAGAAGTTTCCTCTTACTCAATTGCTCTGTCCTATTCAGACCATCAACTGATTAGATGAGGCCCACCCACATTAGGGGGAGCCATCCCCTTTATTCAGTCTATTGACTCAAATGTTAATCTCATCCAAAACACCATCACAGACATGACTGGTGTCTAACCAAATACCTGGGCAGGCCGTGGCCTAGTCAAGTTGACACATAAAATGCACCATTACACTATTGAAAGGGACGCTGTGTTTTACAAGGATCATCCTAGGACCTGCAGGAAGAATGATTTAGAAGAGAACAAGACAGAGACAGGGAGACCTAGGAGGTTATTATCATACTAATTCAGGCAAGAATCAAGGCGCACCTGAAAGAAGCCATCGTTGGTGGCTTCAAATGACACCTCGGTGACCCACGGGGAACATGTGATGTCACATACGCCAAAGTACGATACAAAGACACTGGTTCCAGGGGGAATCAGTCACAAATGCAATGCCCAGAGGAGAACAAACTTGATGACTGTGGCGGATCCTGGCCATTGAGAAGTCCCCTGCGGCAGGTTGGGGACAACAGAGTCTTCTGGCCTCTTAACTGCTCAGCTGGAGTGGACAGAAGCGGGGATGGCTACCCCAGCTCTCCTCTGGTGGATTTCCCATTTCACATGAGGGGCCTGGTGTTGAACGGGAGAAGGCGACTTAGAGTGTGACCCTCCCTCACTGATCAGAGGACTGGCCCTGGAGTGGATCCTTGACCCCATGCCAGATAGAGTATTCTGGAATTCTCTACCCGGAGTCAGGGCAGGCGGCCCTCCTTCCGCAGACTCTGGCTGCCGGGCTCATCCGCAGCTTGCGGCCTCAGGAGGTGGGTAACGACCCAACTATTAGCCTAAGCAGGGCATAAAAACCCGATGAAAGCCTAATATAAACTTTGGATTCTCCAAACGAACCTTTTTGCCCTCCATCATCGCGAACAGTTTAGAACAGGCTGTGTATATATAGCCACTGTTTATACGTACACAGAGGTGCACAGAAATCCCCGCTCAATTGGAGACAACCATGGAATGCCCGCTAACCTTCCAGACGCAGGCGGCAGGTAGCAGGTCCTATTGAAAGAGATGTTTCACTTGCTTCTTTGTGTGCTTTATGTTGCAATAAAATGCCACCTGCCTGCACCCTGTGACGTCACAAGGCTTAACATTCTCCGTGAAACCAGTAGCCTCACTTTTTCACGAACGCGCACTTGGGAGGTGGTGAGAGAGCACGTGACTCGGACTTCATTATTTTGACCCATCGCTTTGTGAGGGATTTATTGCCTCCCACGGGTGACAGTATAAGTCACTGGTATGAATCCACGCTTGTCGAAAGGAACGAAAAGAGCCCACTTGGCGTCATTCGTGTCTTTGATACGGACCACGTTCACTCCTTCCCTGACCACGTCCAGTAATTTGCACACAGTCCTGCGTTGGCAACCGTGGAGGGTGGATGGCATCTCATCCCCTTTTTTGCAGGGCCGTTGATAGAACTGACTACAGATTGTGTCCTTGGACCCAATCTCCCCAGCTCTGGCTCAGGATGAATTCTTCATCCTGGGGTGGGGCCCCTGAGCAGAGCTGCGATGGAGGCCCTGAGAGAGAGCTGGGGCAGAGCTCTGCCAGAAACAGCCCCGTCTGGCTCCACGCCAACCAGCTGGCTGCTGAGCCGAAGGCCCCTCCGGGTCTCCCCAGACCCCCTTTGTCTCCCCGGGCCTCCCTTTTTCAGCTGTCTCGGCTCAGGTAATGACTGACACTCTGTAGCTCCCCAGGTCTTTTTATTCCTGCATTTCAGATCACTTTACACGCGTTAATTGAGCCTTGAAACCCAGGGAAGGAAAGCAAAAGGCACGTGGGTATGTTTGCACGCTGCTCGCTGCTCGGCCCGGCCCTGGCTAGAGGGCAGTCCAATAGCAGGGAAGCCCATAATGCCGGGGAGAACTTCCTGTGTGAGCGAGCGGGGCCGGGGTGTTGAGAGTTGAAACCATTCCATAACCCCCCCTTTCACCTAGAGTCACACGGCAGCCCTGAACGACCACCTCCCCGTGGCAGGTCAGGATTACCTGCCGCAACTGATCCAGATGACCTTGGGAAGGCGGGTCCTGGGCAAGTCTGCGGCTCAAGAGGCAGCATCTGTATCACACCTGTGATAAACGGCCTTCCGTTTGTACTGTCGGGATGATGTCAGGGTCACGGGCGTTGGAATCTGAGAGGCCTCGGTCCACATCCTGGCCGTGCCACTTCCTGGCTAAGCTGTCTTGCAAACATCGCCTGGAATCCCAAGTCCCTCTGTCTCGGTTGTAAAGTGGATGCGACGGTATCCAGCCTCTTGGTGTCTGAGGAGGATGAAATCGGAGCGTGCATGCAAAATATCCGGGGCCAAAATTTAAACTATATTTCCGTTTGGCACATAAAACGGTAGCTTTCATAGCCTTCCTAAGCCATCTCTGTGTCTAATCCCAGTCCATCTGAATTAATGTAGCTCTATAGCGGTGTCGGAGCCTCCAAGTTGGTACTGAAGCTTCTCAGTGGCAAGAAATGGTAAGGAAATCCAAGGACGTGTGTACTTCAGTTGACAGCTTGTATCAACGTCAGTCTCTTAGTTCTGATACACGTCATGGTTATTTGTGACATCAACGTTACAGGAAGTTGGGGGGGTGGTATATAGGACCTCTTCTTTCTTTGCAACAAATGCTCATCGAAAACAATCATCTTTTTAAAATGTGTCCATAATACCTACATAGTAGGTCCAATGCTTCGTCTCTACTTCTAGTAGACCACCTGAAAATGCCTCCTGAGGATCCAAAAAAACCACCACGTTTTTCGTTACCCAAATCAGAGGCAATTTGTGTTATTTCTAGCAGTTATCACCGGCAAGAAACTCATCGAGTTTCTAGTGTCTGCAAGGCACCATATTGTACGTTAAAATGGCAAACATTACTGTCAGGAAGAAAACGTTGCCTGTGTGGAAATCATTTTAAGGTAGCTGTTTGGATGTAAGATATTTGATAACTTTACCATCTCAGCCCCCAGTGTTTTCCTGATTTCACAGAAAATGGATGGCTTGCCAGTCAATCAGTTCCATGCTTTCCCTTTCAGGGGACAGTGATGAGGAAGAACAATCTTGTCAAATAACACTGTCGATTATATCGTTTGCCACCCTGAGTACAGTTTTGAGATGTTCATCTTAAAATGCTGAGGAAATCTTTTAACAGAGACCAGGCGGTGTAAACACTTTCATTCCCTTAGTTTTTGTACCATGCAAATTGTTATGCACTCATGGGGGTCAGAGGGTGATTCTCATTGAGTGGATGGTGAGTTTTATTAAGGGCTTTGACACAGATCCCACCAAAAAAACACGTGACTATAATATGGCCACATTCTAATGGGCTCAACAAAGGAGCCATAGGTTCAGAAAGCAAAGACTACATGTCTTATTTTTTTTTTTTAATTTTTTTTTCAACGTTTATTTATTTTTGGAACAGAGAGAGACAGAGCATGAACGGGGGAGGGGCAGAGAGAGAGGGAGACACAGAATCAGAAAGAGGCTCCAGGCTCCGAGCCATCAGCCCAGAGCCCGACGCGGGGCTCGAACTCCCGGACCGCGAGATCGTGACCTGGCTGAAGTCGGACGCTTAACCGACTGCGCCACCCAGGCGCCCCCTACATGTCTTTTCAAGTCGCTCTGCTCTCTAGGCTGATAGTCATCTGTGAGGTGTAACTCACTCCTGGATGTTGGCAGAGTATTCACGGCCAAAAGTTTTGTTGGTACCTACTCCATTCTGGGCATGGGTCTTGGCCCCGTAATGGAGGTAAAGACATCGTCTCATGAGCAAGAATGACATTGTCTTTCCAGTTGCCCAGGATGAGACCTCCTTCCTGTGCCTGGGGGATCCCCAACCTCAGGAGGCAGAGCCACCTCCCCACTAAAAACTGGGAATGCCAGGGGCGCCTGGGTGGCTCAGTCGGTTGAGCGTCTGACTTTGGCTCAGGTCATGATCTCACCATTCATGGGTTTAAGCCTCCCATCAGGCTCACTGCTATCAGCACAGAGCCTGCTTTGCATCCTCTGTCTCCATCTCTCTCTCTGCCCCTCCCCATCCCCCCCAAATAAATAAACCTTAAAAAAAAAAAAACAAACCTGGGAATGCCAGAGACAACCTCCCTAGCCTTTCTCACAGTGGAGAGGAAGGTCATAATCTAGGTCGCTCTGCAGCTGGTACTGAATCATAGTGGTGGCAGCGGCTTTAGGGCAGAGTGCAGCCTCCTTGGGGTCTAGGGCAGACCAGCCTACAGCATGACTTTGGGCCTTGATTCAGGCTGCATCACCTTAGAGCTGGTTCTCCAGGCCTCCCACGATACCTGTGTGCCACCCACCATGCTGTACCCACATGCATTTTCTGCTTAGTACCACAGGCAGGGTCGAGTCTCTTCTATAGCTCCAAAGAATGTAATACTTTAGAGTTGGACCAAAATGAAACAAAGCAAAACGAAACCTCCTTAGTGACAGAGGAAGCATCATTTTTACTGTTTCTTAAATAGAGAAGAAACAGTTTCAATACTCAGTTCATCTTCCTTATTCAGCTTTTTATCTTTGTCTGGTAGAAATCACATCGTGGTAAATACTTATAATTCATCCATTGACTCTTCCTGGTGACATTGAACTTGATAATAAGAAAGTTTCAATGTGAGATGGATCATTTTGTCTCAAAGAGCTGAGAACAGATTCCCTAAAAGATTGAGAAGATATGAACTTCTGCTGGGGGGAAAAACAACACAAAAAAACCCAGGAAGTCCAGTGTTTCATAATATTCTCCAAACAAATTAAACGTGGCAGTGGAATAATATCTTACAAAACAAGAAGGCAAAGATATCGTCAGGCCTCTCACACTACCATTAGCAGCCCCGAATAAGTGCAGAAACAAATGGCTTCTTAAATGAAAGCAGGGTAGATTGAAGAGAATTGGAGTAGAGGTCCCAGTGAAAGGGCATCAGCCTCCATCTATCATGTTGACTTCCTTTGGGTTCAGTTATCCAAAGACTGTTAGTGAGGAAGGTGGTCATCCCCGGACACTACTGCAAAGAATGGGGGCCATGATTTCCATCCATCTCCCCTCCTCCCCTGCCTTCCTCAACCTGGCCCCCACTGATGGCTTTCACCGATGCACCAGTGAGTGCCCTACGACTTACTCCTCTACTCTCTGTGCCGTGTAACCCTGCTACGGCCATTTCTGGAGATTCTTGCCATCCTTGAGCTCTACTTTCTTCTGGTTTTCCTTCTACCTTTCCTGCCAGTCCTTCTCCATTTCTGTCACTGGCTCCTCCTCCTCCTCTCCCCATCTCTGAACACTGGTGTTTACCATTGGCTCGTTTTTCTTTCCACCTGCTCTCTTTGAGTGATCACAGCCGTTTCCATGCCTTCAAATGATCACCAGTAACGAATAACCGGCACCCAACTCCCTCCTGAATTCCAAATCTCTGTCTCCAACGGACTCCAGGACCCCTCCACCTGGAAATTTTGCTGTTACCTCAAATTCAAATTCGAGGGGCTCCTGGATGGCTCAGTGGGTTAAGTGTCCAACTCTTGATTTCAGCTCAGGTCATGATCTCGTGGTTCCTGGGAGGGAACCTGGTGCAGAGCCTGCTTGGGATTCTTTCTCCCTCTCTCTCTGCCCCTCCCCCGCTCATGTGCACGCACGCTCCCCCTCTCTCTCAAAATCAATAAATAAACTTAAAAAATTTCAAATTCAATATGCCCCAATCTGGTTTGTCCTTCTGCTCTCAGCATTCCCTTTCTATATCCTTATATTCAGCATCCAGAGACCTCAACATTTTCCTTAACATGCCCTTCTTCCTACCCCACGTTCATTCACTGAATTCTATAGATTCTGCCTCGGAAATTGTTCTTAAACCTGGCCCCACCTGACCATCCCCACAGCCTCTGCCTCAGTTCAGCCCCTTTCTTCTCTTGACCACTGCTTCTGTCTCTAGCATCCCACACAACGCCTCCCAGTTACCCTCACACCAGATGAGAGGGACTCCTTGGGCAGCCTAGGGAGAAAAGCCTATCGGACCTGGGAGTCTGAACAGACGGATGCTCGAAAAAGAAGAAACACTTTTCAGTGGGGGGTCAGGACTCAGTGACTCTGATGTTTAAATGGGAGATCTTAGCAAGTCCTGCCTCTACTGGCCAAGCCAGTCCCTAGTTACTCCCAGGGTCTTTTCCAGAGCTGCTGGCCTCCATTGCTCCCTCCTCCCAGGGAAGCTGCCCAGGGCCATATAATTAGTTGTCTTAAAATGCATTTTGGGGGCACCTGGGTGGCTCAGTCCGTTAAGCGTCCGACTGCGGCTCAGGTCATGATCTCACGATTCGTGGGTTCGAGCCCCGTGTCAGGCTGTGTGCTGACAGCTCAGAGCCTGGAGCCTGCTTCGGATTCTGTGTCTCCCTCTCTTTCTCTGCTCCTCCCCTGCTTATATTCTCTCTCTCAAAAATAAATAACTATTTAAAAAATAAAAATACAAAATAATAACATGCATTCTGGTTCCATGACTGTCTGGCCCCCAGGCTCAGGTGACTCTGCGTCACCCACAGAACATACAGCACACGGTCTGCAGCTCCCTCCGAGCACTCGAGGACCCTCGCAGTCTCTCTCACAGCTTTGCTCTCCAGCCTATACCCACTTACCCACCTAAATTAATCTTTCTCTCCAACACACTTGACTATGGACCTTGACTTTCCAATCACGGAAATTTTGCCTGTGCCTTTTCTCCTCCCAGAACCCTGTCCTAGACTTCGTCAAACCCGTTTGTTTAGATGACACACGATCATTCACTTGTTCAACCAACATTTATTGAGAGCCGGCCCTGGGTTGACTCATTTCCAGAGAACGAGACAAATCTCTCCCCTTGAGGAGCTCCTGATCCACTGGAAAGACAGACAGACAAGGAAAAGGAAGTCATCACAATGTGATAAATTCTGCAATCGTGTTACCAAATGACACCCCGGGGTCTCCTTCAGGGAATCCCCTACCTCACTGTCTCCCTGGCATTCCGTCACTTTTTTTAAAAAGTTTTTAAGGGGCGCCTGGGTGGCGCAGTCGGTTAAGCATCCGACTTCAGCCAGGTCACGATCTCGCGGTCCGTGAGTTCGAGCCCCGCGTCGGGCTCTGGGCTGATGGCTCGGAGCCTGGAGCCTGTTTCCGATTCTGTGTCTCCCTCTCTCTCTCTGCCCCTCCCCTGTTCATGCTCTGTCTCTCTCTGTCCCAAAAATAAATAAACGTTGAAAAAAAAATGAAAAAAAAAAGGTTTTAAAAATCTTTCTTTATTTTTGAGACAGAGAAACACAGAGCAGCAGTGGGGGAGGGACAGAGAGAGAGGGAGACACAGAATCCAAAGCAGGCTTCAGGCTCTGAACTGTCAGCGCGGAGCCCAACATGGGGCTCAAACCCTTGAACCACGAGATCGTGACCTGAGCCAAAGTCGGACACTTAACCGACTGAGCCACCCAGGCGCCCCTGGCATTCTGTCACTTTATGGGGGAAACATTTTCTGAGTTCTGAGCTCAAGGTGGTATTTTTCAACTTTGTGGTGCAAGGATTCATCAGGAGTGCTTTTTCATCACAGTCTCCCAAGTCCTCCTTCCAGAGATTCTGTTTCAGTAGGTCTGCGGTTGGGTCTAGAAACGAGCACGTTTAATAAACCCCTCAGTGATCCTAACACACGTGACACCACAGGTCACCCTCGTGAAAACACTGCGAAGGTGTTTATTGTTTTTGCAACTCGCAAAACCTACCAATACTGCCTTGTAATTTACATGCTTACATGTCTGGCTTACATTGTTTGCTAAGCAATTGCTCTTTAAAAGCAGGGTCCTTTCTTACATCCTTTATCTTCCTCTGTAGCACAAGATCGGAGCGTAAGTAATTGCGTACTGCTTGCACCTTCCTGAGTCCTTAACAATTTCAGCAAGTCCTTTTTTTTGGTTTGAGTTTTTATAATAACTCTATATTGCTTTTATAAACTAATTAAAAAAAAAGATCTGAGAATGTGTGGCCGCTGAGAGGCTCAGAGCTATTGGTGATGAGGTGAGGTGAGCATGGGGGTTGTTGACAGATCCCTGAGGTCTAAGCCCCTCGCACGGAGGCAACGAAGGCAGGTCGTCTGCTGCCCGCACCACCCGGGGACAGCTAACGCTGCACAGGCCTGGTGTGAAGTAAGTGTTTCCGAAAGAGGCCGTTGGGTCTCAGCGGATGCTGTTCTTTTTTTTTTTTTTTTTTTAACGTTTATTTATTTTTGAGACAGAGAGAGACAGAGCATGAACAGGGGAGGGGCAGAGAGAGAGGGAGACACAGAATCTGAAACAGGCTCCAGGCTCTGAGCTGTCAGCATAGAGCCCGACGTGGGGCTCGAACTCACGGACCGTGAGATCGTGACCTGAGCCGAAGTCGAACGCTTCACCGACTGAGCCACCCAGGCGCCCCAAGGATGCTGTTCTTTAAAGCTGAATCTGATCTCCCCCGGCACAAATGACACACCATTCTTGCAAACAGGCTTGTCGGTGGCCTTTCAGGGAAATGTGGGGGCAGGCCCAAGAAGCCCAAGCCCCTGGCCCGGCTGGAGGGAGTCTGCCTTCCTTTGCTTGGAGCCCCCACCCGGGCAGCGTGCCTGACCCTTCCTGCCTGAAAAGGCTGCAGGCCCACAGGAAGATCTGGGGCTGCTGTGCCGAGACCCTGACTCCAAAGATCTGACTGGGTCCTTCTCTAGATGTGAACATGATCACCCACATCAGTCGTATCACGTAGTGAGTCTGAGCCCCAGCTGGGCCTGGGAATCACCAGACGGGAGATAAGAGGAGGAAGATAAAGCTGGGATTATCATTGGCTCTATTGCTGTTTCCTATCGTTCTCTTTCTGTTCTCAGGAGAGGCTCCTTTTCTACTGACAGCCCCCCTGCTTCCCGAGCTTCCAGCTCGCCTTCCTGTCCCCGCACCTGAAACCACTAACCCCACCAGTGTGGCATGAGCCCTACTTCGGTCTTTAGATTCTAGAAAGTTCTAGAGTCGAGAACAATTCCAGATCTTGGGCAGGGCAGTTCGGAGGATCTGCTCTTGAACAAGGCATATGTTGTACCTCAGAAACCAGCTAGATGTAGCCTCGTGGCTATAACAGGACAGGATAGATTGGGAGGCATGGGAACCCAGGGCAAGACTTAAAATTGGACCCGGAAGTGGACCAGGATGGCATCAACTCAGTCACAGGTGCTGTGGTGGCACCCACTGCGGCAGGTCCCATCAGAGGACACACTTGCATGGTCGAGGACGGACCCAGCAAAGCAATAGGGACCCAGAGATACGACCTATGGTCAGAATTAAGATACTCCATTGGTGGGGCCCCTGGGTGGCTCAGTCGATTAAGCACCTGATTTCAGCTCAGCTCATGATCTCATGGTTTGTGAGTTTGAGCCCCACATCCTGACATCTGTGCTGACAGCACAGAGCCTGCTGCAGACCTTCTGTCTCTCTCTGTCTCTCTCTGCGCCTCCCCTGCTCTCTCTCTCTCTCTCTCTCTCAAAAATAAATAAAAACATTGGGGCACCTGGGTGGCTTAGTCGGTTAAGCGTCCGACTTTTTGGCTCAGGTCATGATCTCACAGCTTGTGAGTTCGAGCCCCATGTCAGGCTCTGTGCCGACAGCTCAGAGATTGGAGCCTGCCTCAGATTCTGTGTCTCCCTCTCTCTCTGTCCCAAAAATAAATAAACGTTGAAAAAAAAAATTAAAAAAAAAAAAAATAAAAAAATAAATAAACATTAAAATTTTTTTTTAATAAAAACAGTTTAAAAAAAAGATACTCCGTTGGTGGATAAATAAAGGGTCCCTGGCCTCCAGGCTGAGTTTGAGGAGCTTCCCTTAGCGAGCCTGTGCTACTAGGATAATTTAGCAGGACAGGGAATCAACACAAGAATCCAGTTGTCAGTCTGGGGGGTCAAGGCATGTACCACGGCGTTGGAGCAAAGCCAGTTTTGATATTTGAACACAATTAGACGGAAGAGGGCCACGTGCGGAGGGCTGAGGTTTGAAGAAAGGCTTCAGAAATCATCCCTGTCTATGATCCTCTTTATAGGATTCTGAAGGGGAAAGAAGGCCCCATCACAGGGCTGAAGTAGAACACAGAGAGGGTAAACCAGAAGGCTCTGGATACTCTGCTGGGTCCAAAGGCCAACCACTGTCTTAACACGTAACTTTCCCTTACTGTGAAAATGGCATCCTTCCTTATCCTCGTGTGCCCCGGTTCATGCTATCTGAAAAGTGGGATTGATCACCATGTGTGCCTCTTCAGACTATCTGCCAAGCAAAATGGGAACTTGGATTAGAGACAAAGTTAGTAACGCAAACAAGAGCCCTAAATTCATTCCCTTAGGCAATGTTTCCTTTTCATGGGAGTTTGGCAGAAGTGAGAACCTTCAGAAGCACCGATTTAGTGCACTCCCCTGATGTAAGCTAGGGCTCTCCATAGTCTATTATCTCAGTCTCTAGAACGGAATTCCAAGGGCAGGTCCACAGGTGCTGGCAAGGAAAATTTTTCAATGAAAAGTTCATCGCTCCCGGGTCGTTGTGTGAAACATCATGAGGTGCTTTAAATTTTTTGTTGGCAGGACGCGGTCTAGGCGAGCTCACATGATGATGGGATTTGCTTTTGTTAATGTCAAAATAGCAGAGAGAATTTATTTGGGGGGATGTGTTCTAACGTTGCTCTAAAAACCGTTGCCGGGGCGGGGGGGGGGCGGCGCCTGGGTGGCGCAGTCGGTTGAGCATCCGACTTCAGCCAGGTCACGATCTCGCGGTCCGTGAGTTCGAGCCCTGCGTCGGGCTCTGGGCTGATGGCTCGGAGCCTGGAGCCTGTTTCCGATTCTGTGTCTCCCTCTCTCTCTGCCCCTCCCCCGTTCATGCTCTGTCTCTCTCTGTCCCAAAAATAAATAAACGTTGGAAAAAAAAAATAAATTAAATAAATTAAAAAAAACCGTTGCCGGGCCATCCGACTGGGGCGTATGTCACCAGAAAATCTCCGCCTCCACCCTCCTCGGTGGCTTATTCTTGCAGTTTGAGGATTTCGGAAAGCGCGCCTCCTTACCGTCCCAGTTCTGGTCACCCTACTTTATATAATCCGCTTATTCCACCATCCTTCTCCTTCTCAGTGGCTACAGAGGGTTTCTGGTCCTTCCTTCTCCCGACTGTATCTTTGAAATGATGTCAGTGTGATTTTTACTTCATATTTCCTTTAAGATGTTTGTTTGTGATAAGGAACTCATACAGAGATTTTTTTTTTTCCCCTCCCAGGGGAGTGGCATTTCAGTAAGAGCTGAATAATAAAACTGGATTGTAAAAGTCTGTCAGAAACGTAGTGATGCGTGTCTCACTTCTCATAATTGCCTCGGAATGATGAGGATTGAACTTTGCTACTGTTGTTCACCCTGTCGTTCCAGAGTGAAAACAGGCACTTTTTCTCTGCCAGGCCACAGGGACGGGTGTCAAGGGGGGAAATGACCGGTGATGCCTCATCGGATGTGAATTCTAATTTTCTAGATAAAAAAAAAAAAAAAAAAAAAAAAAAAAAGGAAGATGTAGAGAAAAATGAGATGGGGCATTAAGAAGTGGGCCACCAGAACCACTTGGAACATTTTTCAACCCTTGGTGGATCTCACACTCCCTTGAGAATTTGAGACAATCACATACATATATAAAGACACGTAAAATACGGGAACAATTTCAGGGGAATTATGGGCTCCATAGCCCTCAGGTTAAAAAGATCTTTGCGGGTAGGGGCGCCTGGGTGGCGCAGTCGGTTAAGCCTCCGACTTCAGCCAGGTCACGATCTCGCGGTCCGGGAGTTCGAGCCCCGCGTCGGGCTCTGGGCTGATGGCTCGGAGCCTGGAGCCTGTTTCCGATTCTGTGTCTCCCTCTCTCTCTCTGCCCCTCCCCCGTTCATGCTCTGTCTCTCTCTGTCCCAAAAATAAATAAACGTTGAAAAAAAAAAAAAAAAAAGATCTTTGCGGGCTTATCAAAATGTTCTCCCGTTCCTTCGGGTTCAACTTTAATCCAGAAGTTAGGATACGTGGATGACACTTAGCTTCTGATTAAGCTGCAAATATGTAATGATGCTCAGCATTGTGCTAGGTACAAAAGAACCTAGAAGAAAGTTAAGACCTCATCCTCCAGGGCTTTGGGGAAGGCGACCCAAATTACTGGGAGTATCTTTCAACAAGACAGCAGCGCAGTGTGGTGCTAACTTGTGTGGTTCAGGTAGGAAGGCCGGAGGCCTTTAGAAGAGAGTCAGTGGTTTAGTCAAAGAAGATCTCAGAGAGAACAGAGGATTTCAGTTGCACTTGAAAGGATCTGTAAAAATGGAGAAAACAGAAGGGAAATGTGATGACTTTCCATAGAGACAAGATGGTTCAGGAGGGAGAATATGAACTTTGACACCTGCTATACCTTGGGTTGAATCAACTGTTACAGGCTCTGTAACCATGCTACGTTTACTTAATAGCTTTTCATTTAAGTTTTTTCATCTGTAAAACGTGCATTTTTGTAGAATGGATGGGAGTAAGAAGCAGGATCGTTGGTTTTTTGTTTTGTTTTTGTTTTTTTTTAAGTATGTGGGGCAGTGCCAGCAAGGCAAAAACTACATCTCTCACGTTTGCTACCATATCCCAAGAGGATAACCCAGGGGTTGACAGATCAAAGGTACTCACATAAATATCTGCAAGAAGGGTTGAATGGATGAGTGAGTGAGTGAGTGAGTGAATGAATGAAAACTATGCGGACTAGTAAGCAATGATAATGAATCGAGGAGTAAGCAAGAATAATGAATGTGTGACGATATGAAATTTATTTTTTCAAAAGTATTGTTTGAAAATTATAAAATTATAGCTATAACTAAAAGGAATTCACATTGTGTTCTAGATTATTTAAGGACAAAACTCCCAGTTTCCGGGCTGTCTAGGTCCCTTACGGCTTTGTCTTCAGCTTCACAACTCTGACTGATTTTAGTATTTTTTTTCTTTTGCCTTGTTTTCCAGTTTTTAGCAGTTTAATATGAAGTTCCTAGGTGTGATTCCTTTGTATTCATCCTACTTGGGATCCATTAAACTTCTCGAATCTGTAGATTGATGTTTTTCATCAGTTGTGGCAAATGCTTGGCCAATCCTCTTCAAAGATAGCTCCTCTCCAAGTTTCTGATTACCTATATGTTAGAACTTTTCACTGTGTCTCATGTGTCTTTTATCTTCTATTTTGTTTTTGGTTTTTTTTCCCATTCTCTTCTTTGTGCTTCAGTTGAACTTGTCTTTCTTGTGTCCTTCTGTGTCTAATCTATTATCAAACCCGTTCAATAGGTCCCTAATATTAGATAACAGGTTTT
Organism: Herpailurus yagouaroundi; assembly: GCF_014898765.1. NCBI lineage: Eukaryota > Metazoa > Chordata > Mammalia > Carnivora > Felidae > Herpailurus > Herpailurus yagouaroundi. The sequence continues at coordinate 62,387,349 of NW_024412396.1, forward strand.
TCAATTCTAGAATTCTCATATGATTACTTTTTTAATAGATTCTAAGTCTCTGGTAAAATTACTCATCTTTTCTTCTATTTTCTTAAACATAGCGATCATAGTTATTTTAAGGACCTTGTCTGCTAGTTCCACTGTCTGGATTACCTACGGGCATATGTCTATTGACTAGTTTTCCTCTTGATTTTCAATCCCATGATGCTTCACATCGGCTTATAACAACCGTACCACCTCACAACCATTGCTATTCGATAAATCCTCAAGAGGTCTCAAGAGATTTTTAATGAGTCCGTAAGGCAGAAGCTTCCTTCCAAAATCACCAAGACATTCACTTGTGAGCCAATATTTGAGGGGACAAACAATATTATCTGGTTAACATCACTTAAGGTTCTTAAGGTTCTGAGAGATTTCCTTTACTCAACATTAATTCAAGTATTTGAGAGCCTATCATACACCAGCACTGTTCTGGTGCTAGGGATATTCTGGTGGTCCAGTGTTGTGCTGATAATTAGAATGACAAGATAAATAGTAACTTGGCTGACTACTTTACATTGGATGGTTAGGGAAGGATTCTTTTGGGGAAGGTGACTCTCAAGGTGATAACTGAGTCACATGAAGGAACCAGCCATGAGATTATAGGAAAAGCATTTGGGCAGATGAGAAAATTAGCAGAAGGGCCCTAAGAGAAGAGTGGGGTTGGCACGTGTGATGTTTAACTTTCTGTGTTAACTTGACTGGGTCACAGTGTATTTGGTGAAATATTATTTCTGGGTGTGTGTGTGACAGTGTTTCCAAATGAGGTTAGCATTTCCATCGGTAAACTAAGTAAAGTGAATTGTCCCCCCCCCCCCGTCCCCCCACCCATCACCACACACACAATGTGGGTGGGCATTTTACTCAATCTACTGAAGGCCTGAACAGAAGAAAAGGGTAGAGCAAGGGAGAATTCGCTCTCTCTGCTTGACTATTTGAGCTGAACCACTGGTCTTCTCTTGTCCTCAGACTGGGATTTATACCATCAGCATTGCTGGTTGTTAGGCCTTTGGATTCAGGATAGAACCCACTGCATTGGCTGTCCTGGGTCTCCACCTTACAGATGGCAGATCACAGGACTTCTCCGTAATCTTGTGAGCCAATTCCTTACAACAAATCCCTTTGTAAATATAAACGCAAATATAAATATAAACATAGATATAATTATAAATGCATCACTGGTCCTCTCTGGAGAACCCTGACTCATACAGGCATGGTAAAGGAAAGGAAAGAAGGTCAGAGTTACTGGAGGGAAAGGAGAGAAGTTAAAAGGGAAAGCAGTGGACAGAGACAGGAGCCAGATCATTTAGAGCTTTGTAAGTCAGAGTAAGGAGTTCCGATTTATCCCAGTTGTGATAAGAAGCCACAGAACGGTGTCAAGCAGGAGAGGAACAGGGTCTGATCTATATTTTTAAAAGCTCACTCTAGCTTTTGTGCGGTAAATAGTTTGCAGAGAGGAAGACTGAAAGCTGGGCCTCGCAGTGGTCTTGGAGAGGACTATAGGGGGCTTGGATGAGGGCAAGGGGAGTGGAAGGACTCAGGATAGCTTTTGAAGGCCGAGTCAGTGGGATTTGCCAATAGCTGGATGTCGGGGGAGAAGGAGAGGGAACTAGAGATAACTCCTAGATTTCTGACCTGAGCAACCCGTGGACAGTAAAGCCCTTCCCCGGATTTGGGAACACTAAGGGCAAGTTCACCTGGAGGTTAGTGGGGTGGATTGGAAATTCTGCTTTGGCCATGGTGAAATTGAGACGCCTCCTCATCATCCAAATGGAGATAGCAAATAACTACTTTGGCGCATGCATCCAGAATTCTAGAGACAGATTAGGCTACAGATAAAAATCTGGCAACCATTCACGTGTAGATAGATGCCATTTAAAGCCTTGGTACTAGATAAGATTCCTATACATCTTGGCCAAGTCAAGTATACAGACACATGACATCTTATACTGGAAGATGCACTAAAGGCCAATCCTATTGCTTTATAAACATGGACCACGAGGCCCAGTGAGGTTAAGAGCTTTCTTCATGGTCATACAGTCCACTGGATTCTAGGTTCTCCATACCTGGCTCTGCGCATTTTTATTTACCGTCTGCCCCTAAAATCGTACAACTTAACTCCAACGTCATGGCAAATAGCTGTTGAAAAAGATGATTACACTTTGCAGTATTGGATTTTAAATAATAATTTTTAAAAAGTTAAAAAAGGGAAAGGAACCACAAATCTATTGCTTTAAAAATATTTCACTATCAATTTGAATTCAAGCAAAGAAGCAGCTTGGTCGGCAGACTGGTTGGCTCAGTGAAAAATTAATTAGCAGAAACATTTTTATCCAGAATTTATTGTAGTTGATGCAACCTTGTTTTTAAGAGAAGACTTTAAATTAAAAGACCAATCGTTTCTTCATCATATAGAAGGGGAAAAAAGCTTGTAATGTAAAATCCTATTTACTGAGTTGTTAAACCGGGTAATAAAATTCCCTAGACCGCTGGGTTTTACACACACACATACTCACGCGCACACGCATTTACAGTTTTATTAGACAAACAGCAAGTGCGTGTCCCGCTGCTAAAGCAGAGCAGTACAGAAGGAAGCTGACAAATTCCAAGGAGCAGCCCTGGACATTTTGTGTTGGCACACTTGGAGCAAAGTGAAAGAGGCAAAAATTGAAACTGATGTTAACTGCTATCAAATTCAGCAGAAAAGAGCTAACCTAGGTACTGCAGATAAAATGATGTGGCAATAACCGATCAATAATTCCTTTTACAAAAGTAGCTCTGGCTTGTTTATGAAACTCATGGTGGCCATAGAAGATATTCCAAATATCAAGTTCCAGATGCTCTGCTGCCTGAGAGACTTTTCTGAGAAGAAAACAACAGCTGTGCGCCTTTCCCCCTGTGTCTGTGTCCAGTAAATTCTCTGCTACCAATACGATAGACGACCATAAGCATCACTTAACCTTTTTGAACTTCAATTTCCTGATCAGTAAAATGACGCAGGTGATCGCTTGAGAATCCCCAGGGTCTTTGAGACCATAATTCCAAGACTTGCGGAGGCCAAACTCAATAAAGAGAAGAAAACAAATTCTAAGATAATGTGAGACTAACTTTTTTTTTCTCTACACGTGGGCAGAGCGAGGGCAGGCCACTTGGAATGCCATGTAACTCTGATCCCTTTCTTTACGCCCCAAATTAAAGTGCCTTTTCTTTGGTATTTTATTCTTTAAAGTAGTAAACACCATTTTATGAATACAGTCATCTTCTCTAGTAACTACAGTGTGTAGGTCCATCTTTCAGACAGGATATTGGATAAAGTCTCTGATGCCAATAATGCGTTATATCTGCAACATATTATTAAGAAAGGTAGAAGGCAAGCCTCATGCGAGGCCCTGCTCTAACAGGTTGGTAGCCAAGACTTGTCAAAACCAGGGCGTTGTCCCCTTGTAGTAAGAAGGATCTTCTCTCCTCTTGACCGAAAACCAATCTGTGAGGTCTTTGCAGGGACTGAGGCCACACCGATGCCTGACAGCGGAGTGAGGAGAAGTCTTCTGTCTGCTGATTGCCAACTCGAGACTAAGGCCTCTCTTCCCATACCTTCCTTAGTTCAGCTAATTCTCTATATTTAGGGGACAATTACACTCAACCATAATCTTGATTCCCTCTGCCACTGCTGAATGTTGACCCAATTTAATGTCAACTCAAATTTGACACATGTCAAGGGCTATCGTGGGGAGCTTGCCTATTTTCTGGGATTTTGGTCGTGGTTGACTAGGAACTATTGATATTATTTTTCTTGAACAACCACTATTACTTTACAATTTTCTCCCCAGCAACTAGCACAGTGCCTGATATATAGCAGGCACACTGCATTTATTCAAAGCCGAGTGGGGAAATGAATGGATGAATGAATAGAAATCCTTATAGTCTGGTGAAGAACTTTACGTGACTTGAAGCAGAGAGAAGGACTACATTTATGGTTCACTTAAAACTTTCCCAAACGGTAGGGGCGCCTGGGTGGCGCAGTCGGTTAAGCGTCCGACTTCAGCCAGGTCACGATCTCGCGGTCCGTGAGTTCGAGCCCCGCGTCGGGCTCTGGGCTGATGGCTCAGAGCCTGGAGCCTGTTTCCGATTCTGTGTCTCCCTCTCTCTCTGCCCCTCCCCCGTTCATGCTCTGTCTCTCTCTGTCCCAAACATAAATAAAAACGTGGGAAAAAAAATAAATTTAAAAAAAAAAAATTTCCCAAACGGTCTCCGCATCACATACTCTCCAGGAAATGCAAATTAAAACAACGAGATACCACTATACACCTAATAGAGGGGACGAAATCTGGAACACGGACAACACCAAATACTAATGAGGACGCGTAACCACAGGGACTGTCTCTCATTCATTGCTGGTGGGAATGCAAAATGGTACAGTCACTTTGCAAGACAGTTTGGCAGTTCCTTACAAAACTTAATATGTTCCTACCATACGATCCAACAATTGCGTTCCTTGATATTGATCCAGAGGGGGTAGAGAACTCATATCTACACAACAACCTGCGCACGGATGTTTACAGCAGCTTTATTTATAATTGCCAAGACTTGGAAGTATCCAAGATACCCTTCATAGGTGAGTGGATAAATAAACTGTGGTGCATTCAGACAACGGATGATACTCAGCCTTAAAAAGCGATGCACTATCGAGCTATGAAAAGACTGGAAGGCAGCTTACATGCATAGGACTACGTGAAAGAATCCAGTCTGAAAATGCTACGTACTATGTGGCACTCTGGAAAAGGTGAAAGAGTGGAGGCAGTCAAAAGATCCAGGGGTGGGGTTGGGGTGGTGGTCAGAGGAGAGATGAATCGGCAGAGCACAGAGGAATTTTAGGACAGTGAAACTTCTCTGTATGTTACCATAGTGATGGGCACACGTCATTATACATTTGTCCAAACCCATAGAACCAACGCTAACGTAAAGTATGGACCTTGGGTGATGATAAAGTGTCAGTGTAGGTTTATCATCTGTAACAAATGTACTGCTCTGCTGGGGGATGTTGATAATGGAAGACAAAATGCATATGGGGGGGCAGGGATTACACGGAGATCTCTGTACCTTTCCCTCAATGTTGCTGTAAACCTTAAACTTCCCTAAAAAAGTCTATTTTGAAAATTTAAAAAGAATTTTAAATAAAATTCAGAAAAGACGAATGAAGTGAAATGCTTCCTATACTCTTCCACCACCCACCCCCCCCCGCGCCCCGATTTAAACACAGAGTCCAGTGCAGGCACCCAGTTTCCCCTCTCTGGGTGTAGACCTCAATTAAACTGCAGGAAGCAAAAAAACAAAAAAACAAAAACAAAAACAAAACCTGTTCTACTCCAAACCCTGTCCTATTCTTGTTTTACCGTATTACTTCTATTATCCAGGACTCTCCCAAAGTGTGTTATATATCTACTTCTCCTAAAATGGAAAACACAGAACGCAAAGTAAACTCCACGACTCAAAGACGTAGTGAGGGACATGATTTCCAGGGTAACGGAGATCACTGCTACATGTAGGGCCACCTAATCAAACCCGAAACGGTCTGCAGGGACTACAATTTTTGCCTCCATGAGCCTGGTTCTTTTTCTGTCTTCTTTGTTACCAGCCATCACGTCGCTTTCTAGAGTCTCCTCCACCTCCTTCGAATTAGTTGTTTCTAATCTTCTGTGGGCTAAGAAACTAGGTAACCAGGTTTGGAAGGATCATGTCTAAAATGGGAAAAGACAGTCGTTGAACGACAGAGTAAGAGGATGGAAATAAAATGTACGAGCTTAGTGAGTGAGATCTACAGTGTTTACTTTAACTTCTCAGGGGCCTTTTCCTTGGAGCTGCGTTCTCGATGGCTGACACTATTGAAAAAATGACCTCTGGGCAGCTGAGTTATTGCCGCAAAAAAGGCATTGTTTCCCTTAACATGAATAAGAATGGCAGCTAATACTATAGTCTATGCTCTTGGCGGAATGGATCCTTTGTTTAAAAATAAGTGAACAAAAAAACCTGACACACAAAACAAAGGTGGAAGCAATATACTCCAGGAGAGAAGACCTACAGTGAGTCATAGTATATGAATAGCTAAGTTGATAGGAAAATAAATGTTGTTTTGCTCATAACATTGAAAAGTCAATAAGCAGTAAATGAGCTTCAGAGTAGCGGGGCCAATATTCATTTAGATGTCCTTTGTAATTAAAAAACAACACCCAAACAAAACCAAGCCATAGTGGTAAGCACTACGCCTAGAAGGGGTACGTAGGCAGGGGAACAAACTGGTGTATAAACGGATTTGTAAACCTTATTCACGAGACACCAGCAGCTCAGTAATGGAGAAGACGAAGAAGAGGTTCCTTTAGTCAGAGGAGATTCCATTATTTTAAAATTCTGTAATTTAAAGTACAGCAACGCATTCAGAAAATAGGAACATACGGTAAAATATTTAGAACACCGAAATGGGAAGAAAATCCCTAAAAGCTCAGATATTTATATTCTTCGTAATTGTTCAACAAAGATTTAGCGGCTTTTATGTGGTTTTATTGCCGCTCATTCTTCGCCTGCCTCATGACAAATACATCTCCTTAACCCCTGCCCTTCAGGATTTCTTACAACTATCTTCAGGTGGCCATAAGGATATTTTATTGTAGACTATAAGGGCTTCTTATCTTTAACCACCGTCTTGGATTCTAAACTCTACTTTGGATACCAGAGATGTTAAGTAGGTCTTTTTTATCTTTTTTTTTTTTTTAACTTAAATTTTAGTTGGTTAACATACAGTATAGTCTTGGCTTCAGGAGTAGAACCCAGTGATTCATCACTTACATCCGACACCCAGTGCTCATCACAAGTGCCCTCCTTAGTACCCATCACCCATCTGGTCCATCTTCCACCCACCCCCCTCCGTCAACCCATTGTTTGTTCTCTATCATTAAGAGTCTCTTGTGGTTTGTTTCCCCTCTCTTCTCTGTCCCCTCCCTTCCCATAAGTTCATCTGTTTTATTTCTTAGATTCCACAAAGGAGTGAAATCATACGGTATTTGTCTTTCCCTGATTGACTTATTTTGCTTCACATAATACACTCTAGATCCATCCATGTCGTTGCAAATGGCAAGATTTCATTCTTTTGGATGGCTGAGTAATATTCCATTGTATGTAAACACCACGTCTTTTTTATCCATTCATCAGTTGATGGACATCTGGGCTCTCTCCATAGTTTGGCTATTGTTGATAGTGCTGCTATAGATATCGAGGTGCATGCACCCCTTCGAATCTGTATTTTTGTGTCCTTTGCATAAATGCCTCCTAGTGCAATTGCTAAGTGGTAGGGTATTTCTATTTTTAACTTTTTGACGAATCTCCATACTGTTTTCCAGAGTGGCTGTGCCAGTTTGCATTCCCACCAACAGGGCAGGAGGGTTCCCCTTTCTCCACTCCTTGTCAACACCTGTTGTTTCTTGTGGTGTTAATTTTAGCCATTCTGACAGGTGTGAAGTGGTATCTAATCATGGTTTTGATTTCTATTTCCCTGATGATGAGTGATGTTGTGATGTTGAGCATCTTTTCACCTGTTAACCATCTGGATGTCATCTTTGGAAAAGTGTCTATTCATGTCTTCTGCCCACTTCTTTTTTTTTTTTTTAATTGCTCAAATCAATATTTTTTTTTAATTTTTATTTTTTATTTTTTAAAATTTACATCCAAATTAGTTAGCATCTAGTGCAATAATGATTTCAGGAGTAGATTCCTTAGTGCCCCTTCCCCATTTAGCCCATCCCCCAAAACCCCTCCGGCAACCCTCAGTTTTGTTCTCCATATTTATGAGTCTCTTTTGTTTTGTCCCCCTCCCTGTTTTTATATTATTTTTGTTTCCCTTCCCTTATGTTCATCTGTTTTGTCTCTTAAAGTCCTCAAATGAGTGAAGTCATATGATTTTTGTCTTTCTCTGACTAATTTCACTTAGCATAATACCCTCCAGTTCCATCCATGTAGTTGCAAATGGCAAGATTTCATTCTTTTTGATTGCTGAGTAATATTCCAGTGTGTGTGTGTGTGTGTGTGTGTGTGTGTGTGTGTGTGTGTGTATACCACATCTTCTTTATCCATTCATCCATCAAGGGACATTTGGGCTCTTTCCATACTTTGGCTATTGTTGATAGAGCTGCTATAAACATGGGGGTGCATGTGTCCCTTCGAAACAGCACATCTGTATCCCATGGATAAATGCCTAGTAGTGCAATTGCTGGGTCATAGGGTAATTCTATTTTTAGTTTTTTGAAGAACCTCCATACTGTTTTCCAGAGTGGCTGCACCGGCTTGCATTGCCACCAACAATGCAAAAGACATCCTCTTTCTCCGCATCCTCACCAACATCTGTTGTTGCCTGAGTTGTTAATGTTGGCCATTCTGACAGGTGTGAGGTGGTATCTCATTGTGGTTTTGATTTGTATTTCCCTGATGATGAGTGATGTTGAGCATTTTTTTCATGTGTCGGTTGGCCATCTGGATGTCTTCCTTGGAGAAGTGTCTATTCATGTCTTTTGCCCATTTCTTTACTGGATTATTTGTTTTTTGGGTGTTGAGTTTGTTAAGTTCTTTATAGATTTTGGATACTAACCCTTTTTTTAATTTTTTTTTTAACCTTTATTTATTTTTGAGACAGAGAGAGACAGAGCATGAACGGGGAGGGTCAGAGAGAGGGAGACACAGAATCTGAAACAGGCTCCAGGCTCTGAGCTGTCAGCACAGAGCCCGACGTGGGGCTCGAACTCATGGACCGTGAGATCATGACCTGAGCCGAAGTCGGACGTTTAACCGACTGAGCCACCCAGGCGCCCCTTGGATGCTAACCCTTTATCTGATATGTCATTTGCAAATATCTTCTCCCATTCTATCGGTTGCCTTTTAGTTTTGCTGATTGTTTCCTTCGCTGGGCAGAACCTTTTTATTTTGATGAGGTCCCAATAGTTCATTTTGGCTTTTGTTTCCCTTGCCTCCAGAGACATGTTGAGTAAGAAGTTGCTGTGGGCAAGATCAGAGAGGTTTTTGCCTGCTTTCCCCTCAAAGATTTTGATGGCTTCCTGTCTTACATTTAAGTCTTTCATCCATTTTGAGTTTATTCTTGTGTATGGGGTAAGAAAGTGGTCCAGGCTCATTCTTCTGCATGTTGCTGTACAGTTTTCCCAGCACTATTTACTGAAGAGACTGTCTTCATTCCATTGGATATTCTTTCCTGCTTTGTCAAAGATTAGTTGGCCATACGTTTGTGGGTCCATTTCTGGGTTCTTTATTCTGTTCCATTGATCTGAGTGTCTGTTCTTGTGCCAATACCATACTGTCTTGATGATTACAGCTTTGTAGTACAGCTTGAAGTCTGGGATTGTGATGCCTCTTGCTTTGGTTTTCTTTTTCAAGATTGCTTTGGCTATTCGGGGTCTTTTCTGGTTCTGTCTTCCGCCCCCTTCTTAACTGGGTAATTTGGTTTTGGGGTGTTGAGTTTGATAAGTTCCTTATACATTTTGGATACTAACCCTTTATCAGATATGTTGTTTGCAAATATCTTCTCCCATTCTGTAGGCTGCTTTGTAGTTTTGTTGATTGTTTTCTTTGCTGTCCACAAGCTTTTTTATCGTGATGAAATCCCAATAGTTCACGTTTGCTTTTGTTTCCCTTGCCTTCGGTGACACGTCTAGTAAGAAGTTGCTCTGGCTGAGGTCAAAGAGGTTTTGTGCCTCGAAGATTTTCATGGTTTCACGTCTCACATTTACATCTTTCATCCATTTTGAATTTACTTTTGTGTATGGTGTAAGAAAGTGGTCCAGGTTCAATCTTCTGCATGTTGCCATCCAGTTTTCCCAACGCCATTTTTAAGAGAGAATGTCTTTTTTCCATTGGATGTTCTTTCCTGCTTTGTCAAAGAATAGCTGACCATGTAGTTGTGGATCTATTTCTCAGTTTTCTATTCTGTTCCATTGATCTGTGTGTCTGTTTTTGGGCTGGTACTATACTGTTTTGATGACTACCAGATGGATTTTGCAATATAGCTTAAAATCCAGAAATGTGATGCCTCCAGTTTTGTTTTTCTTTTTCAGGATTGCTTTGGCTATTCGGGGTCTTTTGTGGTTCCATACAAATTTTAGCATTTTTCTGGCTCTGTGCAAAGGGCTGGAGGTATGTTGATGGGGATTGCATTAAATATGTAGAGGGCTTTGGGTAGTTTAGGCATTTTAACAATGTTTGTTCTTCCAATCCATGAGCGTGGAATGCTTTTCCATTTCTTTGTGTCCTCTTCAATTTCTCTCTGTAATTTTATAGTTATAAGTGTTCTATAGCTTCCAGAATATAAATACTTTACCTACTTAGTTAGGTTTATTCCTAGCTTTCTTATTGTTTTTGGTGCAATTACAAGTGGGATTGATTCTTGATTTCTTTTTCTGCTGCTTCGTTATTGGTGTATAGAAATGCAACACATCTCTGCACATTGATTTTATATCTGTAACTTTGCTAAATTCATGTATTAGTTCTAGCAATTTTTTGGTGGAGTCTTTCAGGTTTTCTACATAGAGTATCATGTTGTCTCAGATAGTGAAGATTTGACTTCTTCCTTGCCAATTTGGATGCCTTTTATTTCCTTTTGTTGTCTGATTGATGAGGCTAAGACTTTCAGTACTATGTTGAATAGAATGGTGAGAGTCAACAACCTTGTCTTGTTCCTGACCATAGAGAAAGACTCTTAGTTTTTCCCCGTTGAGGATGATATTAATGGTCTTTGTGATGTTGAGACATGTTCTATCTATCCCTACTTTGTCGAGGGTTTTTATCAAGAATGGATGCTGCATTTTGTCAAAAGGTAGGTCTTACCTTATGTGCCAATTCCTGTCAGTTGATAGTACCTTCCTAAAAGTGTTACATTTAGAAGTTTCTGAGCTCACATTTGTGCTCAGCAGGAAGGAAAGCTGTGGTTGATTAATGATGTCTGCCATGGGCAAGATATAGTTGATGGAAATATGCATGCCATAAAAGTCACCACCCCACTCCTAAATCCTGCCTACAGTGAACCAAGTGAGGTCTTATTTATGCTAAACTTCTCTCTTTGGCATTGGACCCTCTGTTAATTAGACAGATCAGCTACCTCTATCCAATACTTGCCTATGGAATATGCAAGCACTTTGTTTCTGCATTTTAAGAGGATGAAGTGTTTCTTGGTCTCTTGGTGAGTGGATTATATAAAATATGGAAATAAATTTAGATAACTGAAGACAAATATGCTTTTTATATGACCAGAGCATGCACACACATACACACACACACACACACAATGACAGTCTATGTCCCAATGAAGGTTTTCTCCATTTCTTAACCTAGCTCCTGATATAGTCCAAATCTTCCTCCTCTGAATAGTTTTAATTAAATCAAAGAAAGCAAGTTTTCAACTAGATTATAAAGAAGGAGAAAGACTACCACATTGATCAGTAGGAAATATGATTCATGGCATAATAACAAGTTATCCATATAATTCTGCAGATTTGAAAGAACATTGGACTGAAAGCTAAACAGAAGGGAGACAGCTCTTCAGGAGAAATCAAAGGAGGAAATAAAGAAGAAAGAAGAAATGTTATGCTCAGATATTCAGTATTTTAAGGAATGTTGACTTCCTGCCCTCGAGGAGCTTACATTCTAGCTCAGATTGGTGCATATGTGTATCCAGGCCATGCATGGAGGTTTAAAAAAAAAAAGAAAAGAAGGCAAGTGCATACAGGTGTTTTAGGACTGAAATCTCCTCCTATCTTCTTCTTTGATAGTCCTGTCATGATCTTGTCATGCTCTGGTAAGTGGAAGTTCTTCCAGAAGTCTAGCAGACTTTTCCTAATGACCACCACAACTGCACATTTTGATACTCAGAAAAGTAACAAAAGAACTACCTAACTATAAGCATGTAAGCAAATTAAACTCTCACTCTCTGCTGTGTTACTTAAATGAGTTTTGTAATGTGTGGTTTCATTTGTGATGGACTCCCTTCTCAACATTTATTTTGTGTTCTGGTTAAAAGCTTTGAACCATCGTAGTACCTGGGTGGCTCAGTGGGTTAAACACCTGACTCTTGATCTCAGCTCAGGTCTTGATCTCAGAGTCATGAGTTCAAGCCCCACACTGGATTCTGTACTGAGCATGGAGCCTACTTTAAAAATAAAATAAAATAAAATAAAATAAAATAAAATAAAATAAAATAGCTTTTAAAAAAGTTTTGAACCATTAATGAGTAGCAAAATTGTATGTGTGGTAAGACTGAACCCAGTTTCAAGGGGACAGTATCACCAGGGATTTTAAATGTCAGTTTTACAATATTTTGAGGCACATTATGGGAATAGTTGAGGAAACAGAAGTAAAGATCAGTGGACAATTGGGACTGTCCCCAATTGGGACAATTGGGAAATGTCTGATGCTGTGAACAGCATCATCAATGCTGTCGCAGCCTGGGATGGAGACAAACCTGGTGGGAGGTTTGTGCCCATTCTTTTTTTTTTTTTTTTTTTTTTTTTAATTTTTTTTTTCAACGTTTTTATTTATTTTTGGGACAGAGAGAAACAGAGCATGAACGGGGGAGGGGCAGAGAGAGAGGGAGACACAGCATCGGAAACAGGCTCCAGGCTCCGAGCCATCAGCCCAGAGACTGACGCGGGGCTCGAACTCACCGACCGCGAGATCGTGACCTGGCTGAAGTCGGACGCTTAACCGACTGCGCCACCCAGGCGCCCTGGTTTGTGCCCATTCTGGCGATTTGGAAAGGACAGACATGAGGTTTGCAGTGTGGCAATGTGTGATGCTGGGCACACAACTCCATAGGGACTGGGCTTGAGTCTCCTCCCATACTGGTTTGGGTAGCAGTACCATTTCTAGAAAAGCAATCCCCATGATAAATCAATTTGTGAGTAATATGATAATTTAAAGTAGACTTACAAAGTTTTTCCAGTTTGTTTTGACATATAGGATATCTTTGGACCTGCTTTAATAAATGTATTTTTTAAATGTAGGTAACTTACATGTTTTGTTAATTACAGATTCCACCACCTAAATGGCTTGAAAGTCGTTTATTTTCTAAAGCAGGTTTAATATTTTCCTCTGAAATATTTTTAAACCATTCATTTCCATGACAAACCCTGTAATACAAAAGTAATCTCTGAGCTGATCTCTGACCAAATGATGACAAATTTTAAATCAGCGGCATCTAAATTAGTACCCACACCAGCATCCATCATTAATCTCTTTGTAAAACGGCTATTTTTCTGTTTAAAAGAGATAGTAAAATTGTGGTATTGTAAGATAGGGTTTAAATTTGGAAAGAGATATATGATCCCTTTAAAGAAGATAGTCTGCTTCAGAAGGCAGTTTGTATTCTATTCTGGGTTAGAGATGGTTACCAAGGAGACAGCTCAACATCATCAGTAGGCCTATAGGATCAGGAATCTAGTGGGCTCTCAGGAAATGCTTATAGAAAGAAAAATAAGGAGAGAAAGAATAAAGGGGGGAGAAAGGAGGGAGGGTGAAGGGTGGGAGAACAGTCTTTTTTTTTCTATTATAAAAGAGTGTTCTGATTGTTAATTTCATGTCAACTTGGCTAAGCCTTGGTACCCAGATATTTGACTAAACATTATTCTAGATGCTTCTGTGAAGGCATTTTCATAGATTTTTTTTTTCTGTCCCACCCTCCCTCCCAGCATTTTAAAAGATAAGATTACATTTAAATCAGTACATTTTGAGTAAAGCAGATTACCCGCCACAATGTGGGTGGGCCTCATCAAATCAGTTGAAGGTCTTAATTGAAAAAGACCAATGACCATCCAGGAAGAGAGAATTCTGCCAGAAGACTGCCTTTGGAGTTAAACTGCAGCATCAACTTCCCTGGGTTTCCATTCCTGCTGTACTGCCTTCTCTATCCCAGCCTGCACCCATGGCCTCATGGAGAGTTCCATGTGATCACTTGAAGGCACTGAGAACTTGGGCCTTGCTTACAATAGTTCTGTGTGATATGTAGCCACTCCCCAAAAGTGGACAGCTGCCGTACCACAGCCCCTTTCTGCGACATCTGTGAAGGGCAGTGGTGAAGTGAAATACTCCCGGGGGGCAGAACTTGGAGCTGTGCACCTGGTTGTTCATTTTGCTTGGAAGGAGAAACGTCCAGACATACAATTAGATACTGATTCATGGTCTGTGGCCACGTGAGGTCTGAGGTTTGACTTGGAAGGGTTATGATTGGAAAATTGGTCTGGAGAAGAGGTATGCAGACAGACTGCTCTGAATGGGTAAAAAATGTTAGAATATCTATGTCCTATGTGAATGCTCACCGAAGGGTGACCCCAACAAAGGAGGATTTTAATTTTAATAATCAAGTGGGTAGGATGACTCTATGGATACGGGTCAGTCTCTTTCCTCTGAGCCAGTCCTGTCATTGCCCAATGGGTTCATGAACAAAGCGGCCTGGGTGGCAGGGATGGATGTTATGCGTGGGTTCAGCAACAAGGACTTTCATTCACCAAGGTCAACCTGGCTACGGCCACTGCTGAGTGAGCAATCTTCCAGCAGCAGAGACGAACACCAAGTCCCTGATAGGGTATCATTCCCCAGGGTGATCAACCAACTACCTGGTTGATTACACTGGCCAGCTTCCATCATGAAAGGGGCAGTGAAGGGAGTTCTGTGCTGAACGGAGTGATTACTCCTGGTTACCAAGGGGAAATTGGGCTGCTGTCCCACAACGAAGGTAGGAAATATATGTGTGGAGCATAGGAGATCCCATGGAGTGTCTCTTAGTATCACCATGCACTTTGATTAAGGTGGATAGAAAACCACAGCACCCAATCCCGGAAGCACTACTAATGGTCTGGACCCTTCAGGAATGAAGGTTTGGGTCACCCACCAGGTCAAGAACCATGACCAGTTGAGGTGCTTGAGGAAGGCAAAGGGAATACAGAATGGGTCCTGGAAAATGAGATTTATAAGTCCCAGCTATGAGTACACGATCAGCTACAGATACATTTGTTATGTTAATTGTTATGTTATAAATATATATATATATATACATATATAGAGAGAGAAAGAGATCAAATATCTTTGTGTTCTTCTCCCTTACCACCTTATCAGGTAACATAAAATGTATTGACTTTGTATCATAGTATTTAAATATTGTTAATTTTATATCATAGTATTTAAATTACAGAATATTACAGCAGGAGAAGGGTAAACATCACCTAAGGACTTTGCATCCCCTTCTGGACAAAGGGTTAGCGTGTTTTCAGTTGCATGCAGGAAAGTTTTGTCGTGTTAGGTGGAATTATGACTTTGTTCTTGTCTTTATTTGGAGATTATTATGGTTTAGGGAATGTGTATGGGTACCAGCTGGACAAGGGGTGGACCAGGGATGGTTAATTTTACGTGTCAACGTGGCTAGGCCACAGCATCCAGAGAGGTAGTCAAACATCAGCGTGGACCCTGCTGTGAAGATGCTTTGTAGATGAGACGAACAGTTAAATCCATCGACCTGGAGGAAAGCAGATTTGACTGGTCTCACCCACTCAGGTGGATGCCTTAAAATAAAAAAGGCTGAGGTCCTGGTCCATCCAGACAGATACCTATTATTCAATGCTACAAAGAAATGTACTACGAAGCCATGAAAAGACATGGAGGAAACTTAAATGCATAATCCTGAGTGGAAGAAGCCAGTCTGAAACTGTTACATCTGGCAAGATTCCAACCAAATGACAGTCTGGAAAGAGGAAAACTGTGACATCAAAAAATGGGTCGTTTCCAGGGGGTGGGGTCAGGGGAGGGAGGATTTTTAGGGCAGGGAAGCTGCTCTATATGATGTCGTAATGAGGGACACATGTCATTATACATTTGTCCAAACCCATAGAATATGCAACACCAAGGGTAAACCTAACGGGAAGTATGGATTTGGGGGTGACGATGACGGGTCAGTGGACGTTCATCAAGTGTAACGGCTGTCCCACTCTGGTGAGGGAGGTTGATAGTGGAGGATACCATGCAGGTGGGGGGGGGGCAGGGGGAAATTTCTGCACCTTCCCCTCGATTTTGCTGTGAACTTTAAACTGCTCTAAAAATAAAGTCTATAGGAGCGCCTGGGTGGCTCAGTGGGTTAAATGTCTGGCTTCAGCTCAGGTCACGATCTCGCGGTTCGTGAGTTGGAGCCCCGTGTTGGGCTCTGTGCTGACAGCGCCGAGCCTGGAGCCTGCTTTGGATCTGCCCCTGCCCTGCTCATGCTCTGTCTCTCTTGCTTGCTAAAAAAATTTTTTTAATGTTGATTTATTTTTGAGAGTGAGTGCGCGCGCGAGAGAGACAGAGCATGAGCAGGGGGAGGGGCAGAGAGAGAGAGGGAGACACAGAATCCGAAGCAGGCCCCAGGCTCTGAGCCGTCAGCACGTGGGGCTCGAACCCACGAACCGTGAGATCATGACCTGAGCCGAAGTTGGATGCTTAACCGACTGCGCCACCCAGGGGCCTCTAAAAATTTTTGAAAGTAATAATTAAAATAATAAAAATAAAGTCTATTTACCAAAACTTTTCCCCTTAAAATCTCTCTGCACACGTATGAGTATGAGTATGTGTATGTATATGTACACATACGAGCACGCAGATGAGCACACATTTAGGTGTATCTTACTGGTTTCTGTTTCGCTGGAGAACCCTGACTAGTATTAACATCATACAGAATCATATTGTGCCGGTATAAATACATTCCGCATGTCTGTAAGTGCTTTCGTGAATGGTTGTTGGTACACGGAGAGGAAAATGATTCACCTCAAAGCTTAAGGAGAAGCGAGGCTTTAGTGGATGGTAGCCGTGACTGGTCAGAGGTAAGGCTTTCCTGCTAAGGCGCATCCCGGCTCCCACTGACGAAGTTCAGGATGGGTCTTAGATTTTCCATACAACAAAGGACAAACCCAATGGTCCTGGCAGCGGGTTGGTGACAGCAGAGGAGCCATGTGTCCTGGAAAAGTCCCCCTCTCTCATTATCCTACCAGACGTGCGCACAGACCCCACGCTAGTGACTCAGAGCCAGGCGCTTGGGGGAAGCTATGGGGCTCCCAGGACAGCCAGGAGCTTTGATCGGAGGTATAAAGATCCCAACGACTGAAAAAGAAATGTTCTGCAAAGCTTTAAGACTCAAACAAAGATGAACAATGACTGATAAGATTCAAGGATGGATGAGAAATTGTGGCAAATGTACTTAGGTATATATTTTCTTTGGTAATTTGCTCCGTGGGGCTATCCTCTTTGCTTTTTAATGTTTGCTATCTGTTTTAATAAAGAGATCTCTTCTTGGTAAAAAGAAATTATAATTGGGTTGTAAAATAAATTAATCTTTCAGCTAATCATACCTTCGGGAGATCTGGGGTTTTTAGACTGTAAAGCACTAAATGTGAGGATTGTCACTCACTTGGCGGCCAGGACCCTAATCATATGCAAAGTACTAACAGGAACTAAACAGTCTTTTGAGGGCTGCACTTCCAATCTCAACCCCATCAGGAGAAAGAAATACCAGAGAACCGAAAGGGTATTAAAATTTCCCACGTCTGTGAACTTCAAATGCTGCACCGGGGGTCCCTGGCCAACAATTCTAAGTAGTGCTCAAAACACCCTATCTAGGATTGTGAGCTTTTTCAAGTATGGGGACTCCCTGTGTTGTGTCCAGAATTTCCGGGATCCCCTATAGGATCGTGGCTGTGTTTTAGTATCTGCTGCAAACATAGAAGGATAAAAAGTTGCTAAGAGTTTGGAAGTTACTTAAAAAAAAAGAATTTGGAAGTTATTTTAAATGATTGTGTGTTTTACTACTGCTAAGCAAATGTGCTCGGTGGGAACAGTCGTTCCCACATGTGAGTGCCATGATTTGTGGAGTCTAGGTGAGTACCCGGATTCATCAGCCCTTTGTAGTAATTCTTCAGTGGCCTCAGGGATCCTCCACTGCTGATTCAGATAACGGGATGTGAAGCCTCTCGATAACCTATGTGCCTTTTGGGTCTCTGCATCTTAGAGCAAACGCAAGATCCTATCTGTGGACCCTGGTTCCTCAGCACGGCTCTCACAGACGCTCTCAGGCGCTTCTCGGGGTCCTTGGGAGCTTCGACTCACCTCCACCCCCCTCCCAATTCGAATCCGCACTCCAAGTTGTGGGCCAGAGATAACTTTTCTAAATATCTCCATCTGGTCCAGCCACGCCCCCACTCAAACTATTCATGGCACCTCATGACCAAGAGCCATGGTTCTCGAACTCAAGTACCCATCAGTCTCTGTTTGGATGACTCGTGAAGACACAGATCCTGGGGCTCCCTTCCCAGGGTTTCTGACTCAGTCTGAGGTGGGGACAAACGCTTTGCATTTCTAACAAGTTTCCAGGTGTTGGCGAGGGTGGCCGTGTGAGCACCACGCTTTGAGAAATGCAGCCCCAGAGTGTGAGACCCAGACTTCTTAGTATAAAAGTAGGTCCTTCGCGATCGGGACCCTGACATCTCTCAAATGTCATCTCCTGCCTGGTCTGCCCTTCACCCTTATCCACTCAAATTCCTACTCATCCTAAGCTTACCCGTCACCTTCCTCTCAGAGCAAAATTAATCCATTTTTCAAGTTCTCCCTGGCTTTGCACACAGCACTCTCACATCACACCTCTCTGGAATCAATTGCTTACGCACATCTGCGTCACCCCCGAGGTCGTGTGCCCCACGAAGACAGGGAACTGGTCATCTACCCTCGTGTTTCCAGCACCGGCAGATAGTAGGTGCTTAATGAGTGTCTGCATGCTTTTAGATCAGTATCAACAGCAAACACACAACTTTCAAAAGACACTGTGTCTAAGGCGGTTAGAAACCCTGCACCCTGCTGGCTCTCACTGCTACGATTAGATTGTTGTCAGTGACTCAGAGTTCAAGATGCCGCTTGCAGGAAAGAAAGTAACCCGTCATTGACACCCTGCAGTTACATGCGATCCTGATTAAAAAGGACATATACCCATACGTACATCACCCGTGCAAATAGAATGAAGACACACACGAGATCGTTATTGGAAGCTAAGACTAACGAGACTGACACCGAACCAAAAGCCCGTGTGTTGGTCTCTGAAATTCTGTATGGCTCAGTGAAAATCAAAGATGGCTCCACGTTCATTGCAGCAACACAGCCGCTAAGCGAGGGCAACAATATTTCAGTGATCCTTTCCATGTGCCTTTTTTGCATTCCCAAATAACAAAGCTGAGAAGCACTGCAGAGCGTTTTCAAGCGACAGAATGACTGCAGTACAGCAATAGGACATGGAAGGACTTGAAACATTTTTTGAGATTCTGCCTAGCCATGAGGCGACGGGAAATCAAGAGAGAGGCTATCAAACCATCTGATGTGGCTGCAAATAGACAAAAGGGGCCTTTATGTGTGCTGGGTCTTAGGACTATTGTATTATTCGAGACATCTGCACAACTGAAAAGGAGCATCTTCAAATGTAAACCGTAGTATATAGGCAGAGTCTATCCTACGATTGGCTCCTCCGTGGAGTGTATTCTGGTTGACCACTCATGGGTTATCAGAGGATTCTAGTATTATAGCTCCTCAGAGAGATATACCTGGCCCATGATTGTGCTAGCTTGTCAGTTCCTCCTTCTGCCTTCCTTCCAAGTCTCTTGGCTGCATATGTTTATACATACACATACAAATTTAAACACACACACATTCTCATTCTTCAATTACTTCTCTTCTTAAAAATGTTTATGTTTTTATTTTGAGAGTGAGAGTGCACGCACGGGTGTGCATGCGAGTGGGGGAGGGGCAGAGAGCGAGAGCGAGAGCGAGAGCGAGAGCGAGAGCGAGAGCGAGAGAGGTGAATCCCAAGCAGGCTCAGAGCTACCAGCACAGAGCCCCATGCAGGGCTGCATCTCACAAACCCTGAGATCATGACCGGAGCCAAGATCAAGAGTCAGCCGCTTAGGGGCGCCTGGGTGGCTCAGTCAGTTGAGCGTTCGACTTCGGCTCAGGTCGTGATCTCGCGGTTTGTGAGTTCGAGCCCTGCGTCGGGCTCTGTGTTGACAGCTCAGAGCCTGGAGCCTGGTTCGGATTCTGTGTCCCCTTCTCTCTCCGCCGCACCCCTGCTTGGGCTCTGTCTCTCTCTGTCTTGCAAAAAAATGAATAAACATAAAAAAAAATCTTAGAAAAGAGCCGCTTAACCAACTGAGCCACTCAGGTGTCCCTCGATTACTTCCTCTTGACTTTCGTAAGTTAATTTGTTAAATACCTCTTCGTGCTCTGATAACAGCTGCCAGTTTTGCTCAAACTTTATTTGTTATCAGATCCTGTTCACCAGAACACATGCAGCTTTTAAAATGTTCTTCAGACATTTGGTTCACTTATTTATTCAGGAAATAATGGAGTGTCATAGGTTCTGGTGACCCAGCAGTGGATCCAATGAATGTGATTCCTGACCCCACTGAACTCACAGTGTCATGGGAGAGACTGTCAGTGAACAAATAATCTCACAGATAAATACACAATTACCAAGTACTAGTGCCTTGAAAGAAAAGTCTGTCCTATGAGGTATTAGGAATGAGGGATCTAATTTAAATGCAGAAAACATGGAAGATTCCATCAGGACCCCAGTTCTTCACACATCCCCGTATCCAAGCCCTTTGTCATATGATTGTTGCAGTCTCTCTCACAAAAGGAGTTCCTCTGCCTTTTACTCTTCACCTCTGGCTTTGGCCCTGTAACTTGGTTTGACCACCAGGAGGCAAATGTTGTGTCCATCTCGAGCCTAAGCCTGAAGAGTCCATGGGTGTTTACACTTGCCTATTGTACTTCTGTCATGGCCTTGAGAGGAACATGCCCAGGCTAGCCTTCTGGTCTCAGAGGGAGGAGAGCCACCCAGAGTGAGCTGCCCCTGCTAATCTGTTCCAGTCAATTCCAGTTTAAAACAGAGCCTTCGGCCATCCCATAGGACGTGTGTGAGCCCAGTTTATATCAGACAACTCAGCTGACCTACAGGTGCATGAGCTACAATAAAAATGATTATTTTTTTCAGCCACTGAGTTTTGGCATAGCTTGTTATGCAGCAATAGCTAACTAAGGCAGGACATCAGTGGAATTCTTCTCCAAGACAGTGACATTTGGACCGAGGTATTAAGTAGGTGTTGGACAAATGCAGAATGAAGGGAAGGGGGTCCTGAAGACCTCAGGTGAGAACAAATCGGATACCCTCGCATGAGTTGAGGAAGCCTTATGGTTTGGAGGACGGAATAGACTGAAGACAGAGAGGATGTCTGTCTGACCAGGGGCCAGGTCATGTGGGGCTTATGAGAAACCATATGAGATGGGCTCCCGAGAGGATTTAACATCGAATTTTGAAAATTGGATTCAGAGGAGAGCTATTCGTAATCAAGAACCTTAAAGTCAACGGACTGTTGTTTTCATTATTATTCATCCAGAGCTGTACTGCCCAATAGGGTAGCCACTAGGCACGTAAGGCTACTCAAGCTTAAATGAATTAAAATAATATAAAATAAAAAATTCAGTTCCTCGGTTGCACTAGCCTCATTTCAAACGCTCGACAGGCCCATATTAACAGCACAAACATAGGACATTTCCTTGAGGGGGGGAAGTCCTAATGGATGGTGTATTAGTTTCTTATTACTGCCTAACAAACTCAGTGGCTTCAAACAGGACAAATTTATTATCTCGCAGCTTCCATAGGGCAGAAGTCCATGTACACTTACCTGGGTCCCCTGCTCAGGGTCTCAGTCAGGCTGAAATCAAGGTGTGGGCTGGGGTCTCCTTTCAAGTTCACTGCTTGTCAACAGAGTTCATTTTGTGGTATCCATACGACCAAGGGACAGCTTGCAGCTTCTAGAGGCCGCCTGTGGTTCCTTCCATGTGTTTCCCTCTTCTCGCAGCACGACAGTTTGTTATATTCCTTGAGTCCAGCAGGATACTATCTCTTTGGCCCTTGCCCTTCTTCTAAAATGTTCTTCTTCTAAAGTGTTGGACCTGATTAGGTCAGGCCCACCCAGGATATTTTCCCTTTTGAGTAACTCAGAGTCAATTGATGAGTAACCTAAACTCACTGGTCCACCCACACTCAAGAAGAGGAGATTATGCGGGGTGTATACACGGGGGGGAGGGGGAGAACGTGGAGGCCATCTTAAATATCTGTCTGCCACAGACAGAAGCAATCTAGAAAGCAGAAAAAGGTTAAATGAATTAATAGAGAAGACAAGCGGTGGGAGCATTTGGGCTGATTAGCCCGGGCTTACAGCACAGGTATAACTGTTATTTAAATAATCTCGACAACCTCCTTGTGATTAGCAGCCGGCAGTAGCTGGGATCAGGGTTCATCCACAGCAGATTCACTCAGAGTGGCTGTAACCTGCATGCAGAGGGTGGGGGTACAAACAGGACCCCGAAAAGCAAACATTAACCGCCCACAGTCCCTTATTCTGTTTTCCTGCTGTTGCTAACCTCCCAGCGTTTCTGACCTTCTGCTAGTCTTGGTCTGCAAAACCCGATGACTCCTTCTCAGATTAACTCATTTACTGGCTTGACACAGCCGGGTTTGGCCCCAACTTCCCTGGCTCCCGGACGCTTGGCCTTTGCCGACTACCGACAACTGTGGAACTTCCATCCTTGGCTCCCCAACCTGAAAACGGCCAGATATTCTTGGGCACAGTCCCCACCTCTCACAATCCCTGTCTGGCTGCCGCCTGGCGCCCTAGGGTGACTTGGGTTTGGGGGAGGGGAGGACTTTGAGTATTGG
This sequence comes from Herpailurus yagouaroundi, assembly GCF_014898765.1. NCBI lineage: Eukaryota > Metazoa > Chordata > Mammalia > Carnivora > Felidae > Herpailurus > Herpailurus yagouaroundi. The sequence continues at coordinate 62,410,195 of NW_024412396.1, forward strand.
TTTTCAGGGAGCGGTGAGTGGGCGGGAAAAACACGTCCACAGTTTGACTTGTTGGCCCTGAATGTGAACTTCAGTCCCTACTTATAAGCACTCTGTCAGGGTAATGCTTAATGCGTATGTACTAACTAAAAATTGTAAGGAATGTATTTATCATCTGAACAAAGTCATATCTATATAATTTTAAATGTCACAAGGAACTGGTTTTTAAGTGTTGCATTTAGTTATTTTAAGAAATTCTATTTCCAAGCTATACCTGATTCTGAAATGGCCTCTTATATAGTAGCACTTCCTTTAAAAAAAATTTTTTTTTTCCTTCCAAGTGAAGCATACATTCTATCCAATCAGTGTTTCAACGGAGTAGAGATATTTTAGTGCTTTCGGTGGGCATTTATCTTCGAGCCATCAGCACAATAGAACAAAAATGTACCCATATTAGCATTAATAATAAAACCAAGTCCATTATGCAGACTTTCTTGTCAGTTAAATTTGTTGCAGCTCAGTTTTGGATTCAATTTCATACATTTGGAAGTACTTTTGCTGTCAAGCAAATTTTTGTTTTATCATTTTAATTTCAGAGGGTGGTTGTTTTTTTTTTTTTTTTTCCTCTCCTGTGTCAGAATTACCTTTTTAGAGGTTGGAAAATGGTCCTTCCCACTGATATAGGAAGGGTTTGATTTGGCAAGTGTAGATATTTTCCCTGTGATGTGAATAGAGTTAATTTTAACGGAGCCGTTTCATTTTAACAGACTCAACTTGCACAGAGCATGTCCTGCCAAACAGCTTTGTGTCTGATCGTCGACTGATGTCAGCACAGTTCTCGAAATAGTATTTGATGGTTAACAGCTGCCACAGAGCCAGAAGGGGAACACGAGACATTGTGTTGCAGGAGGGTTTACAAAACTGGTGGCTATTGTTTTTATTTATTTATTTATTTATTTAACATTTTGACGTTGGAAGAAGAGTTTAAAATACCGAGTGTAGGCTTTTTTAAAAAGACTTTTATTCCTAAGTAGGTCAAGTGGATCCTGGAACTTTGACACTAGATATCACGTAAATATTGTGCTCTGAAATAATATTTCGTTAATTTCATATAGGTTTTACCCATTTTGCAATTATGTACATGGTCAACAATTATGGAACAAAGGTTTTTCTTTAGGTCCAGAATTGGCAAACTTTTTCTTTAAAGATTTCTATAAATATTTCAGCCTTTCTGGGCCATTCGGTCTCTGCTGCAACTACGGAGTTCTGCTTTTAGGGGCCAAAAGCAGCCCTAGGCAATATGTAAATGAAGAGGTGTGGCTGTGTTCCAATAAAACTTTATTTACAAAACAAGCAGTGGGCCAAATGTGGCCCTGGGCTATAGTGTTCCCACCCTTGCTTTGAATAGGAAGTGGAGATATGCCACGCATTTCCATGCAGCATTCCAGAAAGGTTAAAGGTACCCACACTCTCTTAAAGGCTTATGAATCGAGTTCCTTACGCACTCCCTGTAGAAACACATGCAGTCTTTTTATGGCCACAGAGGGGTACTTAATTATATATGTATATGTTCTCTACAACCACTCTAATAATGGTCTGAGAGTAACTGAGCAACACATACGCCTTTATGAACTGAGAGGGAAAAGATCATGATCTCTGGTGTACAATGAACCTGATTTTTCTTCCCTTTCTTATTTTATTTAAGTTAATATCACTCTTAAAGTTTGAATTATCCTGCAAGAATGCAGGTTCATTAACTCCGGTTCAGCTTGTGCATCATCTTAATGGGACGTATTTTGTAATGATGTGAATCACAAAACAGTTCTGTGCTCCAAATGACCTAGATGTTTCATCGAAGTCATTACAACCAGTGCACACAAGTAAGAAAAAGGATTTTATTATTTAAAGATAACTTCCCCAGGGGAAAAAAAATCCTGGGAAGGAAAGTTAAAGCATGGTCTAAAAGGAAAAAAAAAAAAAAATCAGAGAATATGCTGGTTATAAAATGTTATTGCAAAAGCCTTTATGTGCCCACTCTCAACTCTGAACTTATTACTGTGAACATGACCAATTTGACAGTATACAAGGGTGGGGGAGGGATGTGACAATACCTTACACTTAATGTTCTTCTGCATTCCTGCATCACATTTGTTCTAGAAATGCCCTTTTAGCCCTTGGCATCTCAAAGGCTAAGTGATGGTCTCAAGCCTCAGAATGCCTGCTCAAATAGGATCCCATCGGCTAGCAAACTTCCTGAGAAACGACTGCTCTTTCCAAACATGCCTCTGCTCCTCAGCTACGTTTTCCTGTAAGAGTCGTTTTTCAAGAACTTTCTTCCATTATTGTCACCATGGTCTCTTTGCCGTTTTGTCTTTTCTTGTTTCTCCTATTTGTTACTTTCTAGAGATGGAAATGTTATCCATTTGTCTAACGGAATTCAGAGCGATTGTACTACCATATCCTTTCTTTTGAACTTGGTCTGTTCCTTGCCTTCAGTATGTGTGTCACATAATGCCATGCCGTTGCACCATGCCAAATGCTCTAATGTCATCTTTTTTTTTAAGGGGTTTTTCTTAGAGCAATTTAAGTTGAATAAGTAAATCATTATACTCCAAGTTATTCCTATCCATGTACATAATTTATAAAAACTATGCCTGCTATTGTGTTACTCATTTCCTAATTGGGTTACAGCCATCTGTAGATCTCTTTGGCTCGAAGTTATGTGAAGGATGCTGTGTTGTCAGCAACCATTTTTCAATTTGCTCTCACCCTGTCATGAATAAACATTAGTGGTCTCAATATTGATTGCTAGCATATCTCAGCCCTAACTTCATCGTCACACTCTTCAAATGGCACGGAAGTGTTTTTATGGGCACTCTTCTCTCTCCCAAGCCCTCCATTTCATCTCTGGAATCCCTGCTAAGTGCTAAGCAGATTTCCTAACGTGTTCCATTACTTCACAAAATATTCCCTCCGCTTCCTAATTATAACTGAAACCTGCTCTTTCTTAAGGATACAGAATCACCCCAACCAAAAGTGAATATTGCAATAAAGCAAGTCAAATGAAAGTTTTAGTTTCCTGGTGCACATAAAAGTTATGTTTACACTATAGCCCATTAAATGTGCAATCACCTTGTGTCTAAAAAAGCAACTACCTGCCTTAAATAAAAGCACTTTTTTGCTAAAAAGTGCTAGCCATCATCTGAGCTTTCAGTGAGTTATGATCGCTGATCACAAATCACCATCACAAATATGATAATTGAAAAGTGTGAACTATTACAAGAATTACCAAAATGTGACACAGAGAAGACAAGTGAGCAAATGCTGTTGGAAAAAAAGGTGCTGAATTGATTGATTGATGCAGGATTGCTACAAACCTTCAGTTTGTAAAAAAAAACAAGACAAAACAAGACAAAAAAAAAAAAAACCAAAAACCAAAATGCAATATCTGTGAAATGCAATAAAGTGAACTATAATAAAATAAGGTATGCCTGTATTTTCTTAGCTTCTCATTGTGGCAGCCAAATCATCATTCCTATCTTCAGGTGGACTTCTCTGCCTCTTGAACCTCATGCCATCTAAGTATATAGCTTCTTACCCCTTCTCATGTCATCTGCTGGTACAGAGGCCACCATGTTCAGAGGCATTTCATAAATAGAGAAAGAACTCATGTCATAATTAATATAAGTCCTCTTAGATCCCCCTATTCATCAAAGACAGTTCAGTCTCCCCATCTGTCATGGGTGCCAGAGTCATTTCTGGGATCCACAATTTCCAAGAAGGTAATCTGTCCGAATCCTTACCTCATTCTTTTTCATGATTCAACTCCAATGGCTTTCATTTCCACATTCATGAGTGTGTGATGTTTATTTTCATCTAGAGCACTGTATTAACTTAAAGAACTGAAAAGTTGGGGCACCTGGGTGGTTCAGTCAGTTAAGTGTCTGACTTTGGCTCAGGTCATGATCTCAAGGTTCGTGGATTCAAGCCCTGCGTCGGGCTCTGTGCTGACAGCTCAGAGCCTGGAGCCTGCTTTGGATTCTGAGTCTCCCTCTCTGTCTGTCCCTCCCCCACTCTCGCTCTGTCTCTCTCTCTCAAAAATAAATATTTTAAAAAATTTTAAAAAATAAAGAATTGAAAAGTCTTAAAGTTCATTCCCAATCAGTCCCTGTCTTTACTTTGTTCCCCATCATACCATTTACCTTAGTGTTTCTCTCAATTTTGATATCTGCAAACAACTTTATAGGACACATATAGTCATTCAATTATGGGTAAATTGTTTTTTTAAAAAACTCATCAAAATTTCTAACAGTGGCTAGAGGTGTCTTATACCAATGCTGCTTCTGAGAAAAATGAGAAGTGCTAGATAGAATATTAAGACACACAGACACACACACACACACACCAGAAACTTTGAAGATATAAGAAATATTAGGGCAGAGATAATCTGAAGAATCCAGATTTGAATAAGAGGAAACCTAAGAGAGGTAAGCCTGGTATTTGAAGTGGAGTATGGCTGAGAGAATGATAACATAGGTGGAGATATTAGTAGTCTCATAGATTCGAGGAGTGTTATGAACACCCAAGCAATATATGTATATACCTATATATGTATATGTGTATATAGAGTAAAGACACTAAAAACTAAAGACAGAGAGACATTCTTAAAAACAGCCAGAAGTAATATATTAACTTCAAAGAGGCAATACTATAAGACTTACAGCTGACTTCTCAACAAAACAATGAAATCCAGAAGACGGTGGAATCATAACTTCCAAATACTGAAATAAAATAACTGCCAACCTAGAATTCTATGCCCAGCAAAAATATTCCTCAAAAATGAGGATAAAATAAATACATTTCAGACAAACAAAAACTGATACCATTTTTTTAGCAGTGTATTTGCTCTAATGCAAATATGAAAGGGAGATTTTTAGGAAGAAGGAATAAAATCACAAATGATATCTGCAAGAAAGTATGAGAGATAAACCCATGGAAAATTTTGAATAAATATTTACTGTATGGAACAATAATAACAATGTCTTTGGGGCTTGATACACACACACACACACACACACACACACACACAATTAATGTACATGACAAAAACAGCCCCAAATGGGAAGAATAAATGGAGTTAATGTGTTTTAAGTTTCAAGTATTGTCAAAGAGGAAGTAGAGGCACCTGGATGGCTCAGTCGGTTAAGCATCCAACTTGGTTTTGGCTCAGGTTATGATCTGTTTTGTGAGATCTAGCCTGCATCAGGTTCTGCACTGACAGCATGGAGCCTGCTTGGGATTCTCTACCCCCTTCTCTGTGTGCCCCTCCCCCACTTGCACTGTCTCCTTCGCTCAAAATAAATAAATAAACTAAACAATTTTTTAATTTAAAAAAGAAGTAAAAGTCGTCATTTATATCATACTTTGAATAAATTAAGAAAGAATACACATTGCAATCTATAAGACAACCACTAAAGGAATAGTTAAAAATGTATAAGTAACAAGCTAAGAGAGCCAGAAAATGTAATAATAAAGTGGAATTAATTAAAAAGACAAGAGGAGAGAAAATGGAACAAAGTACATGTAGGATAAATAGGAAACAGATGGTAAGATGGTAAATTTAAATCCACATCAGTCAGTAATTACATTAAAAGTAAATTGACTAAATTTTCTAATTAAGAGACAAAAAAATTTCATACTAAATAAGAACAACAACACATTGCTTATACTGGTCACATCCAGTCACATCTTAAATATAAGGATATAGAAAGTTTGAAAGTAAAAAGATGGAAAAATATATACCCTGCAAACACGATGAGAAGGAAGCTGCTGTAGCTATATTGATATCAAAGTAAAATTAAAAAAAAAATTTTTTTAGAGGGAGAGAGTGCACAAGCAGGGGAGAAGGACACAGAGAGACAGAATCTTAAGTAGACTCCATGCTCAGCATGAAGTCCGGATGGGACTCAATCCCACAACCTTGAGATCATGACTTGAGCTGAAATCAAGAGTCGGACTCTCAACTCACTGAGCCACCCAGATGCCCCAGCCAAAGTAGACTTTAAAGCAAAAAGCCTTACTGGAGAGGACCATTATGTAATTATATATCTCTATATGACAGAATTAAAATGAGACACAGACAAATCCATAAAGATAATGGAAACTTTTAATATACTCAGTAACTGAGAGCAATAGACAAAAAAATTGGTAAAACTACAAAATAATGGAATAGTGTGGTTAAGAAACCTGATGAACATATATAGAATATTTTACCCAACAATTGTAGAATACACATTCCTATCAAACATCTATGGAGAATTTACCAAAATTGTTTATATATTGGGTCACAAAATAAAAATAAGTAAAATCATACCTTGCATTCTTAGGCTGCCACTATATTGAATAGAAGTTAATAATAAAAAAAAACAGAAACCCTTAAAATATTTAGAAATTAAACAGTGTAGCTTTTAATTAGTACAGGTTAAAAAGAAAGCACTATGCAAAAGAGGAAATATTTTGAAATAAATGATAATAAAAACAGTGAATTCAGCAAAGTCACAGGATAAAAAATCAACATGCAGAAATCTGTTTAATTTCTATACACCAATAATGAAGCAGTGGAAAAAGAAATCAAGGAATTGATCCCATTTGCAATTGCACCAAAAACAGTTAGACCCCTAGGAATAAACCTAAGTAAAGAGGTAAAAGATCTATATTCTGGAAACTATAGAATGCTTATGAAAGAAGTTGAAGAGGACACAAAGAAATGGAAAAGCATTCCATGCTCATTGATTGAAAGAATAAACATTGTTAAAATGTTTATATTACCCCAAGCAATCTACACATTTAATGCAATTCCTATCAAAATACCACCAGCATTTTTCACAGAGCTAGAACAAACAATCCTAAAATTTGTATGGAAACTCAAAAGACCTTGAATAGCCAAAGCAATCCTGACAAAGACAAAACTGGAGGAATCACGAATGATTCCAGACTTCAAGCTATATTATAAAGCTGTAGTCATCGAGACAGTATGGGACTGGCACAAAAAACAGACACAAAGATCAAAAGAACAGAATAGAAAACCCAGAAACAGACCCACAGCTATATGGTCAACTAATCTTCGACAGAGCAGGAAAGAATATCTAATGGAAAAAAGACAGTCTTGGGGCACCTGGGTGGCTCAGTATGTTGAGCATCTGACTCTTGATTTTGGCTCAGATCATGATCCCAGGGTTGTGGGATAGAGACTCATGTGGGTCTCTGAGCTGAGCTGGATCCTGCTTAAGATTCTCTCTCTCCCTCTGCCCCTCTCCCCACCTCTCTCTTTCTCTTTCTCTGTCTCTCTCTCTCTGAAAGAAAAAAAAAAAAGAAAAAATTCTCTTCAACAAATGGTTTTGGGAAAACTGGACAGCAATGTGCAGGAGAATGAAAAATGGACCACTTACTTACACCATACACAAAGATAAATTCAAAATGGATGAAAGACCTCAATGTGAGACAGGAATCCATCAAAATTCTAGAGGAGAAAATAGGCAGAAACTCTTTGACCTGAGCCAGAGCAACTTCTTACTGGACACATCTCCAGAGGCAAGGGAAACAAAAGCAAAAGTGAACTATTGGGACGTCATCAAGATAAAAAGCTTCTGGACAGGGAAGGAAACAATCAACAAAACTACAAGGCAGCCTATGGAATGGAAGAAGACATTTGCAAATGACATATCAGATAAAGGGTTAGTATCTAAAATCCATAAAGAACTTACCAAACTCATCACCCAAAAAACAAATAATCCAGTTAAGAAATGGGCAGAAGAGGGGCACCTGGACAGTTCAGTCAGTTAAGCATCTGACTTTGGCTCAGGTCATGATCTCACAGTTCATGGGTTCAAGCCCACAATGGGTTCTGTGCTGACAGCTTGGAGCCTGGAGTCTGCTTCGGATTCTCTCTCTCTCTCTCTCTCTCTCTCTCTCTCTTTCTCAAAAATGAATAAATGTTAAAAAAAAAAGAAAGACAGGAATGGTCAGAAGACATGAATAGGCACTTTTCTGAAGAAGACATCCAGATGGCTAACAGATACATGAGAAGATGCTCAACATTATTCATCATCAGGAAAATACAAATTGAAACCATGATTAGATACCTCCTTACACCTATCATAATGGCTAAAATTAACACCACAAGAAACAACAGAGGTTGATGAGGATGCAGAGAAAGGGGAACCCTCTTGCACTTTTGGTGGGAATGCAAATTGGTGCAGCCACCCTGAAGCACAGTCTGGAGGTTCCTCAAAAAGTTAAAAATAGAACTATCCTATGACTCAGCAATTGCACTAGAAGGCATTTACCCAAAGGATACAAAAATACAGATTTGAAGGGGTACATGCACCTCGATATTTAAAGCAGCACTATCCAAACTATGGAGCACATAGCCAAACTATGGAGAGAGCCCAGATGTCCATCAACTGATGAATGGATAAAGAAGATGTGGTGTTTGTATACAATGGAATATTACTCAACCATCAAAAGGAATGAAATCTTGCCATTTGCAATGACATGGATGGAGCTAGAGTGTATTATGTGAAGCAAAATAAGTCAATCAGAGAAAGACAAATACCATATGATTTCACTCATATGGTAAGAAATAAAAACAGATGGACATGTGGGAAGTGAGGGGAAAGAGAAGAGAGGGAAACATAAGAGATGATAGAGAAGAAACTATGGGTTGACAGAGGGAGGTGGGTGGGAGATGATGGGTGATGGGTACTAAAGAGGTCACTTACAATGAACACTGAGTGTTGTGTGTAAACGATGAATCACTAAATTCTATTCCTGAAACCAATATTGCTCTGTATGTTAACTAACTAGAATTTAAATAAATATTTGAAAAGAAAAAAAATGATGAAAACATATCATATCAAAACTTGTAGGATATAGCTAAAGCAGTGTTTTAGAGGTAAATTTTATCCTTAAATGCATAGATTTTAAAAAATAAAAAAGGCTAAAAATCAATCAGCTAAGCAACCATCTCAAGAAGTTAGGGAAACAGCATGATAAACACCCCAAAAGGAGAATGGAAACGACATAAATAAAAGTAGAAGTCATTGATATAGAAAACAAACATACAATAGAATCAACAGTTTAAAGACTTGGTTCTTTGAAAAGTCTGAATATTTTGATAAAGTCCTAGAAATAATGATCAAGGGGAAACAATAGAGAGAAGCACGTATGACAAATACTAGTTATAAAGAGGTAACATCTCTACAGGCCTTATAAGCATTAAAGATACAATAAAAGGATATTATACCAATAGATTTTAAAACAGAATGAAATGCACAAATTTGGCAAAAAAACAAAACTTATGAAAACTAACACAAGAAAATGTAGAAAATCTAAACAGTCCTATATATGCTATAAAAATTGAATTTGTTATTTACATGTTTCCTACAAAGAAAATTCCAGATGCAGCTGGTTTCCATGGTGACATCCACCAAATATTTAAGGAAGTGCTAAAGTCATTCTTACTCAATAGCTTCTAGAAAACAGAAAAGATACTTACCAACAATACTTTAAGAAGCCAACATGACCTTAATACCAAAACATAAGAACTACATTATGATAGGGGCGCCTGGGTGGCTCAGTTGGTTAAGTGTCTGACTCTTGGTTGTGGCTCAGGTCATGATTTCATGGTTCATGAGATTGAGCCCCATGTCTGGCTCTTTGCTGCCAGTGCAGAGCCTGCTTGGAATTCTCTCTGTCTCTCTGTCTGTCCCTCCCCAACTAATGTGCTCTCTCTCTCTTTCTCTCTCTCTCTCTCCCTCCCTCAAAATAAATAAATAAACTTTAAAATTTTATTTAAATGAGTATATTATGGTAAAACAGAATTTGAGGAAAATCTTACTCATAAACATTGCTGCAAAAATACTAAGCAAAATACTAATAAATGGACTACAGTGATGTGTAAAAATGTGACACATGTAATGAACAAGTTACTTAGTAATCAAGAGTTTTTTAGCATTGGAAAATCAATTAATATAATCAACAGATTATGTTGTTATATGTTAATGTGATCATATGTTAATATGATCAACAGAATAAAGGATTAAAGCCATAAGATAGTTTCAATTGGTTGGGAATGCAACCTGGTGAGGCACTCTGGAAAACAGTATGGAGGTTCTTCAGAAAACTAAAAATAGAACTACCCTACAACCCAGCAACTGCACTACTAGGCATTTATCCACAGGATACAGGTGTGCTGTTTCAAAGGGACACATGCACCCCCATGTTTATAGCAACTATCAACAATAGCCAAAGTATGGCAAGAGCCCAAATATCCATCGATGGACAGGATGAATGGATACAGAAGAAGCGATACACACACACACACACACACACAATGGAGTATCACTTGGCAATCAAAAAGAATGAAATCTTGCCATTTGCAACTACGTGGATGGAACTGGAGGGCATTATGCTAAGTGAAATTAGTCAGTCAGAGAAAGACAAAAATCATATGACTTCACTCGCATGAGGACTTTAAGAGACAAAACAGATGAACATAAGGGAAGGGAAACAAAAATAATATAAAAACAGGGAGGGGGACAAAAGAGGAGACTCATAAATATAGAGAACAAACTGAGGGTTGCTGGAGGGGTTGTGGAAGGGGGGATGGGCTAAATGGGTAAGGGGCATTAAGGAATCTACTCCTGAAATCATTGTTGCATTATATGCTAACTAATTTGGATGTAAATTTTTAAAAAATAATAAATAGATTAAATAAATAAATAGATAAGAGTTTTCATCAAAACAGTGGTATTAAAATATTGCTAAATATTAAAAAAAAAGATAGTTTCAATTCGTAAAGCAAATGCATTTCACAAAATTCAATACTCATTGAATAGAGTATTCCTCTACTAGGAATAGAAAGAAACTTTCTTCAGTCTGATGTAGTGTATTTATTAAAATCAAATAATGAACCTTACTGCAAATATATTTAATGATGCCATGCTTAACATTTTCAGCTGAGATTGGGAACACGATGATTTTGCACATTATCACCATTTCCAGTCAACATTATCCTGAAAGGCTTAGTTCAAAAAGACTCAAAAAAGAAATAAAAGGTATAAAGATTGGAAAGGAAGATAAACATTTGCCATAATTCCCAAAAAGCATTGTTTTATATGTATAAAATTCAAAAAAAATCTTCGTTAATTATAAAAATAAATGATTTTAGCAAAATTACTGTATATATGTGTTTGAGATTCCAAAATCAATTTATATTTCTACATATCAGCAATAAGCAATTACAAATTGTAAGTAAAAAAATGGCACCTGGCTTCATATGAACACAACTTGACCTCATATGATCAAAATAATTTTAGGTGGTTTATAGACCTAAATATAAAAACTAAGTTATTAGTAATAATAATAATAATAATAATAGTAAAGCTTCTAAAAGCCAACATAGAAAAATATTTTCACAACCTTAGGTGAGGAGAGATGTATTTAAAAAGACTGCTAGGTAAGAGACTCTTAAAAAACTGAGAACAAAGTGAGGGTTGATGGGGGGTGGGAGTGAGGGGAGGGTGGGTGATGGGTATTGAAGAGGGCATCTTTTGGGATGAGCACTGGGTGTTGTATGGAAACCAATTTGACAATAAATTTCATATATTAAAAAAAATAAAAAATAAAAAAATAAAAATAAAAAGACTGCTAGGGGTGGCTGGGTGGCTCGGTCAGTTGAGCGTCTGACTTCAGCCTTGGTCATGATCTCACCGTTTTTGAGTTTGAGCCCCGCATTGGGCTCTGTGCTGACAGTTTACAGCCTGGAGCCAGCTTCGGATTCTGTGTCTCCCTCTCTCTCTCTCTGCCCTTTCTCGCTGGTGCTCTGTCTCTGTCTCTCTCTCTCTCTCAAAAATAAATAAACATTTAAAAAGATAATAAAAGGGGCGCCTGGGTGGCGCAGTCGGTTAAGCATCCGACTTCAGCCAGGTCACGATCTCGCGGTCCGTGAGTTCAAGCCCCGCGTCAGGCTCCGGGCTGATGGCTCGGAGCCTGGAGCCTGTTTCCGATTCTGTGTCTCCCTCTCTCTCTGCCCCTCCCCCGTTCATGCTCTGTCTCTCTCTGTCCCAAAAATAAATAAATGTTGAAAATAAAATAAAATAAAATAAAATAAAAAGATAATAAAAAATTTTAAAAGACTGATAAATTGCATCACATAAAAATTACAATCTTCTATTTATTAAGAGATACCAGGAAAAGACTAAATGAGCAAGTAATAGAATGAGCAGATATTTCCAATATAGGTGACAGATATAACACTTGTATCCATTCAAATCAATAGGCGAAAGTCAGGCAACTCAATTAAAAAATGAATACAGACTTGAACTAGCAGAGCACAAGAAGACATTCAAATTGTGAATAAGCATGTAAAAATGAGCTCAACCACAGAAGCCATTAAGAAATTAAAAAAATTAAAACCACAGATAGATAAAAGGGATTAAGAGTACACTTATCCTGATAAGCACTGAGAAATGTATAGAATTGTTGAATCATTATATTGTATACTTGAAGCTAATATAATACTGTATGTTAATTATAGTTTAATAATTATTAAAAAATTAAAATGACAGTAAGGTACTACTATATCAGAATAAATGGGTACTGAACTTTGTGAAATGCTTTTGCTCTGTCAATCGAAACTATTCTGTGACTTTAATCCTTATTCTGTTAATGTGGAGAATCATGTGGATGGTTTTCAAATGCTGAGCCAGTCTTGCATTCCTAAATAAATTCAACTTATTCATTACATGTATCGCATTTCTGCACATCACTAGAGCCAGATTACTAGTATTTTTGTGTCTAAGTTTGTAAGTAGGATTGTCCTCAAAATGCTTTAAATTAAAAACAAAAGCCAAAAAACCTGACTCTACCAAGTGTTGGTAATAATTTAGACCAGTGGATCCTCTGAGAAAAATACAGATAGAGGGCGTGAATTGGTATAACTACCTAGGAAAATAATTTGGCATTATTTGCTAAATTTAAGCATACACAAAACCTGAGACTCAAAAACTGAGTCAAAGTCATGCTTGTGTCACTATTGTTGTTCACACTCACTTTCCTTTATTATCATTACTATTCTTTTCTTTCTACAAAATTAGAAAAGCATAAATCACCATTATAGTTCATCTCCAAAGTTACCAAGCATTTTATGGTTTTGCTAGGTAGTTCTGGGTATTTGGGTTAAACACAAACGGAGAAGGTAGGGGGACACCTGGCTGGCCCAGTGGGTAAAACGTGCAAGTCTCCATATTGGGGTCCTGAGTTCGGGCCCTATGTTGGGCGTAGAGGTTACTTTACAAAAAGGGAGGGGGAGAAGGTAGAAAGAAGTTCTCACTAAAGGCTCTTCACCGTGTCAAAGGCTGGGTTAATGCGCATACACAACCAAAAGCCAGAGCTTGGGTTTTCCAACTTGGCAGAGAGTATGAATAGATCTGAAATCCATTCATTAGTTTTATTTGGTCTCTGGAAGGTATTTGTTCATGTTCTGTTACAGCATTTAGATGTGATTTTTTACATACAGTACATCCATATAATCTTTTTCTTCTGTCTTCAACCAAATTTTATTTTTAATTTTTTAATGTTTTACTTACTTTTCAGAGAGCACAAGTGAGGGACAGAGGATCCAAAGTGGTGAGATCATGACCTGAGCCTAAGTCAGACACTCAACTGACTGAGCCATCCAGGCACCCCTAAAATTTTTAAAACTTGAGAAATCTTCAAATGCTATGATGAAATCTTTTAGAGATGAGTATGGATTCCTAAGAAAATCGACTATCTGGTCCTTTACCTTAAGAACTATGGTGTTGAAGTATGGAGTTTCCTCAAAAAACTAAAGATAGAAGTACCACACCATCTAGTAATTCTGCGCTTGGGTACTCACCAGAAGAAAATGAAAACGCTAATTTGAAAAGATATATGCACCCATATGCAACATTTCCAATAGCATCCTAAGTGTCCATTGGTAGATGAATGGATAAAAAAGATGTGGTATATACATACAACGGAATATTACTCAGCCATAAAAAAAGAGTGAGATCTTGCCATTTGCACAACAAGGATGGGCTTAGAGGGTAATATGGTAAATAAAATAAGTCAGACAGAGAAAGACAAATACCATATGATTTCATTTAGACACGGAATCTAAAAAGCAAGACAAATGAACAAACAAAATAGGAACAGACTCATCATTATGGAGACAAACCGGTGGTTGCCATGGGGGAGTGAGGTAGGAATGGGCGAAAGAGGTGAAGGAGATGAAGAGGTACAACCTTCCAGTTACAGAATAAATAAGTCCCAAGGATGAAAAGTACATCATAGGGAATATAGTCAATAACATATTAATAACTTTGTGTCGTGAAAGATGGTAACCACACTTATCCTGTAAGCATTTCGTAATGCGCGCAATCGTTGAATCACTATGTCGCACACCTGAAAGTAATATACTATGTCAACCACATGTCAGTTAAAAGAAACCAACCAACCAACTGTGGTGTTGGGTCCTGAAATGATTAGTGAGAAAAACCGGTTCAGCAAGTCACTTGGCAACATAAAAATATCTCTGTTGGTACTATTAGAGTCATAGAGAAATAATTTCATCTCATCCCTCATTTTAAAATGTTATGGGCACTCCCCCACACCCCTCTCCCCCTCAATGGCCAACACACTTTAGCGTGGAAAAGCAGAATTTTTACTCACTGTCCATTTTTCTTGTAGCCTGACAGAAAAGAAGTCTATACTCAGCAGGTTCGAGTGCATCATATTCATCATTTTCACTGTTTTCTTCCACACTTTTAAAGTCGGGCCCCTTCTTCCTTTGGGGCAGAAGTTGGCATGCGTGAGAGTGCTCTTGAGATCTGGGGAGTGCTCTTGAGATCAACACCTGTGGGAGAAGGGACGGCTGGAAGTTTGGGCAGAAGAGAAGCTGAGCTATCAGGTACCTACTACTATGTCTCAGTCAACCCTGCCGGGAACTCTGGAGCTAGAAGGGTTCCCCCCGCCCCCCAGAGTTGTTCTGAGTTGGGGCACTGGAGTTGGGTCTCTGCACCATGATGACTAGCTGTTGGTTGTGGACGGCCCTGCTAAAGGAGCATGACCTCAGGTGAGATAGTTCTCAGCCTCTGCTGTTCGACCAGGGCAATGGGGCACAGCAGCCGCCTACTCAGTTTCAGAGGGCATGTTATTGACCATCCATTACGCTCTGTGGATACACACTGCGGCCTTTCGAAGCAGCATCTTTTATTTGAGTGGCCCAGCTCTTTCTTTGCTGTGCCTGTGTTGCGGGATTTTTTTTTTCCTGCCCCAATACCCAGGATTGGTTGTCTTGCCGGTTGGAAGAATGAAGATGTGGACACAGAGTGAGCAGCAGGCAAAAGTTTATTAGAGTATAAGATCAGAAAGGAAGAAGACTAGGAAAGCTCTCAGAGAGGGGACATTTGAAAGTGAATGCCTGTGGACGATAGGCAAGGGTCTTTGTTTTATAAGGTTCTGGTCACCCCGCCCCCTTCCCTTCTCCTTCATTCCTTCTGAGGTTCTACCCTTATTGGCTGTAGAGCTCTAGGTGCTGGGTGGCCCATTCCTGATTGGCTCGTTTCCATGGTATGAGGGGTGGTCTATGGCCAAATCTGTCCTTGTGGGTCATAGGTTTTATGGTCTACTCATTTTTAGTCAGGTCTTTTGTCAAATTCATGAGGGATACCTGAGGGGGGTAAGTGGGGTCTGCTACATTCTTAAGTCTGAGGGGGTTTGCTGTGGTCAGATGCTCCCAGCATTGTTCCCAAATATGTTTTTCCCCACCCCACCCAGGGACCTCAGATCCTAACCTTTCCCTCTCTGCCTATTTTATGCTATCTTTTCCTGTCATACTTGTAGGTGGTGATCTTTGGTGATTGCTCAAAATACGTAACCCAGTTGAGTTCATGGCTTATGGAGTAATTTATATTGCCAAATATAAGGCAAATGAGTATGAAAGGCAATACTCTGTGAGAAAATATAAAACCAAAGGCTTTTGGCAATTTGAATATAATATAAACTTTTAGGAGTGTAAATGAAATAACTATCTACTTATCGTATTTACTTCAATTATGGATATTTTAAAAGCTCACATTATAAACTCTCATGCGACAATTTTATCTAAAGTCTTTGTACACTTTACCATCTCTGTCATCATTGGAGTCACTTTTTGAGTTTTCTAGAGTTTCCCAAAGCACATCACCTTTGTTTCCATCAGAATCATTTAAGGTACGGCAGTTTTGGACCCTCTATTAATAATGACCTTGGAAATTGTATCCTAAGCCAAAAGTAGCCAGTTACTCTGTGTGAACTCCACAATGTAATCACTTAAGTAATTGCTTCTTAAAGTGTTTGTCTTTTTCTTTCCAGATATAATTGATATATGACATTGTGTATGTTTATGGTATACAATGTGTTGATTTGATGATACATTGATATGTTGCAAGATGATTACCACCGTGGCCTTAGCTAACACCTCTGTCATGTCACATAATTTTCATTTCTTTTTTGTGGTGAGAACAATTAAGATCTAGTCCCTTAGCGACTTTGAAGTTTGTGATACAGTATTGTTGACTATAATCGCTCTGCTGTGCATTAGCTCTCCAGGATTTGGTTATCTACTACTTGTAAGTTTGTACCCTGCAGCAACACGTCCCCAATCCCCCAAACCCCTCAGTCCCTGGTAATCACCCTTCTACTCTGTTTTAATGAGTTTGGCTTTTAAAATTTCCGCATGTAAGTGATATCGTATAGTATTTATCCTTATCTAACTTACTGTACTTCTTAAAGTGTTTTTAAAAGGCTTAGTCTCAACAATTTCCAACACATAGAGTTGGGAGGTCATTTTACTTAAAATAATTACTAGATCTGTGTTAATGTTTTCTTTTTCTGCCGTAACTTAACCACTATTAAGGATATAAAACCAGCAACAGCTTCTCCCAATGGCATTTATGATTCAAAACAAAGTAACTCAGAGGGCGCCCTATAATATGAGTGACTGGGTAAAGATTCTAACTTAAGGCAACAGCTTTTTTTTCTAAGGGAATATACTCAGGAGGGGAGAGAACTCGCGTTAGATTTGGGTCTACGCAGCAACCAGGAACTGAATGAACACCCTTTCCTCTGTATAACTCTTTCCAAAGATAAACAGATTGGGAGCTGCCCTGACTTCCCAGGCTCCACTCTTACATTTATCTGTACCTCGTCTTCTCTCCAGTGTCAGATGAAACTTTTTCTAAAGGTAAGAAAAAGGAGACAGACTCATCATTCAAAGTTGCAGACTTGTAGCAAAGACAGATGCAAGTCACACAATTACTGAGAAGCTGGGAACCTGGTAAAACCAAATAAAGCAAATGACACATTGCTGAGAGGAGAAAAGAAAAAAATAAAGAACGTGCCAGCGACAACAGTACTTTATCAGAGAGATCAATGACGTGCGAGATACCAGTAGCTCTCCTTGGTCAGAGAAATCAGTGATGTGGCTGGCAGCCCGGGAGAGTCCAGGTGACCCTGCCTGGCTTGAAAGGCCAGGACTGAGCCCTGATTCCTTCCCTCCTCTACCCACCCGCTGAAGGTCCATGTGCTCCCAACACCAACACCAACCCACCCCCTCAGCTGCTAAATCCAACATTCGTGTATCATTCCGTCTTCTCTTGGGTCTTCCTGCAGAAGGTGGAAAATCTCCTCTGGAAACATGCTCCCAGCTTCACACAGCTTTCCTCCTCTCCGCAAATGCTGCTCTTCCAACTTTTCCAACGGAACCTCCTCTCATGGTCTGCCAGCAACCGTTTCTGTTCCCCCGAGTTCTGCTGGCCGCCCTCTGCCTAAGCAAACTTACGTATCCCTCTCGGTGGCTTTGCTGCCTGTGAACTGGAAACCTGAAGGCAGACGGTTTGCTTTAAACTCCAGATTAGCTACGTTCTAGCTGTAGAATCTTGGAGATGGGTGAAATAAAAGGACGGATTTCACAGGACTCACGGTTTCAAGGTTAACTGAGATCATACATGCAACACGCTTAGTACAGTGCCTGGCGCGTGCTATAACACATGAAGTGTCAGCGGCTCTTCCTAGCTTCTCTATTTCCAGCCTGTTGCTCAGTTTGGAGTGACGTTGTGTATTATGTAGACGGCCGATGAATGCTGCAACTGAACTGGCTCCGTTTAATACCCCCCTTCCCCCCCCCATCCCACCCCGTTCACCCTGCCACCCCTGCTGCCAGCCCATACACGCAGCCATCTAAATATGCTCTTCCTGCTCACCAAACTCTACACCTGAAAAACAAATAACCCAGTGAAGAAATGGGCAGAAAACATGAATAGACACTTCTCTAAAGAAGACATCCGGATGGCCAACAGGCACATGAAAAGATGCTCAACGTCGCTCCTCATCAGGGAAACACAAATCGAAACCACACTCAGATATCACCTCACGCCAGTCAGAGTGGCCAAAATGAACAAATCAGGAGACTATAGATGCTGGAGAGGATGTGGAGACACGGGAACCCTCTTGCACTGTTGGTGGGAATGCAAACTGGTGCAGCCGCTCTGGAAAACAGTGTGGAGGTTCCTCAAAAAATTAAAAATAGATCTACCCTCTGACCCAGCAGTAGCACTGCTAGGAATTTACCCAAGGGATACAGGAGTGCTGATGCATAGGGGCACTTGTACCCCAATGTTTATAGCAGCACTCTCAACAACAGCCAAATTGTGGAAAGAGCCTAAATGTCCATCAACTGATGAATGGATAAAGAAATTGTGGTTTATATACACAATGGAGTACTAAGTGGCAATGAGAAAGAATGAAATATGGCCCTTTGTAGCAACGTGGATGGAACTGGAGAGTGTTATGCTAAGTGAAATAAGCCATACAGAGAAAGACAGATACCGTATGTGTTCACTCTTATGTGGATCCTGAGAAACTTAACAGAAACCCATGGGGGAGGGGAAGGAAAAAAAAAAAGGTTAGAGTGGGAGAGAGCCAAAGCATAAGAGACTCTTAAAAACTGAGAACAAACTGAGGGTTGATGAGGGGTGGGAGGGAGGGGAGGGTGGGTGATGGGTATTGAGGAGGGCACCTTTTGTGATGAGCACTGGGTGTTGTATGGAAACCAATTTGACAATAAATTTCATATATTAGAAAAAAAAATAAAATAAAAAAATAAAAATATGCTCTTCCTTTGGTAACATACTCTAATGTCAGATAGCATCCCTGACATGGAGAGGTCACTATTTTTTTTTTTTAAGTTTATTTATTAACATGAGGTGAGGGGAGAGGGGCAGAGAGAGAGAGAGAGAGAGAGGGAGGGAGGGAGAGAATCCCAAGACGGCTCCATGCTCGGCACAGAGCCCAGTGGGGGGCTTGATCCTACGAAGCATGAGGTCATGACCTGAGCTGAAACCAAGAGTCGGACGCTTAACCAACTGGACCACCCAGGCACCCCAAGAGGTCATTTTCAATAGTTAGTTTTGCTACTTTGCTCTGTTCTTTTGTTTAATGCCATCACCATCCATACACGTGTTCAAGCCAGAGACCATAGCATGATTCTGGGCCCCTCTTTCTCCCTCTACCCCCAACATCCTCTTCTGCCTCAAAATTGAGAATTAGGAAACAGAAGTCATTCTAGATAGAAAGGACAGCTTGTGCAGGTGCTGAATGGGTGAATGAATGTCACACGTTTATCTGGCTTTCAAAACTGCTTCCAACACACTATTTCAAAAGTGTGTGGGGCAGAATTATAAGCCAAACAAAAATAATACCTAATACTTTGTGCCTATACGTTGTCATTTCGAGGGTGTTAAATACACCACCTTATTTGATTTGCACAACCATGTGAGTTGAACAAGGAAGCTATTACTTTTCCCATTTT
Organism: Herpailurus yagouaroundi; assembly: GCF_014898765.1. Classification (NCBI taxonomy): domain Eukaryota; kingdom Metazoa; phylum Chordata; class Mammalia; order Carnivora; family Felidae; genus Herpailurus; species Herpailurus yagouaroundi. Next base: position 62,430,107 of record NW_024412396.1, read on the forward strand.
AAAGATGAAATTGAGCCCCAAAGGGGCCTCAAAGACCCGCTAGAGTTGCCTGATCTGGGATCCACGAATGGAGAAGTGATTCATGGGCTCTTTGCACTATGCCACTACTCATCTGACAGTGATCAGGGCCATCAAAGCTCACACGCAAACCACTGCCTGCAAAACAAGGTCACTCATTGACTGTATTGGTCAAGGTTCCCTGGATGTTGCAGGATTTTTTTTTTTTACCTCAGTACTCAGGGTTCATTGTCTCGCCGCTTCAAAGATTGAAGACGTGGACAAAAAATGAACAGCAGTCAACAGTTTATTAGAGCATTAGATCAGAAAGGAAGAAGAGTAGGAAAGCTCTTAGAGAGGGGACATTTGAAAGTGAATGCCCTGGACTATAGGTAAGGGTCTTTGTTTTATAAGGTTCTGCTCAGCCCCTCCTTCTCTTCCTTCCCCTCCTTCCTCAGGTTCCACCCTTATTGGCTGGAGAGCTCTAGGTGCTGGGTGGTCCATTTCTATTGTTGTCCATTTCTATTGCTCGTTTCTATTGTATGAAATAATCTCATCTCACCTAATAAATCTTTCTATTGTATGAAATAATCTCATCTCATCTAATAAAAGTATGGTCTATGGCCATACTTAGGTCTTTTGTCAAAGTCCAGAGGGGAAACCTGAGGGGGAGTAGGTGGGGTCTGTTACATTCTTAAGAGGAACCTTAAGCTCCAGAGGGTCTGCCGTAGTCAAACACTCCCAGCATTGTTCTGAAATATGTGTTTTCCCACTCAGGGACCTCAGGTCCTAATCTTTCCCTCTCTGCTTATTGAATCCTATCTTTTCCTCTCACACGGAGACACAGAATATGTATATATATTGTGAATAATGAATTGAGAAAGTTTAAGGATTTGGCTTGTTTGATTATGGAATCTTGGTAAGTCCAAATCTTGCCATAAGTCCTGCTGGTCCCCGCATTAACCTAACAGTGAAACAATTCCAATAGTTATGGTATGTCATCTCAACCCCCATTTTGGCTCCCACTTCTCAGTTTATTTCTTAGGCATGCTACCTAAAAGGTGAGCCCCTCTTTCTCTCACACAGGCTTATCTCTACAAGTTTTCTCTAATTGCCCTCCCTGGGCTTCAATTGAATCCTCCAAGAGATCCTTTCCCATCCCCAGGACATTTGTACCTGCTGTTTCCTCTCCACGCAGCCCACCCCCACCTTGTCAGGGCGTATGGATCTTTCGGATCCAAAGCGAAGTTTTCCTTGGTGACATCCCATCCCTTGACCTGGTCAGATTCCCTGCACACCAGGTAGTCCTGGGTTTGTTTTTCTTCAGAGCACTCGAGCAGTTAGAACATTCCATTTATGTGAGTGATTGTTTGGTTGATGTCTGATACCTCCATTCTGAAAAGTTCCAGAAGGGCAACAATCATGTTTATTTTAGTTCACCATATTCCCAGAACCCACCACCACATCTCATCTAAAAGTATGCCTTGTCAGCGGAAGCTTCAAAACAGATCTGGCATCTAACCATTTCTCACGATCTCACCAGCTTTCAACCAGTATCTCACTGGGGTGAGGACGATACCCTCCCACATGGTCTCACGGTCTCGTGGTCACCACCCTTTGCCACACTGGCCTATTCCTCAGCCAGCAGCTGGAAAGATCTTTGGAAAACATAGATTTGATCTTGTCACTTTTCTCCTGGAGACCCTCCAATGCCCTGCCAGCCTCCTAAGAATAAAATCCAAAATCTTATCTTGTGCCTACAAGGTTCTCCTGGCCCTGGCTACCCTGGGGTTCCATTCCAAACTTTGTTAATCTGGATTACAAACCACCTCGTGAATCTATCCCCACCTACCTCACCAATCAACGCCGCTCCTCACGCTTTCTCCTTTGCTTTCAGGAATCCCTGCAACATGAAATTGGGAAAATTGAAGGAAGGCTTCATAAAAGGACCGTGGACAAAGGGATGGGTGGGGTATAGGGAGACCCAGGGATAGTGCAGTGCCTGGAGGGCTGTTCTCACTTGAACGAGGGAGCAGTTACAGGATGCTGGAACAGAGTTAGGAGGAGAGGTGTCTCAGAATACCACCAGTGAGGCAGAACCCCCCCCCCCCCCCAGGACCTGAATGCACTCACCTTCCTTCATCCACATATCCTGCTGGGCCTCCCCATTGGCTGGGCCTCCCCATTGGCGGCCATAGTGCACATTCCTGCTCACCAATGTGGTCTTTGCAAATGAGTCTTCTGTTAGAGGGCCAGGGGCAAAAGGTGGAAATTCCGGGAGCAAATGGAAGAAATCTGGCACAAAGACATTCAACAGTTCCAGATATCTCTCAAGAGGTCTTGGCAGATGAACATCCTTCACTCCGGATCACCTCTCTCTTTCCTGCCTTCTCCCCCATACTCCCTCCCACCCCGATGTCCCTTCACTGGGCTAGATGTCCCCACTGTGTGCCAACAACACCCCAGATCTCCCCTTGCCACACTGTGCAGTAATTACATTAATTATCTGTTTCTCCCACTGCGTGGCAATAGGCATCAGGACAAGGACTCTGTACATCTTGATCCCCATTATTTACCCAGCTTTACGCCTGCAGCCAGCACATAGGCAGTCAATTTACATTTGTTTAACTAAGTCAACCAGAATTGTTATTTCATTTTCTTAATCTCTACTTTAGCCATAGTTATAATACTCACTGACACCCGTATTCTTACCATATGTCTGAGCAAAGGATAGACTGAAGTACTCAGCTTGTACATACTCAAGCTACAGAGATCCTGCAGTGTTTGGTAAATGACACTGTCAGCGTTTAAGCGACTGATTCATAATTTTTACCTTTACATTTAAACCTATGCACTTACCTACCATATTTACGGAGGCTAACTCACCCTTCTAAGCCATTGTTTTCTTAGCCACGATAAAAGGGGAGTTTGGCCAGGAGATTTCCATGATGTCGTCCAATTCTACATTTCCCAGGTTCTTTTTCTTTTTCTTTTCTTTTTTTCTTTACATTTCCCAGGTTCTAAGTGAAGGGCTGCGTAACCTCCTTAACGCCAGCATCCACATCTTACTGTGTTCCCAGCACCTGGCCCAGAGTTTGGCAAGCAAGAGGAAGTCAAGAGCACAGCCCTGCTACCATTTCTACGTTGCTGGGCAAACCTGGACAATTACCTTTGCCCCTCAGAGCCTTGGTCTCCCCCTTTGAAAAGTGGGGAGGACAATGCTCGCAAAGGGCTCAGCACAGATCCGGGCTCATGGAAGCAGTCACAGAATGTGGATGAAGGTACAAGCCAAAGAATCCGGGATTCTGGACAAACTGCCTAGATTAGTAGCCAACTGTGCGTTACTTCTTCAGTATCACATTCTCTCAAACGCCGAGTGATTAACCATAACTTTCTACTCTCTAGTTCAGAAGTAGACATAAATTAGGGGCGCCTGGGTGGTTCAGTCGGTTGAGCGTCCGACTTCAGCTCAGGTTATGATCTCGCGGTCCGAGAGTTCGAGCCGCATGTCGGGCTCTGTGCTGACAGCTCAGAGCCTGGAGCCTGTTTCGGGTTCTGTGTCTTCCTCGCTCCCTGCCCCTCCCCCACTCATGCTCTGTCTCTCTCTCTCTCTCAAAAATAAATAAACATTTTAAAAAAAATTTTAAATAAACATTAAACATTTTTTAAATAAAAAAAGTAGAGATAAATTAGATCCTTGCATTTGTGGTAAAAGGCTGAATATTATTACTAAAACGTATGGTTTAGTAATTATATAGAAACTGCAAATACATCATAGAGGGCATACACTAAGTTTGTTCAGCTTATTTTTTATATATAACTATAAACATAAACTTATTATACATTTAAGTGAACAACAGGATGAATATCTCCTGAAAGGTTTTTGTGGGCAAGATTTTTCTGTTTCTAACAAAAAAGAGCTACTCGATTATCATATTGCTACCTAATTATTCCCAAACAAAATAGAGTCTGAACTTTCATTGGGTCAAATCAGAGCTCAGCAGTTACATTATCTTGTAAACTGAGTTCCAGACAATCTTGCTGCCTTCGAGGAGGTATAGCAACAAATGTAATTATCAAATGTGACTTTTTCTGCCAATTTTCCCCCTTAACTGTTTATGGTTTTCTTTTGCCCATCTGGTTTTCATTTGAGAAGAGAATCACTAATCCCACAAACCATCCACCGATTCATAATCCTAGAAAAGACTGGTATGACTTCAGCAGCATAATTTATTTTTCTTTCCTCCTGTGGAAATAAATGTGCAGCTTCATAGAGGATTAAAAAAGACAATTGAGAAATTTCCTATTATAAACATGTATGGTATCTTAATTTCCTAGTATAATAACAGGCAGACTAACATAATTAATTATATTTTAAATGCAAATTGTTGACAACGGTTCATCTGGTGGAAATTATTTAAGCCACATCAACTCTAAAGAAAGTCCTGCTTTCTAATTCGTAATTTTTTTTTAAGAAAAATAATTCTATAGCCTCTCCTGTGCCCAGCAATCTCTTAAAGATTTCACATGATATTTAAAGCACCATCCCTGCAACCCCCATAGAGACAAGCAGGGAAATATAAGTGATTTATATGCAGATTTCAACCTATTTACTGAGCTTAATAGTGAGAGACAAAATATTATATGCAAAATGCGTTCATTTAAATTTTTGATCAGATCTTTCTGCTGCTTGATGGAACGAGAAAGTTACATGGGTATAGGAGCAAATACATTTCAGAATAGAAGTCTCAGACCACGTTTTATCTATAATAAGAGGCCTGGACAAAGCAGAGCTGGGTGATCCATTAGTTTCACTCATCTTGATTGACAAGCGTCACCACAAGATGAATCAATCCTAAAATTTCCCCAGTAAGCACTGAAGTGGCTGAAATTACGACGGATTTGAAACCAACAACGCCGTGGGACCCACAGAGATCACCTTATCCACGGGACGCTAACCTCTCGTGGCATACGAGATGATCTTAGGAGGTGCACGTGCCATGGTTAAATTTACACTTACGTTTTTGTATCAGTGTGTGTCAGGAAAGAACAGAAGTACCCTACCTAAGCAGGGTTATGTGATTTTACAGATGTTACTACTTAGGCAAAGGCTCAGTAGTTAAGTAAAGAGGTGAGTTGTTTTAAGAAAAATACAGAGAAAACAACAGTGCGGGTGGGATATGGGAACGACAACAACAGTGATGATCGCTTAGGAGAGAAAGACTAAATCCTGGGAAACACTGACCTAGTCCAACCCTTAATTTTATACGTGAGGAAAATAAGGTCCCGCATAGTTTCAAAGGGTTTGCCCCAGATCCCATGGCTGTAGTTCAGACTCCAAGTTAGAGTCCCGCACTCTACGTACCTCATTAAAGATGGACTATGTCGCCTTTACACCATTGATCTCAGCCTCACAAAGCACATACATTTGCTTTTTTTTTTTTTTTCTGGAAGAATGGGTCAATGAGAAATGCTGATAAATTCTCAAGCTATTCTCAAGCTATTTATGTACTTGATGTTGTTTCTTTCAACGGAACAATGGGTGGGATCGTTGTCACCTGACCAGAATAAACAGGTGCTAATGAGAGCTGATCTCACTTCAGCACATTTTTTTTTTTAATTGAATAAATTTGACATGTAACATTGTGGAAGTTTAAGGTCTACAGGATGTTGTGTTGATATATTTATATATTGTCACATGATTGTCCACGTAGTGATATTTATCACGTAACTTAATTATAGTACAATATTATCGTCTATATTTATCATACTCTGCGTGAGATCTCTATGGCTTATTCACTACCGATTCCAAGTTTGTGCCCTTAAATACCGTCACTCTGACCCCCACCCACCCCCTGGTAACCATCGTTTTGCTCTGCTTTTTACAGGCTTGACTTTTTTGATTCTGCATGTGAATTTAAAAAAAAAATTTTTTTTCTTTTTTTTTTTTTTTAATTTATTTTTGGGACAGAGAGAGAGACAGAGCATGAACGGGGGAGGGGCAGAGAGAGAGGGAGACACAGAATCGGAAACAGGCTCCAGGCTCTGAGCCATCAGCCCAGAGCCTGACGCGGGGCTCGAACCCACGGACCGCGAGATCGTGACCTGGCTGAAGTCGGACGCTTAACCGACTGCGCCACCCAGGCGCCCCTAAAAAATTTTTTTAATGTATATTTCTGAGACATGGAGAGAGAGAGAGACAGAGTGTGAGTGGGGGAGGGGCAGAGAGAGAGGGAGACACAGAATCCAAAGCGGGATGAATCGAACCCACAAACCACGAGATCACGACCTGAGCCAGAGTGGGTCACTTAACCCACTGAGCCACCCAGGCGCCCTGATTCTGCATGTGAATGATGTCACACAGTCCTTGTCTTTCTCTATCTCGCTTGCCACTTTCAGCTACATTTCAACAGAGTGCTATTGATTAGATCTGTATTGTTCACTATGAGTACAGAGGTGGAAAATAAGGATACACTTAAAATCTCCTATATATTTTGTTACCGGTGTGCCTTCTTCCCAAGTTCAACTGTGCTTAAAGTTTCACTTTTACCCAACCCACTGAAGCCTTTGGACACTTTTGTCTTGCATGGGAACGGTATTCTATGCTATATATTCTACAGTTCCTGAAAAAATTCTGCATACATGTCACTGTGCTCCCGGGACGTGTGGAGCCATCTCCTCTCAGATGATGGCCACCTTCTGTTCCCACCTCATCTCGTCCCGCCTCTTACCAGTCACACTAGTAGCTCGAGACCACCAACCAGAGCGGGAGTAGTCACACCACACAAGCCAGCAAATGCCTCCATCGGAGCTTCTTCCTCCAGGGAGCCAGTTGTCACACATTTACAAGCCCACCGCTTGTGCGAGCGGTTTTGACGGTGGGTGGAAGGCAGGCCCTTTTAACATGAGGCTTGGGAGCGTTAAGGAATGATCTACAAATTAACTTTCATCCCAGCTGAGCAGTTTCAGGAGAACGTGACAGAAAGGCAGCACGTGTGCTTCAGGGGAGAGCATCCGACTGTGTTTTCTTCACTTTGGGAGACTGTTAGTGTAGTTCGAGCCCCAAGGAAGAACAGGTCCAAATAGTCAGAAATGGGCTTTCTTGTAAAAATAGAAAGACACCGCCTAGGGCTCTTTGGAAAGTAGAGATGACAGGTGATGCCTTCTGCAGAAAGACCAATTTCTAGATGAAGATCCTCCTGCATGGACCAGATATGTGTTGTCCAACAGAACTTTCTGCGGGGATGTTCCACATCTCTGCTGTCCAATAAGGTAGCCGCTAGCCGCATGCAGCTAGTTTGCATTTGAAATGTGGCTGGTCTGAATTAAGATGGGCTGTAAGGGTAAAAATACACACTGGATTTCCAAGACACGATATAAAAAAGGAATGTAAAGTATCACATTAAACTGTTCATACCGAGGGGTCCCTGGGTGGCTCAGTCGGTTAAGTGTCTGACTTTCGATTTCGGCTCAGGTCATAATCTCACAGTTTTGCGAGTTCGAGCCCCATGTCGGGCTCTGCACCGACAGTGCCCTTGAAATTCTCCCTCACTCTCTGCCCCTCCCCTGCTCCTGCTCTCTCTTTCTCAAAATTAAATGATAAATTAAAAACTTAAAAAAAACAATAAATAAAATTTTTATACTGATTACATGTTGAAATGATATTTCGGGATATATTATTAAATATTATACATGTTACTAAAATTAATTTCACCTCTTTTTACTGTTTTTAATCTGGCTACTACAAAATTTTAAATATATATATATATATATTTTTTTTTTTTTTTTTTTTGGAGAGAGAAAGAGAGCACATGTGCATGAGCAAGGGAGGGGCAGAGGGAGAGAGAGAGAGTCTTAAGCAGGCACCATGCTCAGTGAGGAGCCCGATGCAGGGCTTGATCCCACGACCCTGGGATCATGACCAGAGCTGAAATCAAGTCAGACGCTTAACCAGCTGAGTCACCCAGACACCCCGCGACCATGAAATTTTAAATTACCCATGTGGCACACATTTTTAAAATTTTTTTATTTGCGTGTAGTTGACACACAGTGTTAGCATTAGTTTAAAGTATACAACATAGTGACTCGACACAATTATACATTATGCCATGCTCACCACAAATGGGGCTACCATCTGTCACCATATGACACTTATAATGCCATTGACTACATTCCCTATGCTGTGTCTTTTAGTCCAGTATGGCACACATATTTTTATTGGGCACCTCTGGGCTAGATCACGAAGCTCTGAGTCCATCCTGGAGAGGGAGAAGAGTATGGGGAATCAATGGCCGGTGGGGGTGGGGGGTGTGGATAAGTACAAACAGCCGCATTTTGCATACCTCATGAGGCAAATTTGGTAATGCAACCTCCTCTTTGAAACTGAGTGTTAGAACGTTAGAAATGTCGGGGGATCGCCAGCATGCTGCATAGGTGGAGAGACATGGGGGGGGGGGGTGTCACTCGAATATTTGAAACCATGAGCAGTGAATCTGAATGTCAAGGATATTTTGTATTTGCCCTAAACCTTCTTCCTTCAGTAGACAGGATTATGACTCTGTTTGAGAAGGTTCTGTGGAATTCTGTGAGAAATTAGGATCACATTTTCAGTCGTGCTTCCCATACATATGTCCTGTTTTTGCCCCAACAGAGAAAGAACATTATTGTGCTTGAGAATTTATGTCAGATCGTTACCTACCTTGAAATACGGCACCTCTTTTTCCGATGGGGAACCATAACGCATAGGGTGTAAGCATCCCCGGTAAATCAGGAGTCCGGCTCAGGCCAGACAGGACTCAGATTTCATTATTTTAACTTCAGGTCTTCCATTTCTCCAGAAGGTTTAAGAAACACAACACAGAGATTCAAATACACTTGATGTCGAGGATGTTTTTGTTGTTGTTGTTGTTGTTCAACACTTTAAAAAATGGAGGGATAGAGAGGAGAAATTTATTTTTTCTGCTGTATAGAAATCCAAACCTTCAAGCCTCCAGCTATAAAGAATGCCCACTTTAATGAGACAAAGATCATGTTCCCGTTAGGACGTTCGGGTCAAGCGTAAGTTAAATGAGTTCCTACCGTCCATGTCACCTGCAAAACCATGAAGGAAACACTCTGAACCCCTGAGCAGTAGCGTGGCTGGTACATAAATCCTTACTTTCTCTGCATGCTCCTTCTGGGACTTTAACATTCACCACAGAGAGTGAGAACTGTAAAAATAGACGATATGTTTCTGAAGAAGTGAAAGACTTATTGCATAATGGCGGTAAACTGTGTCTAGTAGAACAGAACGACTGTGCATGCAAACATAAAACTCAAAAAATAGCTACCATCCCAGACAAATGTATTTTCTAAGATACTCAGCCTGGAGAAAAATGTGTGGTTGCATGAGGGAGTAGAAACCTTGTTACCTGGTATTGGGGAAAATGGAGGGAACTTAGCTAGTCCAACTGTGTGGCCAACCAATCTGGGTGGCCCATGTTGACCCCTCCCTGTAAGTCTCCCATCAACCCTCTCCTCTTTACTTCTTTCTCCCTTTGAAAGACCTATACATAAATGGAAAGGAAATAATTTGTAAACAGAAAGTATCGATTTTTGCAGACGCCCTGTAAGGCAGAGAGCTAGAGCCTCTTTCTTTCCTTTTCATCACCGGGAACAAGAGGAAGGAGGAAGACATTCAGACCCAGACACAGCTGTCAGATAGAAGAGGCATCTCCTTTGCTTTCGGCCCTCCCCTTCCCCCGTGTGCCTCCTGAGGTTTCCTGCAGACTCCACGGATCCCTGCCCAGGCTGCTCTCCCTGGATAACTACTCATCTGTTGATTCACTGATCCACACAACAAATATTTATAAAGCAACCAGTATGTACAAAGCCTGGACTAGGTGTTGGGAAGGAGATTGTGGGGAGGGAGGGAGAGAGAGATGCAAAGACAAATAGGATACAGTAACTTTTTCTTTTTTAATGTGTCTCTCTTTTTTTTTTTTAAGATTTTCTTTTTATTTCTTTTTATTTTTTTTAATTTTTTTTTAATTTTTTTTTAATGTTTATTTTTGAGACAGAGAGAGACAGAGCATGAACAGGGGAGGGTCAGAGAGAGAGGGAGACACAGAATCTGAAACAGGCTCCAGGCTCTGAGCAGTCAGCACAGAGCCCGACGCGGGGCTTGAACTCACATACCACGAGATCGTGACCTGAGCCGAAGTCGGACGCTTAACCGACTGAGCCACCCAGGCGCCCCAAAGATTTTCTTTTTAAATAATCTCTATCCCAATGTGGAACTCAAAGTCACTATCCCCGAGAACAAGAGTCACATGTTCTACCGACTGAGCAGTGAGGTGCCCCAGTACAGTAATTTCCTTAAAGAGATTTAAAATCTAGGGGAGGCAGGGGCGCCCGGGTGGCTCAGTTGGTTAAGTGTCCGACCCCTGGCCTCGGCTCAGGTCACGATCGCACGGTTCGTGGGATCGAGCCCCACATCGGGCTCTGCACTGACAACGCGGAGCCTGCTTGGGATTCTCCCTCTTTCTCTGCCTCTCCCCCGCTCACGCACGTGTGCACTCTCTCCCTCTCAAAATAAATGAGCATTTAAAAGATAAAAATCTAAGGGAGATAGATATGAACATTGGAATAAAACACCAAGTATATCAAGTGCTGTGATTTTGTGGCAGGAGACCGGACAATGTCCTAGAGTGCCTGGAAGTGCCATAGGGTCTACCTGCAGAAGGCTGTGTGCCCAGTCAGTTGAGAGGCATTTGGGGAAGAAGTCACCCTAAAAGGAAACAGCAGGGAGATGGATAAGATGGCTGTAAATTCAGTGCTTCCAGATCAGAGAAGAAGAAATCGGCTAAATACAACAACATGGCGTTTAGTCACACCCTCATCTTAAGTGGTGAGACCCGAATGGATGAAATCTTTCCATCAATTGCATGTCCATAGGTCACACCGTTTCCTGGCCAGTCAGTTTCATTTCCCACTGGGATTATGGTTGGAACCCACATGGGCATGGGTTGTAAGCAGCTGGACAGTCCAGCCAGAGCTGGATCAAAGACAACATACGAGAGGACAATGTGCATCTACCACTGTGATCATCAGTGGCATCCTGACGGCCTCAGGAGACAGAAGTTTCTTTGAAAGGCTTCTCTTCGGCAGGTGTTGGCTCTGCCCTCACGGCAACTGGTGGCACCAAGGGGGGGAGGGACGTGGAAGACCCCCGCAGGGCAGGGCTAACTGCAGATGACAAGCCTGAGGCACCCATGGGGTCTGTGTTCATTTATGACCCCACCTTCACTGGGCGTCACCCATGGGCCGCGCACTGGATTAGACCAACCAGTCAGATGCTGGTCTCTGCCCCAAATGGCTCTGGTCTGCTTGGGGCAAAGAGATGTTAATTCATACTTGTATGAATGATTATCTCACTGAGTAAGTGCTAGGAAGGAAAAGTATAAAATCGGGAAAATATAAAGAGGTTAGGGTCAAGGTCATCTGAGGGGCGTAAAATGCTTCCTTGAGGCAAGAAGTCATTGGGCAAAGGGTGGAGTCATTGGGTGGAGAAGTTCCTACAGTTCTAGAGACATGACTGGAGAAAAGCTAGGAAGGACTATTGTGGCTCTGTTATTATACCAGGTCTATGTACCCTGGAACACCCAGGTTACAAAATATATAAATAGGGAGAGGTGGGAACCATGGGAAGTCAATTTGCAAGATTCCAGAAAGCTTCTTAGAAAAGGTGGCATTTTAACTGCACTTTGAAATATGAGCAGGGTTTTGGCAGGTGTGGGATGGGGGCAAATAGCATTCCAGAATAAGGAAGAAACAGTAAAAGCAAAGACAGTAAACATGAAGGGAAGGGATGAGGAATTATATATATGTATATACATGTATACATATGTATATATTATATATATAGTTATATATTTTTGATAAAATTGTGTGTGTATATCTATATCTATATCATCTATATCTTTATATATCTCCCAATACTATGTTATTCCCTTTTCCAGATAAGGAAATGGAAGCTCTAAAAGGTGAAAGGGACAGCTCAGAAAGACTCACCCAAGGTCACCAGGGTATTGGGTGATAGAGCCCAAATTTAAACCCCAGTCTAAATCTTCCCCCCGGTTGCCTTCCTAAAACTACATGACACGTAATAAGGCCTCAATAGGTGGCTATCATTACAGATGCAAATGTGAACAGCCACAACGATCATGCTGACGTGCCCAAGGGCAGTTGAAGATGGAGGTAATGGCAGGTGGGAGGGAGTAGCAGGAAGAATCAAATATTGAAAGGTTTTAAAGGCCCGGCAATGTTCCCCACGTGCAATAGGCATGGAAGAGGCAAACACCTGACTCTGGCCAAACCCGATACCCCAGGATCCTGTAAGGCAGGACCTGCTGTTCCAGTGTCTCGTGGGATTTGTTCAGAATCAAGAACAGTAAAAAATCGGAGTGTACAATAGGGATGGATTGACGGTAGTTGAGGGACCCTCCATGGATGAGGCAGAAAGACTGAGCTTTAAGGTCTGAGAAACTACGGATGAGATAGTTTGACAATACAAAGTAGGGTGATAGATCTCACTTGGCCATACTTCGGTATCCAGAAGCGCACTGCAGACAATGCAGAGAACAAAGAGCATGACCACGTAAACAGAGGACGCTGGCCAAGGAGGAAGGAACTGTCAACACCACGATTTTGCTGAAGAACACAGAGGATCATATCCGTGTATGCTTTGTTTCAGCGGAAGCTCATTAACATGCTGTTCAGTGATTGTGTGTAGAGATCAGCCGTAGTGTTTCTTTAGAAAGTTGGCAATAATCTCTGGTGACTGTCATTCTGATTTTATGAACTCTTTCAGATTTTTCAAGAAGGGCTTTCTGGTCAACCGGGATGGTCAGCTATGCTCTTGCCCTGGTAAAAATGCTTAAGAGAACTCTTTTTCCTAAGTGGGGGGGGGGGGGGGGCCGGGGGGAAGGGGGGGGGGCAGTGGGCATTCTTGTTTGGATAAGCTAGATAAACATCCTTTACATTGAGGAATTTGGTATTTATTCTGTAGGAGACAGAGTCACGAGAAATATTTGAGGGGGTAGGGCGTGACATAATCAGATCTGCATTTGAGACGGGAAATTCCAACAGCAGTGTGAAGGATGGATTAGGCCTTTCATGCACTTTACTGTGCAACATCTACCTGTTCCCCTTGAACCAGTACAAAGGTAATGTGTATTATAGTGGGTATCTTGGTGTCTCGTTGCTTATTAGCTAATAGAAGTTAATCTAATTGAACATCAGTGGAGTCAAAGAGTTCCTAGAAATCGAATGACAACCCTTCAAAAATCTGGCTTTCTTTTGGAGGGAATTATACGTTCCAGGAGGAGGGAAAGTAGAGGAAACCTTTCGGGGAGGAAGAAAAATATTTGGCGCTAAAACCACCACTAAGTAAGTCCGCCTTTGCTCTTGCCATGCAAGCTCTCCCCCCTGCCACAGATCACTCGAATATATTTGCTCAGTGTGGGATGGTGCACACATTTGAATATTTACACTTAAAAATAACAGAAATAGATTTTTCCAAGGACTTTTTTTTTTTTTTTAGGGTACATTTCTGAAAAACGCAGCTCTCACTGTATTTGTTATAGCTGTATGCTTGAGTGTAGTTCTCAGCTCTTCCTCATTTCACAGTTTTAACTGGGACTGTGGTTCACTCAGAGCTGACATATACTTTGGGCAAAAATCTGTATAACAGATCTCTCAGTGGAGGCTGGAAAAGAGATTTCACTCCAGGACTCCGTGTATAAGGTGCCTGAAGGAGTGCTGGCTCTCACTTTCTGAAGCCTGCCTGGCACCTGCCACCTTTTTACCTTTTCTTCTCCGAATATCCACCCATGCATCCATTCATTCACTCCCTCAGTCGCTCATTTAACAAATACTGTGTGGCAGGTACTGCACTGGGGGTAGAGATAGGAAAAGTCCAGGACTCGCCATCCAGAGCTCTGCGGCCTACAGGGGAAGATGAGGTGATGGAGGCTGGAGAGGGCTGCGGAAGCGCAGAGGAGCCCCGGCGAACAGAGACTGCAGAGTTGGGGAGCGATTCTCCCAGGAACTGGTGCTTGGGCTGGGTCTTCAGGATGAGTAGATGCTAGTGACATGGATCAGCAGAGGGAATTCTAAGCAGAGTCAAAGGGCGCGATTCCTCTAGTCCCTTTCAAACTCTTATCCTGACATCTATTGCCTTTGACATCTTAAAAAGGAATCACCCAAAGTGGATAAAGACGGAGGGGGGAAAGCACTAGAAACTAGCAAAAGGAAAATGCTTTTTGAAAATGCCTTTATCAAATGTCAAAAGAATATGTAACTCTCTGTGCATCCATAAAGAATGTCAGCCTACAGAAGGTTGGGCTGTATCTTTCCATAGCATGAGTAGTTCCTAGACTGACCACGAGGTTTGATTTCTCGAGCCAGAAATGTAGTGCTGTGTGCTCAGTAGAGTCCCTGCCTCTACCAGCATGCGCCGTCTGCTGTTTGTGTTGTACGAATGCCGTGAGTTATCACTCAAGGTGTTGATAACGTGCAGTCTTGAAAGGTCATGGACAGTGAAGACCTAAGGAAAACCGCGAGAGAGATGGGAAGACAAGAGATAAGTAAAGGGCATTACATTGCTGGGGCGTAATTCAACAAAATATGTACAACTCTCTTAAAGGCATTAGAAAGATTGGTTGAGTTTGGGGAAGTGTGGAGGAGTGCGAGGGAACGTACATGTTGTTTTTGCAAAACTGTGCAGGCATTTAGTGTTAGTCCCAGGCTTGATTAATGACGACCTGTGTCTGAGGCTCTCAGAACTGATGATGCACCTATGTAGCACTTTCGGGAGGGACCAGGCATCAATTTGCACAGGGCAGGCATTCTTGCTATTTTAAAATCTTTCGGAAATACAGTACTTGTGAGGTTTTCTTCCCTTTACAGAAACACCAGCTACTGTGCATAGATAATTATTTTTTAATCCTTAAAACACACACACACACACACACACACACACACAAAAAAAAAAAACTGTTGTGATGCTTTTCACCATCAGCCTGTACTAAAAGATTCATAGCCTGTATTGATTTTTCTTCCCCCAAAGACGTCTCAATTTTCAATAAGCCTAGAGACCTCTCCCTTTTCATATGCACTTCTCCTCGCTATCTCTGCTGTCTCTAGCCTCCAGCCACCTTACCAGCCAGTACATTTTCCAGACATGTTTGCTTTTTTTTTTTTTTTTAATTTTAGTGATGCTATCTGGTTTGAGATGTTTTATTGCTCATTTGCTCTGTGAGGCTGTGTTGAGACGTTCAGGGATAAACAGGTAACACAAGATATCTCGAAGTATGGATGCACTTGAGGCTGGCCCTGGTGAAGAACTAACGTGGCCAAAGTTTCTGCCGGAGTCGGGGAGAAAAGCAGAGGAATTCGGGCATCTTTGTAGAGCAGCCCCAAGGAGAGCTCAAAGATGGAAAGTTTGTCTTCAACATATTCCTACCTCCCTATGTGGAGCCATTCTGTCTCTCTAGCCTGGGCCTCCTTGTTCCCAACCATCTAATCATTTCAGGGCATTAATTTTGTTTCTTTATGTGTCAGGTTGGAAAGCAATGTTTTGATAGGGTGTTAGTAAAACAAACAAATCGACCAGCGCAACAATAAAAAAAGGAAACAGCCACCACACACACACAAAAAAAGTTTCCTAAAGGTATTTGCAATGTGATTCATTTATTCCCCCAACAAACAGCTGCTAAGTGCCTCCAGTGCGCTAGACACGGTGCTAACGAATGGAGATAAAACAATGAATATTCAGAATGCAGTATGTTAAACGCTATGATAGACGTACACATTAAGCACCATGAGAGCTCGAAAAATCCAGCATCAGGGGCCAAGCTTTGCATGCGTTATCTCACGTCCTTCTGACCACAGTCTTAAGCGGTAGATACTATCAATACTCCCATTATACAGATGAGGAAATGGAGGTCAAGAAGGATAAATTACCCAAGGTCATGCGCATGGCAGAACATGGACATGACTGACTCCAAACCCATGTAATCAAGTTTTAGCCAGGCTGCTTTCCAGAGGACACACTTGGACTCAGTTTGGTAAAGAAAGGAAGAAAGAGCACTCCAGGGAGAGGGAACATGTTCAAAGGTCTGGTCACTAGACAGTCATGGCATGTTCTAGGAACCCCATCTGGATCGTCATGGCTGAGAATGAGCTAATTCAAAGAGCAGTGAGCCAAGGGAAAACCAGGGGAATCCCAACATTTTAGGGAAAAGTGGGGAGAAAGCTGGGAAGGAATCTGAGCAGGAGCAGGCCATAAGAAAAGGAGGCCAAGGAATAAGAAACCTTGAAGCTGGAAGCAAATGAAGACATAGATGACCACCTACTTCCTCCCACATTGCCCAGGGACAAGGACAGGTGATGGATGGGTAGACTGACAGATGGAATCACAAAATTTTAGAGACGGACAGTGAGATGATTTAATTTCACCACCTAATTTTCCATAAGATGGCATGGAGTGATTTTTTTTCCTGACATCGCAGAGCTAATTAGGGGTAGAGCTGTGATTAGAATTCAGATCATCTGACTCTCAAAAGGAAAGATTTCAGACAAGCATTCTGTGCAAAGGACGTGAACAGACAATCCACAAACGGCCAACAAACATGAAAAAACTTGTTCAGCTTCCCTCGTAATCCAAGAATCCTCAGTAGCAAAGGGAAATAAACACACTCATGTATTGCTGGTAGAGATCTAAATCGTCATAATCTCTTTTTTGGGAGATATTTTGGCAATATGGAAGTGTAGTGATCGAGAATATCAGCTTCGAAATCAGGCAGACAAATCTGGGCCCAAATGCTGGGTATGCCAACCACTGTCATGTATTAACCATTTTCTGGGCACAAGCCTCAGTTTTCTCTGAAAATGTGGATATTAATAGTAATTACCTCCGGGCGCCTGGGTGGCTCAGTCAGTTAAGCGTCTGACTCTTGATCTCGGCTCAGGTCATGATGTCACAGTTCATGGAATCGAGCCCCGTGTTGGTCTCTGTGCTGGCAGCGTGGAGCCCACTTGGGATTCTCTCTCTCCCTCTTTCTCTGCCCCTCCCTTCCCCTCAAAATAAATAAGTAAACATTTAAAAAAAATAGTGTTTGTCGCATAAATTCATTGTGAAGATTAAATTAGATGATGCTCATTATAGCACAGTGCCTAGCACACAGTCTAATAAATGGTATTATCGTGATCATTATGTACAAAGGGTTTTACAAATACTCACTTTCCTTAGGACAGCAATTTCATGTCTAAGAATTTATCTTACAAAAACAATCAGAACTGGGCACAAAGATTTATGTACACGGAGATTCATCACCACATTATTTATAACAGTGAAAAATTGGAAACACACGTATCCAACAATAGAGTGGGTAAATTAATGATGGTTCATCAGGTTGATGGAATACAACGTGGCCATTAAATATCATGCTGCAAAAGAGCACTTAATCATCAGAGAAAACATCCATATTAAGTGACAGAAACAGGCTACACAACGATATACAAGCATAAGGCCTATTTTACCGCAAACCACAGATTACATGTATGTATTCCATTCATATAGAAAATACTGGATGGCAACTTGGTGAGAAAGAACGCACTCCCAACATAAATCCATGCTGATCATACAAGTGCATTCTGGGTGAGACCTCTGTCCCCTGAACGGAGGGAAACTCAGCTTGGTAGACTGTAGGGTAAACTCCGTAACAAGACTATGATCAAAGAAAGCATGAAAAGAAGTTCCTTTTCTCTGAGACTATCAAACCTACATAAATATTTGAGTTTAACGAACCATCCTCAACCTTCCAGATATGAAAAGACTTGGAAGGAAATTATATTTTGCAGTTGTAAACTTATCTCAGCATGCTGGGATTTCCACATTTAAGTTCTATTAATGCTTTTCAATGCCAGCATGAAAACACATACCTTAGACAATCTTCCTCAGTGGTATTTCTTACAGGGAGCTGATTAGACTAAATAAAATAAAGCAGTAAACTAAAGAGGCAAACCCTCTGTGGACACACACCGAAAAAGAACGTTCAAGTTGGTTTGTTTACTATTTTCTTCTACCAATATATCTCAGGAAACCTACTGAGGAATTACAGTACAAACGAGAAAAATAAAGAGCCCTGAGGAATAAGTGATCATTTTTCCTGCGTGTATGATTCCAAATAGTTCACTTTAATAGACATTGAAAGACCGTTACTATGCACTCTTAGCTGTAAATCACTTAATCCATTCTTTCTAGTCATCCATTATTTGTGTCAGGTTTGGAACATATGCACCAAACAGGTCCTACAAATACAAAAGGTCCATCGTTATTGGTTTTGTGTTTTCATTTACGACATAATTAAGTTATAAATGTTCTCCTAATAGTGTGCGTTTTGGCACGTCCATCAAATCCTGAGTATCCTCATCTGTAAACAGTTGTAGGATTGAATGGAATGATTGCTAAGAGTCCTTCTAGCTCTGAAATAATACAGCGAACTATGGCGCAAGACCATGAGGTTAATATAAAAATTGGACTTTTCCCGGGAAAGAAGTTGGTCTTAGGAAGAATCCATGTTGAATTTGTCAGAATTACAAAATGCCCGTGTCAATATTTTTCATGTTAAAGAGACAGATTGCTGAGTATTATATTAAGTCAATTTCTGATGAGCAGAATATTGTAGATTAGTTCTGTCCAAGATGAAAATTTTTCAAATGATAAGTATGGTAAGAAATTATTCAAAATCCTCGATATACTTTGTGGACAGTTTGTGCAAATGCATTTATATTCTGGTTGTGATAGTACTCTATTTTTTGAAAGAACATCTTCTAGTTTCGGCATACGCTTTTATGTAAGATCTCATCTGAGTACCACAACAACTTAATGAGCATAGGTCCGATGGAGATTATATTCTCTTTACAAAAATCAGATGCTAAATGATTTTCTTCAACTAGTGTAGTTACTGGAATAACAGAGCTAGGACTGGAAACTAGCTCCAAATTCACCCTCTCTTTGTTCCATCACATTGTTTCCCAATGCCACCTGGCTCATGTCAGCGTGACTTTTTAAGATACATTTAGGGGCCTGGCTCCTGATGGCTCAGCCCATCAGGCGCCCAACGTCTGCTCAGGTCATGGTCGCATAGTTTGTGAGTTCGAGCCCCGCGTCGGGCTCTGTGTTGACAGCTCAGAGCCTGGAGCCTGCTTCGGATTCTGTGTCTCCCTCTCTCTCTCTCTGCCCTCCCCCGCCTCGCACTCTGTCTGTCTCTTTCTCTCTTTCTCTCAAAAATAAAGATTCAAAAAAAATTTTTTGAAGATACACTTGAAGGTGGCTTTTATGCACAGAAAGGATTATCCCGTGGTTATATTTGGTTTTATAATTAATATTTGACTAAATGAAGTTCTCTAAAAACTTCTAAATTTAAAAATCCTTCAAAATTCAAATCCGAGGTTGGCAACCTGTAGCCTGTGGGCCACGTCTGCTTTGGTAAGTAAAGCTTTACTGGAACACAGTCACACATATTCATTTACATGTTGAATATGGTTCCTTCTGTGACACTGGGCAGAGTTTCAGGGTTGCAGCAGAGACCAGAGGACCCACAAAGCCTGAGCTATTTACCACTGGCCCTTTGCACAAAGTTTGCCAATCACTCTCTCGGATTTAACTTACAAATCTTATATTTAACACTCTTCAGGAGGCCCTTTGGGCATTTTAAACTACCCGTGTATACTTGTATTATGGGATTGCCTTTTCATGTAACTCAGGTGTCTACCTTAACAAACGAAAAACTTCCCAAGTGTTTGCATTATTCTTGTAACTCTAATAAACTCTGTAGAATCTTATAAATATAACTCTAGCTATATCTACGTTACATAACTATTACTATAACCTTGTAACTGTGTTGAGTCTTCAGCTGTCTTCAATGTTCTCAAACTTTGTATAAGTGTGCAAAGATTTCAATTTAGAAATCAGAAGCTGAAAGCAGTTATGCTTTTTATTTAGGGTCACAAGACGGACCTCTTTAACCCCAAAGCTAAATTCTCTTGAACAAAAATGAACAGATTCCTTCCTGACCTAAAAGATAAATGTTATAGGCTGGATCCTCTTAAATGGACGCTAAATCATCTCACAGTTAAAATACGACTGGCTGCTCATTAAGGAAACAATGACATCATCCCAAATAGTTTTCGGGGCTTCCCTCCCCAGTGATGGATGTTGCAGAATGATCAATAGCACTGCGGACACTGATTGGACTTTTCTTAGGAACAGTGACGAGACTTACTGAGCCCATTTAGAAGCCCTGACAAGAACCCCATAAATTACAGGTAGGAGGTGACCACACAGTCTATATTGGTTTGCTACGGCCGCCATAACGCAATTCCACAAACTGGGTGACTTGAACGAAAGAAATGAGTTGACTCACATTTCTGGAGGCTGGAAGTCCAACATCATGTTGTTGGTAGGCAAGATTGGTTCCTTCTTTGGGTGAGGGAAGGGTCTGTTCCAGGCCTCTTCCTGTAGCCCCTGGTAGTGGCTGGCAATCTCTGGCATTCTTTGGCTTGTGGAAGCATAACCCTGATTTCTGCCTCCCGCTTCACATGGTGTTCTCCCCGTGAGTCTCTGTGTCCAAACCTCCCCTTTTTTATAAGGATAACAGTCATATTGGATTAGTGACCACTCTAATGACTTCATGTTAACTAATTGCATCTGCAACAACTCCATTTGCAAATAAGGTCACATTCTGAGGTACGAGGGGTTAGGACTTTGACATATGAATTTGGTGGGGACACAATTCAACCCACGACAGAGACTGGAAAGCTTAAGGCACTCTTTCCAGAACTCTCTTGATGTTGGGATGATGGATATAACGTAGGTTCAGTGCTCAGGTAGACTTGGGAAGGCAAAAATGAAGTCGAGGCCCTACTTCCGCTGTCTCTTCTGGAAAGCATGGTCATGGAGGCATTTTGTTTTTCTCTGAGAATTTTCAGAGGACCACTGTGGGCTGGGACTGGTGGTTCCAGGGGAGGATCCTTGACTGTGGTAGCTCTCCAAATGTGGCAGTCTTTCGGACCATGGTCACAAACTACACGGTTCTGAAGGAAGCAACATACACTGTGCTTGAGTGTCTGATCCATTTACCAAGTAAGCTGTAGGGCTGTCAGCTTGGTGTGGAAATGAGAGCGACACCTCAAGCTGAACCAATGCAAGTTCTGCAACTTGGGTCTTATGATCCAGAAGACCTAATGGTATGCAAAGCATTTGTGACGGGTGAGGGTGTGGTGAGCCCTAGTAGGCAATTCACCACAGAGAAGTTTAATAAAGCCACATCCTCTTTGACGAGGAACTTTTTTTTTGTTGCTTAAGAAACAGCTCCTAGGGGCGCCTGGGTGGCTCGGTCGGTTGAGCGTCAGACTTCGGCTCAGGTCATGATCTCACGGTCCGTGAGTTCGAGCCCCGCGTCAGGCTCTGTGCTGACAGCTCAGAGCCTGGAGCCTTTCATATTCTGTGTCTCCCTCTCTCTCTGCCCCTCCCCTGTTCATGCTCTGTCTCTGTCTCAAAACTAAATACACCTTAAAAAGAAGAAAGAAAGAAAGAAAGAAAGAAAGAAAGAAAGAAAGAAAGAGCTCCCAGCTTGCTGAATGCTTGACAATGAAAAACCAAGTGATCCTGTGACCAGTCTCCCCATCAGGAACGGGGTGCTGCATGGATCCCCTCGTCCACCAAGTTGGCGTAAGTAGAAGAGGGTGCTGTATAGCATATTGGGCCTCGGCAGGTTGTGATGGCCCCAGGTGCACGAGCAGATGATTCCCATTCCCCTAGCATAACCCCTGGTACCCGTCTCCTTCAACACACATGCATACCCTCAGGGAAATTCCCTACAACACATCTTTTTTTGAAGGGAAAGAGATAAAGAAAATTGAGCCCAGTTCATGGATGGTTCCGCATAATATGCAAGCCCCATTGATAGTGGGTTTCCCCAGCATTACTCCAGACTCACTAGGAGGTGGGGAACAGCAATGTTCCCAATGGTTAGAACTTTAAAATGATTCGTCTGGGTGTTCAGCTTGTGTGGAAAGAGAGATATCAAAAGTATGGGTCCGTATGACCAGACACTTAGGGACTTGGAAAAAGGAACAGGTGATTGGTTTCGTGGTGAATTTCCTTGGGAATAGGTACGTGCATAGACCCGCCTCCTATAGACCAGGGTGTGATGCATCCCATCGGTTTGCTCACAAAAGAGCAGCACTGCATCAGGGAATCTAGATAATAAGGTGGACAAGATGCTTTAGTCAATGGATGTGAGTCAGCTGCTTTCCTCAACCACCCCAGAATGCCCACAAAGCATCCACGGTAGCAGGAATGGGGGTGGAACCTGGGCTCAAACACCATGCCTGGATTCGCCAAACGTGTTATTCATTCTCATGACATTCCACACAATGTTATTTCTGACCCAGAAACTAATTTTACAGGCGGATTTTTAAAAAGCAGGTGGCTGACCTCCATGGGACTCGCTGACCTTACTCTGTGCCCATCAGGCAGAGGGCTGCCATACGGGAGGAGGAGTGGCCCGCTGGAGACAGCTGAGCCACATCGTGCCAGGTGCTTTCCTTCAGCATGTGGTATATGTTCCAAACCAGCCGCTTTTATGTGGTGGTGTTTCTCCCATCAGCAGATCTTACAGATCTGGAAACCGAGGGACAGAAATAGGGAAGGCCACCTCTCATGGTCGAGCCTGATGGTATAGGCAAAAGTTTATTTACGTGTCTGTGACTTTAAGTCGTTGTTTCGAGATTTGTGGACTCTTCCATTCAGGAACACACGATTCCACTGGACTGTAAGTTAAGACTTTCACCTGGTCACTGGGTTTCTCACGATCGCTGGGTTTCCGACAATCAAGGAGAATAAAGGTTGCTGCAAAACAGTGAAAGCCAGTAGATTCTCTGGAGTAGCCCCTGGTCCTGCCACATCCAGTGGCAAAAGGTAGAGAAGACGTCAGCAAATCTAGAACCTCAGATACCTCCAGCGCGAAGGTTTAGGTCCTGCAAGCAGGCCAAGAAGTCTGGCCCACGGAGCAAACCTGCTGGGAACAAAGACCGCATGCGATGCGTTGTAGAGGAAGGAAGTTATAAATACCGACTGTGGACTTGTGACCATGAACAGAAATGACTGTAGAGGCTGTCATTTATTCCCTTGCGGTTTCTGTGCCATTTACATATATTAGCCACCTTCCTTTTTATTCCCTCCCCTTTGCCTTCAATGTTTAACGAAGGGTCTTGCAGGGCATGATTAATTTTACAAGCCAGCCCGTAGGTTGTGGGACATCAAGACTGGACTGTGACCAAGCTGGAGGGAAAATGAACATGACCCAGGGATGGACGCAGAGAAGAGTCGTTCTCCCTTTGGGGAGAAGACAAGTGCATTTGTACGTTAGGGAAGCCCGGATGTTACTGCTATCATTTGGAAGCTTACGTTGGGAAGAAGAATCTATATGGACATTTAACCACCAAACGGGTGGCCCATAGTGGACGCGGTGGATTAGAGCTCAGCAGCCATTCCATCCTCTTTATCTTATTCCTTCCTTTACTGCAGAGATGGGAACACCACACGCTCATGTTTCAGACTTCCTTGAAGCAAAATTCAGGCTATAACTTAGGTTCTCACGCGTGCTTGTGTGATTCCAGGTTCGATGCGGGGTTCCGTTATTTCTACTGGCGAGCGAGGCCAAAGAGCCATGGAGTGCTTCTTCCACAGGGTTCATGCAGGTGTCGGTGTGGGGTCACTGGCCTTGCAGGTGTCGAAGGAGGGCCTCTGTTTTGTCGGTGCAGGTTCCGTGAGGCACCGTGGCTCTGGAGCCGGCAGCCCCAGTGGAGACTTCCTGTTGTGGGGGTGTCCTGATGGTGGCAGACGCCTGATCATAGCTGACGTGTGTGGCTCCCCAGACAGCAGCTGCGGGGGCAATTTCACAAGTCGTCGGGCGGCTTCCTGATGCACAAGAGCTTCCGCCACGGCCCAGATCCGTGTGGGGAGTCGCTCCTGAAGCTCAGCCTAGAGTATTTTCCTCAATCCTAACACCAAGTCTGGAAGCCATTTATCACCCTATAGGAAATTTCTTTCTGCTTAGACTCTCTAGAGTGGATTCTGATGTCTGCCGGGGAGACATGAGCGATTAAAAAAAAAAAAATCTTCCCATCCGGGTCTTAAGTCTTTAGCAGGTGTCAGAATACCCCACTTTTTCATATTTTTCCTATATGGTAGGTCTCACAGTCTTAACATAGATTTAAAAACCCTCTCTCATGGCGTCGTCTGATGGTGTTGTGACTAATTTTATCAACATCATTCTACTGTTAGCTCTATTTTTCATTCTACTTTATCACCTTAGAAGCCCCAAGAGCCCACGCTGTGCTTTAGCTTTTTTGGGATAACCCTGTGGGCCCCCCTCCAGCCGCTGATTCGTGCTCTGGACTTTCCCCTTCTCCTTGTAACCCCTCCCCTCCTTCGTCGAAATGTCTGTTTCACGTCCTGTCCGAATACCGTCTATTGATGGAGAGTTTAATAAACTAATTTAGGCTAAGTTCATTGGTGACAGTGGAGACGGTATTTTTATATTGATAATAATAACGATGGTGATACCCACTGCTGACATGTATGAAGCACTGACGACATGCCAAGAACTTCACAAGAATTACGCCTTTAATCCTCAAAAGTCCCCAAACCTAACAGAGCTCATAAGTGTTAGAACTAGGACTTGAGTCCGGGCCTGAGTTCAGAGTCTTGTCTGCTAACTACCATGCTATATGGCCTCTTTAAATCCAAAGGAATGGGGGCACCTGGGTGGCTCAGTCAGTTGAGCGACCAACTTCAGTTCAGGTCACGATCTCACGGTCCGTGCGTTCCAGCTCCGCATCGGGCTCTGTGCTGACAGCTCAGAGCCTGGAGCCTGCTTCGGATTCTGTGTCTCCCTCTCTCTCTGCCCCTAACCCACTTGCATTCTGTCTCTGTCTCTCTCAGAAATAAACATTAAAAAAAAATTTACATCCAAAGGAATGATTTGAGAATATTAGGTGGCCTTGTGGCATGATGGGAAGAAATACTTTTATGGGGGAATCTTCTAGCAACAGAAGCATTAATATTTTACTGAGATCAGGAGAGCTAAACATAAGACATGAAGCACTAGACAAGAACAGTCCACATTTTTGTGGCAACACAGTCATTTCTGTAGTAACGAGATAAGCATTTTGGTTTATTCTATTGCAAAAGAAATGAAACTGGAAAACATGAATATTTAAAGAAGGATAAAGGTACATAGGTACCTGAGCAAAAGTAGAGGAATCTGGAAAAATGCAGAAAGGTTAGTTTATTCGTATGATAAAATATTTCACTAAGGAGTCCATGTGATGATAAGCCTTTGAAAGATTAAAGTAGTGTAGATAAAACAGTAAATCGAGTTTAATGTGGGATTAGATAAGACGCTGGTGGTCAGTAATAACGATTAGATGTGCAAAGCTTAAGGTCACTGATTATTTGGAAAAGTGGAAAAGGTGAACATGCAAAAATGGATCTGGTGTTTGATAAGACAGGTACCCCCGCTTTCCAAAAGTTTGCATTAGGCCACTTCACTTTTGCAAAAGACCTACCTTAGTACCTGTCTCTGCTAACTGAAAGAAATCTAGAGAGGATTTTCGGTTTTACCAAAGGAGTAAAAAAAAAAAAAAAAAAAAGTGACAATACTGTTGAGTGTTTTGCTGCAAACTGTCATACGGGCAGTGTGCACCCCACGCCGCGAGAGGGGCCCCGCCAAGCTCTTTCCCCTTCAATCGTGTTCAGCATGTCAGCAGCAAGCCGTCATAGCTTTGACCTGTGTCTGAGCATTTGTACTTTATCCCCATTTATTTTGTGCATCCGTTAGCAACATGTGTCCTAAGTCATCAGAAAAGCCTGAAGGAGTTTATTTTGGGGATCTGGGAACATTCAAAAAATTTCCCATATAAATTAGTGGAAATTCCTTCTTCACTTTATGCCATTTTGGCCTAAAGATTTCATATAAATGCTCTACTTTGGAATACCCAGAGAAACGTGTATTTGGTTCCCGAGGAAACAGTAACCATAAAAGAAAAGGGAGAAGCCTGTGAAATGGGAAACTGACTGGAATGGTTGTATGGAGATCATTTCCACATTAGCAAATAATGGGAAAAATATAGTGAGGTTCTTAAAATTCAAATGTTATTAATAGAGTAGGGCATGTAATAAATCCTATGGGCTCCTCTGGTGTCTACTTAACCCTCCAAAGTGGTTAATGAAGTCTCAAGAGTGAAGCTTGGGCTAACTCGTGTGTAACCAGACCTCTATCCACAGAGAACAACCAACCAGTTAAATGGCTAATCTGGTCAGTTCTATTTGCCAGACTAGGCATATGTGGACCTTTATCAATATCTTGCAATCAAATTGGTCTGGGCTCATACTGATGAATAACCTCTGTGTAAAAAACTTTAAGACAGTGAATCAGACTATGAAAATTACCAATAAAGATGTTTGCAAAGGCTAATATTTCCCAACTCATTGTTATCGTTTCTGCTGTTGTAACATTGAGAACTACCAAATCTGAAGCAGATAATCTTAGCAATTTGCCTTATGCACAAAAAAGTCATTAGGTACACGTAGCTCTATAGGTTCTTTCTTTTCCCCCAATAGTGCTAACACGAAACTATTATTTTCAGATCCTTGACTTGGCTTTCAGAATTTACCCTCTACTCTCCAACATGCAAATTAAAGGTTCTGTTTTGATTCTAGGAAAAAGTCATCTAGGAGTGAAAGAGAGAGAGAGAAAGAGAGAAATGATATGAGCACTTGCCCAACCACAATCACATTTTCAAACTACAAATATGTGAAAGTGATTTTCTAAGAGATTTAATACTCTGACAAAGAAGTTCCAAGTGAATGATCCTTTGGAGTGGAAAAGGTTAGCTGGGAACATGCTTGTGAAACACACTGTGGAGGATTCTCATTATGGTCGTTCTTGCCTCCAGGTTCAAGTGTTGCTCAATCAGCAAGGTGCTCGATTCACAGTGATTGCTGCGCACTTCCTCGTTGATCAAGAAAATGCATAATCTCAGCCTAGACACATTTACCAGAGAAATGAATATAAGAAACAGGATTTTGATTTAAATTTTCCAGTTGCAGCAGATCGAGAAAAATATATATGCAAGAGAAGATTCCACTTGCAAAGCCCTGATTCAAGTAAGTCCAAAGAGAATGTATCTCTATGTTCCTAACGCTGTCTTACCATTAGATAGCAAGGGTTTCTTGCTCGGAGCCCTTGTCAATTTGATTAAACTCACAGGCACGTGACTGACTCCGCCTCTGTTAAAAATACTCTCAAGCCAGAGAATGAGAACCGTGTGGCTTTGTCTTTGTGAGTGGGTCCTTTAGCAGAGCAATCATAACACTAGCTAGAGGGGTGTATGTTTAAATTTAATATCCCACAACTGAATTCTCCAAACGCAGCTCGTTGCAGAGAGGGATTTAGAAGAATGCAAATTCAAGTCCAGAATCCAGAATACCCTTCCAGGCATGGACGTTTAGAGTTTAAAATGGCCCTCGAGAAATATGATACTTATTTCCAGTGTTGTTTTAAAAGGCTGATTTTGGAAGCCGCTCCTTTTCCTGCGTATTGTTTCCAAGATTAAAGAAGCTCCTTCAGGTGAAAGACTAGAGGGAACCGGTTGAGACGTTAGCGTGTGTGTGTGTGTGTGTGTGTGTGTACCTCTCTGGCGTAGGTGAGAAAAAAGGTTCGAGATTCCAAACCCAATTCACTCGGCCTAGACCCGACCCGGGTGGCCAACTCCGTCCCCACGAGACAAACTGGAAAGCGTCCGGGCCGCTGAACGGCTCAGTCGGCCGGGATGTGAGCCAGAGCCAACAGGCGCTGCGGCCCCGCCACGTTGGGAGGCGGCTCGGGGGGCCCCCGCGGCTCCCAGC
This sequence comes from Herpailurus yagouaroundi, assembly GCF_014898765.1. NCBI lineage: Eukaryota > Metazoa > Chordata > Mammalia > Carnivora > Felidae > Herpailurus > Herpailurus yagouaroundi. Next base: position 62,458,128 of record NW_024412396.1, read on the forward strand.
GAGCCCGGGGTTTGGGCCCCGCAGGAACGCGAGCGAGGCAGGGACGCCGCCCGGCCCGCCGCCCACCGGGGGCCCGGAGCCCGCGCTTCCCG